>NC_058134.1:299975785-300104838 GCF_016433145.1 Gracilinanus agilis | reverse complement strand
TTCCTTCCTTCCTTCCTTCCTTCCTTTTTTCCTTCCTTCCTTCCTTCCTTCCTTCCTTCCTTCCTTCCTTCCTTCCTTCCTTCCTTCCTTCCTTCCTTTCCATCAGACAGAAGAGGGCTAAGGCCTAAACAAACAAGTTAGGTGACTTACCCAGGGTTACACAGTGTCTGAGTTCAGATTTGAACCCAGAACCTTCTGACTACAGGCCTGGAACTCTGACCACTGTGCTACCTAGCTATCTCCTTTCCTTGTATTGCAATGAAGAACTGAGGTCATTACCTGAGCATCCTCTTCTCCCCTCCTCCTTATTTCACATTACTCTGACATCTTCCTCCAGTATCTCCACTTCATGGGGTAGAGTGGACCTTCTCCTTGCTAAGGCAAACCCTTTGATATGCCCAAGGAATCCCATTCTATCTTCTCTTCTCTATCATCCCCACTCTCTTGCTTATCTTGAAACTCACCCTGTCTGTTAGATCTTTTCCCAGCATCTACAAAGATACCTGTCTATCCATCCTCAAATAACACCCACTTACCTTTCTATACCTGCTAACTATCATGCCATATCTCTGTTCTCTTCTGTGGCTAAACTCCTTGAGAAGGTTGTCTATCTACAACAGGGGCCTCCCCTTTCTTTCCTCTCATTCATTTGTTTTCTCTCTCCCTTTTATTTCAATTGGTAATCTTATTGGATCCCATGAATTCAATAATCATTTTTGTGGATGATTCTTAGTTCTAGTTATTGAACCCCAACATTTCTCCTAACTTATGGTCTTGCATCTTCCACCGTCTACTGGATATTTCAAACTGGATGTTTCACTGGCATTTTTAACTCCATATTTCCAAAACTTGATTCAGCTTTCTCCCTAGTACTCCCCACCTAATACTTCAAGCTTCCCTGTTACTATTGAGGGTACCAGCTGGTATCCTCCTTGACACCCAGACTCAAACTGGACATCATCTTCAACTCCTCACTCTCTACCCCTCAATTCAATTCAATTTTACCCTTCAACTTCATACCTTCTCTGTTCAATTTGTTTCCAAGTTCTTTAATTCTGGGTTTGCAATATCTCTCTAATTTGTCCCCTTCCTCTTCTCTTCTGACACTGCCCCTACCATGGTTCAGGTCCTCATTACCTCAAAGCTTGATGACTGCAATGGATGCCGTGAGTCTGCTTGCCCAAGTCTCTTCCAACCCTAGTCAATACTCTATTCAGCTGCCAAATTGATCTTCTACTAGTTAGGTCTGGCCATGCCTCCCACCCCTTACTGAATTAACTCCACTGACTGCCTGTTACCTCCTGCATCAAATAGCAAACCTTCTGTCAGGCATTTAAAGAAGTGTCTGAGGTCACATTTGAACCCAAGGTCTCTGACTCAAGACCTAGTACTCTATCCACTGAGCTACCTCGCTGCCCCCAAATGTAAGTTCTTTTAGTATATATCAGTACTATCTTGGAGACCCCATCCTTATGGGAAATATAGTCAGATATGCCCCTCTTTTGTAAGAAAAGAAGGGAAGGACACAAGAAAAAACATTCTCTCTCAGCAGCTGCACAGACCTGATGCCAATACTGAATGACCACTTTTTTCCTTTAATACATGTTCTGGAAATACTTCAGGAGGCTTTTGACAATCTGTGCTGAGGTGATGAGCATCCTGAGTATCCCTTCAGGGACCTGGGTGTTTGTCCAGGCTCTTTACAATCAGACTGCAGTCTTTGTCTGCACAAGGGGTCTCATCTTGGCAAGAGATCATCCCGTGATATCTTTGGTCTTCTATGAAACCAAGGATGAACACTCCTCCACCTCATTGTTACTTGCTAGTTGGATCATCTTGGCCAAGTCATTTCTACCCTGTAGGTCTCTGTTTCCTCATCTGTCAAAATGAGGCAAATTAGACTAAATTGGACTTGAGGTCTTACTCTGTTCTGACTTTAACAATACCCCCACTACCATTGACTCCTAGACCACCTTAATCACACTTACAAATATTTTTCTTTACCATAATTCTGTGAAGTACGTATTCTAGATAGTATCAATCCTATTTCCTATATAGCACCCCTCTCTAATTTTCCCTCTACCGCTTCCCTCAAATCTCTACAAACTTGAATCTTTGGTTAAGGCACTGCCAGGCTTTTTCAGGAAAAATCTGAATTCTTCCCCTAAGAACAATTAAAAAGCCTCCTTGTTTTGTTTTCTAGAAAGCTTGGCTCTAAGGCCGGCCATCTCCTAACCTGCAGGATATCTAGATGGTCTTCTCTCCTTATGTTCTCAACCCAGAGCTCTAGAAACGCTGACCTTGGATTTCCCTCCCAGGCTGTGTGCATACACATGTTTCCCACCACTATGTTCATCTGTTATAAAATGGAATCGCTGTTGGGGGCAGAACCAAAGAGATAGACATCCCAAGTGGTTCCCCACTCTTCCTCGGCCATCACCTTGATGCAGCCTTTGAGGGACACCACTGAGTTTTCCAGGGTTGAGAATATCCTTAAGAATGGAATTATTTCTTTATAACTTCTTTCTTAACTGATCCAATAGGATTTGTCCCCCTCCCCCCCATTCAGAAGGGGCTCCTATTTATAGACATAAATGAGTGGGAAGAGGAAAAGTACTAAGGCTCTCAGAACTAGTCCCTGGAGTCAGTCAATTCTCAGTCCATTTCCTGGTCCTTTCTTATGCAAAGGAGTCACTCAGCATCCCATTCCCTTAGAATCTCTGAACTGACCTCTCCCAAGTTGAACTCCTTTTATTTAATCAAGTGGATGCAGGCATTCAGGCATTAGGGTTTCTCTAATGACCTGCCACATCCTATAAATGAAGAATCTAAGCTTCAGCAAGGTTGAGGGATTTGTCTGCAGTCACATCAGGAACAAGATTTGAACCTGGGTCTCATCATTCCAAAGTCAAGGTGCTTTCCACTGGACCACACTGCCTCATCTCTATTTTGGGGGCCCAAGACTCTTCTCAGCTCTGACAGCTTGTGTTCTTGAGTTCATTCCAGATCTGACATTCCTATTTTCTGTTTCTTCTCCTGCCATTCTATCTCTTTAATTCTAAGACCCTTCCCAGGGTTGACTTTCTTAGTTCTAAGGTCTCCCTTAGATGTTCAGGCTTCCTGTTCCCCCCCTGTTCTAAGCTATCTCTCAGTGCTCTCATTCTATGTCTTCCCTATGACATGGGCATTGTGCAGAGATGGCAGGGACCCCGCACCCCTTAACTCAGGCAGGCTGTGAACAGGGAAATTCCCTTCCCCCTTCTTGTCCCTGTGACTCCGGAGGCAAAGACCATAATCTTTGGACATCCTTTAGATTGAGTCACCACACCTTGATAGCCTAAGCCTCTGAGGATCTCAGGCAGAGCCCCCACCCACTGAATGCCTGAGTGCCAGAAGTCACATCCACACTCTGCAAAGGATACAAAAACTCCGGAACTGGGGCATCTGGGGAGCGACCCGATAGTCGCTCCACTTATGCTGTTGTGCCAGGTCTTGGAGGGCAACCCCCCAGGGCTGTTCCACTCATGCTGTCTTGCTGGCCATTGATCCTATTTACTAATACATCTTTCTTCTTACTTTTAAGCTAAGTTTGGAGAATGTATGGCTGGAGCCCCAGGAGATGGTGTTAGGTATTGTCTAAGAGCTGGAGGCTTGGTCTGTTCTTTGTCGCAGTCTTTGCTCCCTAAGCTGGTATGTCTCTGCCTGGGTGCTACAGACAAGCCTTCCATGAGTTAGGATGGGCTTACACCGACCCAAGAGTTTTGTCCAGGCTCCATCTGTGATTTCTCCATGTGATTTCTGTGCTCAAATTACATTGGCGTGTATTGGGGATAACTACTGTATAAATGGAATTGTCCTCCTTTGTTCTTTCTTACTTAATCAATCCGGGACTTGGACTTCCCCTCCCTCCTTTTTAATTTAATTAATCAGGAACCTGAGGTCTTTTTACCATTGAGATGGGCAGAGATAGATCAGCTCCCACGGAAAGGAAGTAGGAATCAGAGAGACAGGAAGTGACCTGGGAAAAGGGTTTATAAAAGGGGAGACCAAAGAGCTGAGCATTCGTTCTGCTCGGTGATTCTGCAACTGGATGCACTCTGTGTTGGAGACTCTAGATCGGAGATTCTGCGCTGGCTAGGCTCTTGCTGAAGAGTCTACCATGACTCCTGATTGGAGACTGGGACTTGAGGGAGCCTTTGTCGGGGAGGGAACTAGATTTCTTCAGAGCAGACTTAGAGTGGTAGGCTAGACAATTCCCTATCACATTCCTACATTTCCCTCTCTTTACTATCTCTACCCTGCTGTAATAAAGCTACTAAAGCTACTAACAGCCTTGTGACTTAAGAGTTAATTATTATAAATGAAGACCACAACTTTTTATAACTCTTAATTTGACCATAACCAATTTTAACTCTTATACTACTTTGACTGTGTTATACAATAATTTGTGAATATTTATGATGTAATTTTAGAGATGCTTCAGTTTACATTCTGTATTTACAGGGACTTCAAATTTTTTATTTGGGAGTGGGGGAGAGTTCTAAAGGCAGCACCAATTTCCTGCCCAGGGGCAACCAGTTAGGTGAGGTAGTGAAGAGAGTCAGGTTCAGGAGTCAGAAATACCTGAATTCAAATTCAGCCGCAGACACCTACTAGTTCTGTGACCATAGACAAGTCACTTGTCTCCAATCATCTATAAAAGGGGGATAATAAGAGCATATATCTCCAAGGGTTATAGAGAAGAGCAAATGAGATAATGATTGTAAAGTCCTTAGCACAGTGTCTGGTCCATAGTAAGTAAGTATATTAGCTATTATTACTATTCCATCTTCTTTTGGAGACTACATCCTAAATCGACCCTTGCTATGTAGAAGGTCCTGACTATGCCCAGGTTCATTAAAATGTTTGAATTCACATCTGCTCCAATTATTACTTGAGCCCCTATTTCC
Source organism: Gracilinanus agilis (assembly GCF_016433145.1). Taxonomy (NCBI): domain Eukaryota; kingdom Metazoa; phylum Chordata; class Mammalia; order Didelphimorphia; family Didelphidae; genus Gracilinanus; species Gracilinanus agilis. The sequence continues at coordinate 300,099,889 of NC_058134.1, read as the reverse complement.
CTCCTTTCTGCATCCCTTTTCCAAAGGTGGCTAGTATTAAACATAGTGGAAGTTATGTAAAGAAGAAAACACAGGGTAAGTAATAAAGCCACAAGAGAAGTAACCAGTATTTCCAGCATCCTTCTGGAAATGGCTACTTCCTTCCACATGAACCCTCAGAGTATCAATGGACTCCAAAGTAAACACTCTATTCAGCGGGAGGGGAGGGCACCTATCTATTTCACTTCCACCTTGGTCTGTCAAAGAGGTCAGCATCTGCATATGACTCCCTGGTTTCACCTCTTCCTGGTCTTTCAGTGTGGAAAGTGCTGATTAGCAGGGACTAGATGCTGAGCTTCTTTTCTCCCTGCCTAGGGACAACCAGCTAAGTGATATAGTGAAGAATGCTGGTCCAGGAGTTAGGAATACCTGAATTGAAATCCAGCCTCAGATGATCTACTAGTTCTTGATTGTGGACAAGTCATTTGTCTCTGTTTTTGCTGACCTCTCAGTATGTGCCTGCAGGAACAGGGCATACAGCCAACTGTTTTGAGGAAGCTGGGATTTCCTTTCTCTGAAGTTACTCCTATCATCTCTGGTGCTTTTTTCAAGAGCTATTATCTCAGTTGTATGCTTGTGTACAAAACCTATATCCTGGGTCTTTTCATAAAGAGTCTCTCCCAGTGGATGAGTCTCTTCCTGTCCAAAAGCATTGTGGGGGATGTCTTTTCCAAAAACTCAGTCACTTCTAGGCAGTAAACAATAACATCATTCACATCAGTAACTAAAAGATAATGTGGTGAGGGAGAGAGCCATGATCCCCTAGAGCAGGGGTTCTTAATGGGAGTCCACGGACTTTCATAAGGAGATGTCTTAGAGGTTTGTGAATTTGTATTGGGGAAAAATGGCATCTTTATATTCGCTAATCTCTAACTGAAATTTGGCCTGTCCTCAACTTACCCACAATTCAGAGAAGGGGTCCATCATTATCATGAGACTTCCCTGGGGTCCAGGACATGAAAAAGTTTAAGAAACCCTGAGTTAGGACCCAAAAGGCTTCTGAGCTAAGTCTTGAAGGGAGCTAAGACTGTAAGAGGTAAAGAATGGGTTCCATGCATGGAGACAGTCTAAGTCAAAGGTATGGAAGTGGGAGATAGAAATCTGAACTTGAGGAATAGCTGGAAGGAACCCAGGTGGGTTAGAACGCACAGTAGGTAATGTTCAGTGAACCTGGGAAAACAGGAAGGCCAGAGTGGGGACATCAAAGCAGGGTTTTTACATGCAAGCTTTAGGAAGTTATATTTTATCGTTAACACAACACAATGAACATTTCTATGGTCAGATTTGTGTCTTCAGAAGATAATTTTGGTGATTATGAGAAAGGTGGATTGGAGATGGGAGAGACTGGAGAAAAATTCAGAGTCCAGGTGAGAGGTGCTGCTGCCTCTTACCTACCAAATGAGGGGGTGCTGTGTATTGTGGTAAAGGAGCAGCCTTGGGCCCCAGGCCTGAATGGATTGCTTTAGCTCTCTGGCAGTCTTTCCTAGTTGGACTAATCAGTGGGAACTTTGCCTGTGGCCCTAGGACTTTCACCCTTCACTACTTTCCAAATCTTCTCTGATGTCCCAAACCCCAACTCAGGTCCCTAGGCTTTGTTGCCTTCCCAGTCTGCTTGGCTCCTGGGGCCAGAGACCTGCTAGACCTGAATTTGAATGACCTTTATCCCACCTCTTAGAAGTCCTTTCAATCATGGAAGGCTTTAGCCTGGCACTGGAAGCTGATCTCTTCTCAAATACTTCTCAGCCTTCACTGGCTCTCCTTTGCTCCATCATGCTTTCCTGAATATCCTCTTCATAGATGTTTGTGTGGTTGCCTGCCTTCTTCCCATACCATCAGGCTCTCAGCTCCTGTGGTCAGAGACTTCCTTGATTTTCACCCTTGATCATGCCATGGTCATAGACAAAGCCTTGCACATGAATGCTCAAAAACGATTGGTGAAATTGGACAGAATTCACTCTCTCCTTTAGCTCTTTTCTCTTCACATCCAGACCATAAGAGTGTGGTTTCTAGTAGTGCTCTATAAAGGAAAAGAGACTACATTTACATTTTAAAATAATACTGATAATGAAGGGCAATACACAGTAATCATAATGCTGATAATGAATGGGATGAACTCATCCATAAAATGGAAGTAGATTAAAAACCAGAATCCTACTATATATCTTTTACAAGAAACAAATTTCAGGCAGGGTAACACACATAGATTCAAGGTGAAAGGCCGAAGCAGAATTCATTCTGTAGAATGTAGAAAGTAGAAAAAGCAGGAGTAGCAATCATAATACCAGATGTTATGTGGAGATGGAAAGCATGGAATCCCTGCAAAGATACAGAGACAGCCTCACCCAGAATTCCAGGGGACTCCCCTGGAGAACTTTGGGTGAGGGGGCAGTTGAGAGGAATTGGCAGTTACTTTGTGGAGGTTGAAGTGAGCAGACACCCTGCTTACTACTCCACACTTGGGGGTTCACTTGAGAGGCCATAGTGGCATAGCCAGTGTGGTTACTACATAAGGATTAGCCTGTTTAGTAGGGTTAGTTTATATCAACTTCAATACAACAAATATTTAATGATTAGAGAGTAAAGATATTCATTAATAGCAAGAGAGCCAGTTTTAGTTAAGTGTCTCATCCCCTCCTGTGAAGGGGGGGAAGGGCAGCTTCAATCTAACAGTTCAGGGTCACCTTTCATTATCCTAAAACCCTCATTAACCTCTCTAGTTTACCTTGTTATTTCCTAATATAACCTTTACCTTCAATATCTGTGCCTGGTAATTATTTGGGGGAATACTCACAACTCAGACTGGACATCTAGTTTGAATCCTGTCTGCTGCCAGTTTTAAGAAGATCATCTCTGTCCTCAACAGTTATATAGCTAGCTTCCATTTACTCATCTATCAGACATGTGAGGAATATAAATTAAAGAAAGGGAACATCATTGGAGTTTCAGCCATAACAGAAACTTACCAGAAGAATCTTATTCAGTCTCTACCTTCCAACTGAAACCAGCAACTGTTTAGGGGGGAGGGGTTTGAGATCCAGGAGTGTTTTACCCCCTCCTTCCTCACTGAAGCCTGTCAATTTGTGGCTCTTGACTTTTTTTTTTTAATTTTAAACCCTTAACTTCTGTGTATTGACTTATAGGTGGAAGAGTGGTAAGGGTAGGCAATGAGGGTCAAGTGACTTGCCCAGGGTCACCCAACTGGGAAGTGTCTGAGGCCAGATTTGAACCTAGGACCTCCCGTCTCTAGGCCTGGTTCTCAATCCACTGAGCTACCCAGCTGCCCCCGGAAATTAATTTTTAAAAAAAATTTTGATAGCAATTAATAGGAAAGATAAATGCACCTGTGGTCATCACCGCCCCTCCAATTGCTTCAGTACCCACCAGGGGGTGGTAGTACCCACTTTGGGAATCACTGGCCTATAGCAACAAAATTGAGAGGGAAGAGATCAATGAATTGGGCTTACAATTTTAAAAATTTAGAAAAAGAACAAATTAAAAATCCTCAGATAAAAGTTAATTGGAAATCATAAAAATGAAAGGAGAAATTAATAAAATTGACAGTAAAAGAATTATTGAACTAATAAATGTCTAGGAGCTAGTACTTTGAAAAAAACAAATAAAATAGTTAAATAACTTGTTAATCTAATAAAAAAAGAAGAAAATCAAATTAACACTTCTAATGAAGAGGAAATTAAGGTAATTATTAAGAAATATTTTGCCTAATTATGTGACAATAAATACGACAATCTAGGTGAAATCGGGGAGTATTTACAAAAATATAAGTTGCCTATATTAACAAAAGAGGAAATAGAATACTTAAAGAATCCCATCTCAGAAAAAAGAAATTGAACAAGCCATCAAGGAACTTGATAAGAAAAAATCCCCAGGGCCAGATGGATGCATAAGTGATTTCTATCAGACTTTTAAAGAACAAATAATCCCAATACTATACAAATTATTTGACAAAATAAGCCAAGGAGTCTTACCAAATTCTTTTTATGACACAAACATGGTATTGATTCCAAAGCCAGACAAACAAAAAACAGAGAAAGAAAAATTACAGATCAATCTCCTTAATGAACACAGATATAGAAATCTTAAATAAAAAACTAGCAAATAGACTACAGCAAGTTATCACAAGGATTATTCACTATGACCAGGTGAGGTTTATACCAGGAATGCACAGATTGACCATATCAATAATCAAACCAATAGAGATCACATGATTATCTCAATGAATGCAGAAAAAGCCTTTGACATAATACAACACCCATTCCTGTTGAAAACACTAGAAAGTATAGGAACAGAAGAGTCATTCCTCAAAATAATAAACAGTATATATTAAAAACCATTAGCAAGTATCATCTACAATGGGGACAAGTTAGAAGCCTTCCTAATAAATGAAGCAAGGATGCCCATTATCACTTCTATTATTTAATATTGTACTAGAAACACTAGCAGTAGCAATTAGATTAGAAAAAGAAATTGAAGGGATTAAAGTAGGCAATGAGGAAACTAAGCTATCACTCTTTGCAGATGATATGATGGTATACTTAAAGAATCCTAGAAAATCAATTAAAAAAGGCTAGTGGAAATAATTAACAATTTTAGCAAAGTTGCAGGTACAATATAAATCCACATAAGTCATCAACATTTCTGTATATTTTCAACAAAATTCAGCAGCAGGATTTAGAAAGAGTAATTCCATTTAAAATCACTCTAGACAATATAAACTATTTAGGAATCTATCTACCAAGTCAAACACAGGAATTATATGAAAACAACTACAAAACACTTTTCACACAATTAAAACTAGATCTAAATAACTGGAAAAACATTAATTGCTCCTGGGAGGACAAACTAACATAATAAAAATGACAATCCTACCCAAATTAATCTACTTATTCAAGTGTCATACCTATCAAACCATCAAAAACTTTTTTATAGAATTAGAAGAAATGAAAGCAAAGTTCATCCGGAAGAACAAAAGATCAAGAATATCAAGGGAAATAATGAAAAAAATGTGAAGGAAGGGGGCCTGGCAGTACCAGATCTTAAACTGTACTATAAAGCAGTGGTCATCAAAACAATATGGTACTGGCTAAGAGAGAGAAGGGTGGATCAAAGGAATAAACTAGGACAGTGATATGCAAACTATAGCCCATGGGCCAGAATCAGCCCCCTGAAATGTTCTATTCAGCCACTGGACATTATTCCTAATCTGATGAATACAATGAGTAAGAAACAATACAATGAAACTTCGAAAGAGTTGCCTTAGAAACAGACTGACAGATGAGCATTTCCTTTCCTTTGGCCCCCTCTTTAAAAAGTTTGCCCATGATTGGACTAGGGGTAAATGACCTCATCAAGCTAGTGTTTGATAAACCCACAGATCCTAGCTTTTCTGACAAGAACTCACTATTTGACAAAAACTGTTGGGAACACTGGAAAACAGTATGGGAAAAATTATGTTTAGAGCAACATCTTACACCCTATATATAAATATAAAGAGTGAAATCATACATAAATTAGGTGAACATAGAAGAGTATACCTGGCAGATCTGTGGGAAAGGAAGGAGTTGAATACCAAGCCAGAGAGGACTTTGATTATATCAAATTAAAAGGTTTTTGCACAAACAAAACCAATGAACCAAAATTAGAAGGAAAGCAAAAAACTGGGAAAACATTTTTATAATAAAACTCTCTGACAAAGGCTTAATTTCCCAAATATATAAGGAACCAAGTCTAATTTAAAAAAAATTAAGCCATTCCCCAATTGACAAATGTTTAGGAGACATGAATAGGCAGTTTTCACATGAAGAAATCAAAACTGTCAATAAGCACCAGAAAACTGTTCTAAATCCCTCCTGATTAGAGAAATGCAAATCAAAACAATGGTGAAGTACCACCTTATACCTAGCAGATTGGCCAGTATGGCAGCAAAGGAAAGTGATAAATGTTGGAGGGGATGTGGCAAAATTGGACACTGATACCCTGCTGGTGGAGTTGTGAATTGGTCCAACCATTCTGGAGGGCAATTTGGAATTATGCCCGAAGGGCTTTAAAAAAATGCTTGCCCTTTGATCCAGCCCTAACATTGTTGGGTTTGTACCCCAAAGAGATAATAGGGAAAAACATTTGTACAAAAATATTCATGGCCTCCCTCTTTGTGGTGGCAAAAAATTGGAAAATGAAGAGGTGTCCATTGATTGGAGAATGGTTGAACAAATTATGGTATCTGCTGCTGATGGAATACTATTGTGCTCAAAGGAATGAAGAACTGGAGGATTTCTATGTGAACTGGAAAGACCTTCAAGGATTGATGCAGAGCAAAAGAAGCAGAGCCACAAGAACATTGTACACAGAGACTGTAATAGACTTCTCTACTAGCAGCAATGCAATGATCCAGGACAACACAAGAGAAACTTATGAAAAAGAATGCTAGCCACATCCAGAGAAAGAACTGTGGGAATGGAAATGCAGAAGAAAAATGTATGATCAGTTATATAGTTTGATGATGATAGGATTATGGTTTTGATGTTAAATGATCATTCTATTACAAATATGAATAACATGAAAATAGGTTTTGAACAATGATACAGTAAAACTCAGTGGAATTGCTTGTCAGCTCTGTAAGAGGGAAAGAATGAGGAGGGGGTGGGAATCATGAATCATGAAACTGTGAAAAAATATTCTAAATAAAAAATTAAGATAATACTTAAAATAACAATACAGCCAGCATTCATTAAATCTCAACTGTGTGCAGGGATAAGAGCATTGAGGCGCACTTTGGATAAGATATGCTTCCTACTCTTATGGAACTCATTTGAGAACAAGACTCAAACCCAGGTAATTCTTACTATCACAACATTGTTGTTTATAAGGAGCATTGAAAATTATGGGAAGAGATCTTAGAGATCATCTTGTCCTGCAGTGAGATTGCAGTGAGAATCCCAAAGCCACAAAGCCCCTATCTGAGCTGCTCAAGCCTGGCAGGTTCTAGGTCTGAGGCAGTCACCCAGAGACTCCACTGTTCCTTTGGCCCTGTCAGTTTAGATTACTAAGTTAGTGTAGAAATAAGTCTTCCCTTTCCCTGTGGGTTATGTCATTAGATTTAAGGTTTTAGAGTAGATATTCCTATCCCACCTTTTAGTTGTTCATAATTAAATCCAGTTATATCCTGTTACCTTGTCTGTTGAATTCAAAGCCTCTGGCCAGAGTGACAGTTGGCTAACTGTCCTTTGACAGTTAGGAGTAGCTTGGCTGTTCAAGTCTTCATGTCCAGGTCTAGTATAGTCTCTCATAAATCCCAGTGTGTGTTCCTACAAACCACTTAGTTTATTTATAATATCCCTGGTGACCCCATTACCTTTACTTACATTTCCCACAGCTGGTGATGGAATACTATTGTGCTGAAAGGAATGAAGAAGTGGAAGATTTCTATGTGAACTGGAAAGACCTCCAAGGATTGATGCAGAGGGAAAGGAGCAGAGCCAGGAGAACATTGTACACAATGCTATGGCACAATCAAACTTAATGGACTTCTCTACTAACAGCAAGATTACAGAATAATTCTGAGGGACTTGTGAGAAAGAAAGCTATCCACATCCAAAGAAAGAACTGTGGGAGTAGAAACACAGAAGAAAAACAACTGCTTGATCACATAGTTCAATGGGGATATGATTGGATATGATGTAGACTCTAAATGATCACTCTAGTCCAAATATTAATAATATGGAAGTAGGTCTTGATCAATGATACATGTAAAACCCAGTGGAATTGCTTGTTGGCTATGGGAGGGGGAAGAAAGGGGGACAGAGAAGGGAAAGAACATGAGTCAAGTAACCATGGAAAAATATTCTAAATTAATGAATTAAATAAATAAACTTAAGAAAACAAAAGATAAACAAAAATGAGTGTGCCAAAGCTCCATGCAGCACCTTTACAGTTTTGCCACCATGACTCTTCGGGACTCTTTGACAAGACCCAGGCTCCCAACCTTGGGGGCGACACCAGGAAACCAGAGGAATTTCAGAGTATAACTAAAATGAGATTTCAGACTAAGTGATAAGAAAAAGGAGTTAAAAATAACAACAAAAAATATAAGAGGCCTGGGTATTTTTTTAGCTAGCTGTCTCAGTTGGTGTCTGAATCACAGAAGGAGCTAAACCATCTTCTAGTTCCACAAACTGAAGAACTATGATGTGTTCCCTCCCTACTCCCTATCCCCCAAATCTCATAGTACATTGGGTGCTATTGGCACATTGGCCAGTGAGGGGCAGCAGAGAGAAACTGTGAAGAAGTCACTTGGTGGCTAGCCTCCAGCAGATGGCAGCAGAGAGCAACAGCTCCCCAGGATGCCCCACATCCTGTAGTAAGTAGCTATCCTTGATGGCCCTCTAGTGTTCCAGGCTTGACTTACCCACTCAGTCATGATTGTGTACAGATTCCCTCCCTCCCAGCCCCATCTCTAAGCCCAGCTTCCCTTGGGGTGGGTATCTGTGTTCTCGATGTGGGTGCTCCTCCATGGGTTTTCTCTGATTATCTATATTCCCTGCATTCATCCCTTCTCCTGGGGTTCCTTTCGGGGAAGACTTTCTTGTCCCTCTGCTACTCTGCTGTAGATTTCTTTTTCCCTTTGAATGAATGTGTTTTCTGCTTGGTCTAGTAAAACCAAATACATTAGCATTGCTCAGGGTTTGGAAGCTGTGGTTCTGAGTGGATGCTGCACCCACCCCTCCAGAGTGTCTTGAACCTGGGCTAACTTTTGTAGCACTCCCATTTTACAGATGAGGAAATAGAGGCACACAGCTTGTACAATGCAGGAAGACATTTGAATCCAGGGCATTCTGACTACATGTCCAGTTTTCTGCCCATCCCACCTTTCTGTCTGTTGTCTCAAGGGCTCCTAAACCTCTCTTCTATAACAATCTCAATATTGGTAACTAATTGTGTGGCTCTGGGAAAATCTCTTTTCTTTCTAGACCTCAGTTTCCCCCTCTGTAAGAGAAAGGGGCTAGTCAGGACTAGTTGGCCGTTGAGGTCTCTCCTAGTTCCAAAGCCTGTCAGACCCTGTGATTTTATACCCTCCACTCGGCATAGTGATGGCATATTGATGACAAGGTTAAAGGATTCTCAACTGGAAAGGTATCCAGAAACCATCTAGTTCAGACATTCGTAACCTCTCTTGCATCCCGAAACCTTTGGTCTGTTGTCTGGGGAAGACAATGGGCCCTTTCCCTTCCTTTGAATAATGTTTTCAAATGTATAAAGTAAAACACCAAGAATTACAAAAGGAAAAGAATTATAACTTAATTCAGCTATACAAATTTGAAAAATGTTCTTAGTCAGTGATCTGGGACAATCCTGAAAGCCTAATGGTGGGGAATGTTCTCTGCCTTCCAGGAAAGAACTGTTGGAGTCCTCTTTCACATCAGTGTATTTATGGGATTATTTGGGGGTTTGGTTACATATGACTTTGCTCCTATAACAATGACCAATAGGGAAGTGTGCTCTGCATGACAACAAAAATAAAACAAAATAAAATAAATGTTCTCAGACCCTACATTAAGAAGCTCTGACTCTAGTTCAAACACTTGTACTGAGGGGGAAACTGAGGCTCAGAGAGAGGAGATGTAATATAGGATTTTTAACCTTGCCATGTTGGCTTAAGGCAAACCTGTCAGTTGTCCTGGATGGAATGTTGAAGGTGGCATGAGCCACAAGACAGACTTTAACTGCCAGAGGGACCAAGGGTATAAAAAGCCTCCAGGGCTGGGTTCTGTTTTTCCCTAACTTTGCCCTGATCACCCACTTACCCCTTACCCCACCCTGGGCCCAGGTGACGGGTGTGGAATGTGGGTAGCATAGGCCTAGAGAAGTGTAGGGTTTTAGGACCTAATCTTTAGAGCAACTCAATAATATCAACAATATCAAATAATATAAAAATATCATCAAAATTATCATCACTGGCAAGATTTAGTCCAAGAACAACTTTATTTATCAACCAGGGACCACATCACTCAGACCCAGGGCTGCCTGCCCTGGGTTAGAAAAGACCATCCAAACAAGATCTCTACCAACTTTAGTCAGATAATCTTTGCCATCAGATCTCAGTATTTCCTGATCCTGTTTCCACTGCCTTATTCCCTTCTCAGTTATCAATAAACCCCTTAGCTTTAACCAGAAAATTCTGTGGTTATTTGCCTACCATCACAGGCCAAGAAGAACAGGCAACAGGAAGGGATTCTGAGCAGTTTGGGCTGGAACAAACTCCATTGCTGAGGGGTAGGAAGTTCAACATCCACTTCCTGCCAGCCTGCCATTAACCAATAGGGAGTTGCTTCCTCAGCAGGGAGAGGCCAGTTACTAGATATTTTAAAGGAGCCTGGTGGCAAGCAGTGAGTTTTCTCTGGTCACTCAGTTGCCTGTTGGATGGATCCTTGTTAATAAACAAGTTTCAAGCCCTACCCAGGTACAAACACTCCATCCTTACAATCAGTACTATCCTCCTGCTAGCCTTATTACCAGTTTAGGCCCTGTTGACTCACCTATTAATACAGTGGGTACTTGCTCAGGGATACCCAGTTCACAGCTGGGCCTCCAGCTCTGATTTCCAGACTTGCGGTGGGATGGAGTGGTGATGCTTTTCACCTTCTTGCTGGGCAGGGGGAGAAGTACAACACAAAGTGTGGGTAGAGGGCTCTGGGCTGTCATGGATCTCTAGGGTTGGAAGGAAAGAGGGTGCCATGAGACATTTCATGTCAGGCCATTTCCACATGGCCCTCAAACTCACCCAGCCTCTTGCCTGGCCTTGACTCGGACTACCCAATCCCAGAGCCTGGGAGGAGTCAAGCTCTGGGTGCCCCCTCATGGTCCTTTTAGGAATCTGTATCATGAGCCCATTTGTCCAGTTTCTCCCAAGGCTCAATGAGATCCCAGGTTCATAGACCTCAGAGGTGGTGATCTTGTCCAAGTCTCCTAATTTTGCAGATGATGAACTCTCCAAGAGAAGTGAAATGTCCTTCCCAAAGAGGCAGCAGCAGTGTTCAGCGCGCTCAAACTCAGGGGAAGATTACAGATAGAAACTGGTAGAGCTAGGATTGGAATCTATAAAGCACTTGGAATCAGGATTAGAAATGGAATTGGAGTTAGCCCTAACAGCCAAGCAATCTGGGTTCAAATGTCAGCACCAACACTGACTATTTCTCTGAACTTGTATTTCACAGGGTGGCAGTGTGGAGAGTGATTTTCTCATAGGAGATCACCATATGAATAGTTGGTCATCAGATATCACAGCCCTGTCCAGGCCATTTATAATGGGAGGTCATTTGGGTACAAGGGACAGAAGTCTGTGGTTGGTGCCTGGGGACATGGTTTCCATTCTTTTTTTTTTTTGTCTCTGATACTTAGAATCATGATGGAATGGGAACCCACATGTGCAGAGCCTTATAGAAAAGGCTGGCGAACTTCCTTCTGGGAGCTGCAGATGCCATGACATGGAAATGCCTTGGAGATGGTGGAACCTACGTGGACATTCTGTACATGGTGCCTATCTCCTAGCCATGCCATGAATGGCAGGCTCTGAGTGACAGCAGCTCAGGAACTAGAACTGAGGAGATGCTTTTAGGTCTTTCTTCCTTCAGCCTGAGTCTTTCTCAATGGATCTCTGGTTGGGGTTTTACTCCTTTTCTGGGGGATCTGCTGCCATACAAAGGCCTTGGGCTCTCTCCTTTTGGAGACTGACACGTGGCCCTTTGAAATGGGTCAGCGCCTGTATCCCAGTACCTGTTCTTTTTTTTTTTTTTTTTTTTTTTTTTGGTGGTGGTCGCAACCTTTGGAGGTTTGAAAAATCACGTGAATGAGCCTGTGGGAGCCTCTTGAAGTCTGTGATCCCAGGAATCAAAGTCCAATTTTCTCAGGCATACCAGTAGAGATGCCCTGTGGAACAAGGATTGACCTTTGAAACACAGCCCTGAGGAACTGAGACAAAGACTCATCTGATAGTGGTGCCACATTTGGACTTGAACTTGGGACCAAAGCTATGTGGAAACTGAGCTAAGTTTCAGCACACTTCCCCAGGGACTGAAGTGGTATAGGGTAGAGTGTGCTCCCTAGGTAGGTGTATATGTAGGGAATGGGGGAAGGGAGGAGAAAGATATATTTATTTATATTTTATTGATTAATTATGAAAACTTTTCCATGGTTAATGATTCATATTCTTTCCCTCCCCTCCCCGCAACCCCTCCTATACCTGACATGCAATTCCACTGGGTTTTACATGTGTCATTGATCAAGACCTATTTCCATATTATTAATATTTGCATTAGAGACTTCTGGGTTAAGATGGTGGCAGAGTAGAGGCAGAGTGACTTTCTCTCCTTACCAACAGATATAGAGCACACCCAAAGGACAAGAAAACAAAATCCAGATGAAAGAAGGGAGCCCACAATAGGGTGCAGTATTAAAGGTACGTGGGATTTGGGCACTTCCACGCTATAAGGGGTGAGATAGCTCCCATCAAAATGTAAGGGGATCAACCCTTCCCCACCCTACCCACAGAACCAGAGTCAGAGGCTGTGCTCCAGAGTTAGAGTGAGCGGGGGCACAAAATCTAGCCCCTAGGCAGCTAGCTGGCACTACCAGGAACTTGCCCCTGAGAGCAGCAAGACCTGAGATCCCAGGTGACTGGAAAACCCAGACCTTGGGCATGGGAGTGGGGCTGAGAGAGGCAGCAACAGTGCCCAGCGCGCTCAAACTCAGGGGAAGATCTCAGGTGGAGGAGCAAGTGTGGGCCAAGTCCCAAGCTCTGGGCAGCTAGCTAGGAACATAGGGCCTCGACCATGAAAACAGCTAGACCAGAGACCCCAGGAGGGTCCCCAGAGAAGCCAAGAGACTCGCAAAGTAGCCTCAGGCAAAAAACTGCTCCTTAACTCCATACAAAGAGAATCAGATTGCCTTACTCAGCCTTCTGGCAGATAAAACATAATGATGCCAATCAAGGCCAATCAAGAAATAAACAAGAAGACCAAGAAAAAAGCTCAAAAACTTGATAACTTCTGCACAGAAAAAACCCAGAAAACAGAGGAGGACAAACAATTAAAGACATCCAAACCTTCCCCAAAACATGAAAATGGGTCACAAGATCTCGAAGAGTTCAAATCTGAGATGATGAGAAAGATGGAAGAGATCTGACAAGAAAATAACAGTTTAAAAGGCAGAATTTTGCAATTGGAAAGTGAGGCTCAGAAATCAAATGAATTGATAAGCAAACTGAAGACCAGAAATGACCAGCTAGAAGCCTTGAAGAACAAGATAGGCCAGATTGAAAAGGAAAACCAGTCCCTAAAGGATAGAATTGGGCAATTAGAAGCCATTGATCTCTCAAGACAGCAAGAACAAATAAAGCAAAGTCAAAAGACTGATAAAATAGAAGGAAACATGAAATACCTCACTGAGAAAATGAAAGATCAAAAAGAGACAATTTGAGAATTATTGGTCTTCCTGAAAAAGCAGAAATTAAAAGAAATTTGGATTCCATACTAAAAGAAATTATTCAGCAAAGCTGCCCTGAAGTTCTACAACAAGAGGGTAATATAGACATTGAAAGGATCCATAGATCACCCTCTACACTAGACCCTAAGAAGACAACCCCCAGAAATATAATAGCCAAATTCAAGAGCTTCCAAGTAAAAAATATTACAAGAAGCCATAAAGAGACAATTCAGAGATCAAGGAGCACCAATCAGGATCACACAGGACCTGGAAGCCTCCACACTAAAAGACCCCAAGGCTTGGAATATGATATTCAGAAAGGCAAGAGAACTGGGTCTACAACCAAGGATCACCTACCCATCAAAACTGACTATATACTTCCAGGGGAAAGTATGGGCATTCAACGAAATAGAAGATTTCCAAGTATTTGTAAAGAAAAGACCAGAACTAAGCAGAACGTTTCATATCCAACCACAAAAATCAAGAGAAACATGAAAAGGTAAATAAGAAAGAGAGGGGAAAGAAAAAAAGTTTTTTAAAATTTATTTCTTTAAGGGCTTCAATAAGATCAAATTACTTGTATTCCTATATGGAAAAACAGTCTGTGTAACTCAAAAATTGTATTCACTATTATAGTAATTAGAAGAATTATTCATAGGGAGAGGTTGGAGCACTAAATGGTCTAAGATGAGACGGGATGGGGAAAAAAAGAGGGAGGGTGAATAGTAGATGGCATCAAGAGAAACTTGAATGAAGAAGAAAAATAGGCTATTCTATACTACACAAAAAGAGCATGGGAAGGGGAGGGGATCAATACTATTATAAAAAGGAGAGGAAGAGATCATTAAGAGGTAATATTTAAACCTTACTCTCAGTGGAATTAACCATGAGAGGGAAGAGTAGCTATATCCATTGGGATATAGAATTCTATCTAACCATCCTGAGAAAGTTAGAAGGGATCAACCTAGGGGAGCAGGGAAGTTTGGAGGTCAAAAAAGGGAGGTGAGGAGAGAAGGGAGGGAATTCATTAAGCCTTAAAAAATAGAAAGAGGGGAATAATAAGGGAGGGAGTGGAAAGGGAAGTAAATCAAGGGAGGGGATAAGGGGGACTGGTCTAAAACAAACCACTGGTTTCAAAGGAAATAGTATAAGAAGGAGGGGTAGAACTAGGAGAGGATACCAAAATGTTGGGGAATACACAACTGATAATTATAACTCTGAATATGAATGGAATGATCTCACCCATAAAATGGAAGCAAAAAGCAGAATAGATTAGAAACCAAAAGCCTACCATATGTTGTGTACAAGAAACACACATGAAGCAGGTGGACATAAACAGGTTTAAGGTGAAGGGCTGGAGCAAAATCTTTTGGGCTTCAAATGAGAAAAAGAAGGCAGGAGTGGTGATCATGATCTCTGACAGAGTAAAAATAGGGTTGGTTAAAAGAGATAGGGAAGGTAATTACATCCTGATTAAAGGCAGTATAGACAATGAGGAAATAACAGTGCTCAGCATGTATGCACCAAATGGTATAGCATCCAAATTCCTAAAGGAGAAACTGGCAGAGCTCAAGAAGGAAATAGAGAGTAAAACCATAATAGTGGGAGATCTAAATATTCCTCTTTCAGATCTAGATAAATCAAACCAAAAAATAAATAAGAAAGAGGTAAGAGAGGTGAATGAAGTCCTAGAAAAATTAGATTTAATTGATATGTGGAGAAAAATAAATAGGGACAAAAAAGAATACACCTTCTTTTCAGCTGCACGTGGTACATTCACAAAGATTGACCATGTAATAGGGCATAGAAACATTGCAAACAAATACAAAAGAGCAGATATAATAAATGTAACCTTCTCAGATCATAATGCAATAAAAATAATAATTAGTAAGGGCACATGGACAGGCAAATCAAAAATGAATTGGAAATTAAATAATATGATTCTCTAAAACCAGCTAGTTAAAGAAGAAATCATAGAAACAACCAATAATTTCACTGAAGAGAATGACAATGATGAAACATCCTACCAAACTCTGTAGATGCAGCTAAGGCAGTACTCAGGGGGAAATTTATATCCTTGAATGCATGTATTAACAAATTAGAGAAGGCAAATATCAATGAACTGGGCATGCAAATTAAAAAACTAGAAAGGTAACAAATTAAAAATCCCCATCTAAACACGAAATTAGAGATTATAAAAATTAAAGGAGAAATCAATAAAATTGAAAGTAAAAGAACTATTAAATTAATAAATAAGACTAGAAGCTGTTACTTTGAAAAAACAGATAAAATAGACAAAGTACTGGTCAATCTCATTAAAAAAGGAAAGAAGAAAACCAAATCATCAGTATGAAAGATGAAAAGAGAGATTTCACCTCTAATGAAGAGGAAATCAAGGCAATCATTAAAAACTATTTTGCCCAATTATATGGCAATAAATATAGCAATCTAGGTGAGTTGGATGAATATTTACAAAAATGTAAATTGCCTAGATTAACAGTAGAAGAAAAAGAATACTTAAGTAATCCCATATCAGAAAAATAAATTGAACAAGCCATCAAAGAACTCTCTAAGAAAAAATCCCCAGGACCAGATGGATTCACAAGTGAATTCTATCAAACCTTTAAAGAACAACTAATTCCAAAATAATACAAACTATTTGACATAATAAGTAAAGAAGGAGTTCTATCAAACTCCTTTTATGATACAAATATTGTACTGATCCCAAAGCCAGGTAGATCAAAAACAGAGAAAGAAAACTACAGATCAATTTCCTTAATGAACATAGATGCAAAAATCTTAAATAGAATACTAGCAAAGAGACTCCAGCAAGTGATCATAAGGGTTATTCATTATGATCAGATGGGATTTATACCAGGAATGGAAGGATGGTTCAACATCAGGAAAACCATTCACATAATTGACTATATCAACAAGCAAACCAACAAAAACAACATGATTATCTCAATAGATACTGAAAAAGCCTTTGACAAAGTACAACATCCATTCCTATTGAAAACACTAGAAAGTTTAGGAATAGAAGGACCTTTCCTAAAAATAACAAACAGTATACATCTAAAAGCATCAACAAGCATCATATGCAATGAGGATAAATTAGAAGCCTTCCCAATAAGATCAGGCGTGAAATAAGGATGCCCACTATCGCCTCTATTATTTAACATTGTACTAGAAACACTAGCAGTAGCAATTAGAGAAGAAAAAGGAATTGAAGGTATTAAAATAGACTAAGCTATCACTGTTTGCAGATGATATGATGGTCTACTAAAAATCCTAGAGAATCAACTAAAAAGCTAATAGAAATAACAACTTTAGCAAAGTTGCAGGATACAAAATAAATGTACATAAATCATCAGCATTTATATATATCTCCAACACATCACAGTAGCAAGAGGTGGAATGAGAAACATCATTTAAAATCACCCTAGACAATATAAAATACTTAGGAATCTATCTACCAAAACAGATACAGGAATTCTATGAAGACAACTACAAAACACTTACCAAACAATTAAAACTAGAGCTAAACAATTGGAAAAGCATTGATTGCTCATGGGTAGGAAGAGCTAACATAATAAAAATGACCATTCTATCCAAATTAATTTACCTATTTAGTGCCATACCTATCAAAATACCAGAAAACTTTTTTACTGAATTAGGAAAAACTATAACAAAGTTCATCTGGAATAACAAAAGATCAAGAATATCAAAGGAAATAATGAAAAAAATGTGAAGGAAGGGGGCCTAGCAGTACCAGATATTAAACTATACTATAAAGCAGAGGTCATCAAAATGGTATGGTACTGGCTAAGAGACAGAAGGGAGGATCAGTGGAATAGACTTGGGGTAAGTGACATCAGCAAGACAGTGTATGATAAACCCAAAGAGCCCAACTTTTGGGACATAAATCCACTATTTGACAAAAACTGTTAGGAAAATTGGAAAACAATATGGGTAAGATTAAGTTTAGATCAACATCTCACACCCTATATCAAGATAAATTCAGAATGGATGAATGACTTGAATATAAAGAAGGAAACTTTAAGGAAATTAGGTGAACGTAGAATAGTATATCTCTCAGATCTCTGGGAAAGGGAAGATTTTAAAACCAAGCAAGAGTTAGAAAAAATTACAAAATGTAAAATAAATAATTTTGATTATATTAAATTTAAAAGTTTTTGTAAAAACAAAAACAATGCAACCAAAATCAGAAGGTAAACAACAAACTGGGGAAAACTCTTTATAACAAAAAACTCTGACAGAGGTTTAATTACTCAAATATACAAGGAGCTAAAATAATTGTATAAAAAAATCAAACCATTCCCCAATTGATAAATGGGCAAAAGACATAAATAGGAAATTTTCAGATAAAGAAATCAAAACTATCAATAAGCACATGAGAAAGTGTTCTAAATCTCTAATAATTAGAGAAATGCAAATCAAAACAACTCTGAGGTATCACCTCACACCTAGCAGATTGGCTAAAATGATAGCAGGGGAGAGTAATGAATGTTGGAGGGGATGTGGCAAAATTGGGACATTAATGCATTGCTGGTGGAATTGTGAACTGATCCAATCATTCTGGATGGCGATTTGGAACTATGCCCAAGATGCTCTAAAAGACTTCTTGCCCTTTGATCCAGCCATAGCATTGCTGGATTTGTACCCCAAAGAGATCATAGATAAACAGACTTGTATGGAAATATTTATAACTGTGCTTTTTGTGGTGGCAAAAAACTGGAAAAGGAAGGGTATGTCCTTCAATTGGTGAATGGCTAAACAAATTGTGGTATATGTTGGTGATGGAATACTATTGTGCTCAAAGGAATAATAAACTGGAGGAATTCTATGTGAACTGGAAAGACCTCCAGGAATTGATGCAGAGTGAAAGGAACAGAGCCAGAATAACTGATACACTGTGGTAAAATTGAATGTAATGGACTTCTGTACTAGCAGCAATGCAATGACCCAGGACAATTCTGAGGGATTTATGAAAAAGAATGCTACCTACATTCAGAGGAAGAACTACAGGAGTGGAAACACAGAAGTAAAACATAGTGAATAGTGACCATGACTGCCTGCTAAGCCTTGTCCAGGCTAAATATCCCCAGTCCCTTCAGCTGATTCTCACCTGACATCCTACACCCTACTCTTTCTTGCCTCACAAGCCGGTACTCCCACTTCTGCACTGAGCTGTCCATCTATCTAAGTTTCTCGCCATTTCTCTATTCTCACACAAACCCTATCTCCTTTCTCTGTGCCTTTGCATCAACCTTCCACCATGGTTGGAAGGCTCCCCTACCCCTCTGCCTCAGAGAGTTTCTCAGCTCAGGCTCCTCTGCAGGAAGCCTTCTTGGTTTTCTCCAGCTGCTGCTGGTCCTCCCCCTAAACTTTGAATTTATTCACTTTCTATTTCGGTTGTACAGCTTTCCAGATGCATACGTTGTCTCTGCCATTACACTACAATCTGAACTCCTTGTGAGGAGAGGCATTGCATTCTTTGGACTCATCCTCAACACCTGGAACATGGTAGGCACTTCATTTATAGCCACTAAGTGATTGACTGAACCTAGAATGTTAGAGTTGGAAAGGACCTCAGAACATAAAACTTAGAATGTCTAAGTGGGGGTCTTCAAGGATCATCTCCCATCTTTATTTGGTAGAGAAGAATGAGTTCCCTTTCCAGCTCTGATATTCCATGTCAAAGCTCTGCTGTTTCATAGCCTAAGGTCTCATCATCACATGGCTAGCTGGCATGGATATAGGACACATCCCGTAATTCTGAGGTCCTCTCCTAGCATTTTCCCTTGCAAAGTACTTTGGAGCTGCCTGGTGGAGTGGGTAGAGAGCTGGCCTCAAAGCCAGGCACCCGTGGCTTCAGTCCTCACCTTGGAGCCATCTTGGGTGAGTGCCCAGTGACTAAACTCTTCAGTGTTCCAGGCCACTGTCTGAGTCTTAAAGCAGGTGCCCTCCTGCCTGAGTAAAAGGAGCTTCTCACTGGGAGGCTTCACACCAAGGAGGTGCCAGGTCCAGTCCCTATCCTTGGATTCTCTTAACGATTCCCAGAGGAGCGTGATGCATTGAGCACTGGGCAGGCCAGTGCCCAACCCTCCTGGCTCCTTGCACTGCCCACTATAAGAACAGTTTTGTAAAAGTGTAGTCTGTAATATTCTGAGCAGAGTGAGCGACAGAGCAGACAGTTGAGACAGAAGCAAAGGATTGTGGGAAGGAAGGATGGGGCGAGTGGGGGGGGGGGCTTTGATCTCGGATCTCTGAAGAAAAGGAAGTCTCTTGCCTACCTCGAGATCAAGTGAAAGCCATCCGAGGTTTTCCTTGAACAGTTCCTTGAAGACCTGTGTTGTTCCTGAATTTGTCTGACATCATCAACAAAGAGTTCCTGGATATACCAGTGCCCGGAGGGTCATCAAACTGCACCCCCCCACCCCCACCCTCACCCCCGAGGCTGAGGCCCAATTGAGAAGACTCTTAGTTTAGGCTGCCTTACAACAGAGATCTCTGATTTCATTATTAGTTAGTTAGTAGCTGAGGATATAGAGTTAAGAGAGGGAAGGAGAATTCCTGGTCTCCCCATCTGTCCTGACCTGGAAGAAGGACCTTGTCAGTGGGTCAGATTAGGGACCCCCTTCTACTTCTACCTCTCTCCCATCTCTTACATATTATTAATAACAATAAATAACTCCACAAAGCAGTCAGAATTCGACATCCTTGGTAAAGGGAAACAGAGGGAACAAGAGGGAGAGGGAAGGGCTATCAGCTCAGGCTTTGGCTCCCATGGCCAAGCCCCCCGGTTGCGCAGCTTTGATCTGGCAAGATGGTCTGACTAAAAGGGCCTTTCTTTAGGCTGCCAAGCCTATCTTCATTATCTTCATTATCTCCAAGAAGGAACCCTTACCAGACTACCATCACTTGCCCATTCTCCATCACTACACCTTCACACAGAAAATACCTCTTGTCATCTCAATAAGGGTGTATAGGAGAGTGGCCCAGACAGACTCCATCTTCCAAGTCTGTCATCCATTAACATCCCAGGGACCTCTCCAAATATATCATCATTACACCACGGGGCAGCCAGACTGACCAGGGCAGCAGACGATGGGGTGGGCTCAGTCCTCGCCTCGCCCCTCTCCTTGATTCTAGTATCTAAAGTGCCATTTACTTTCACGGTGATCCCCACACATTCCACGAGGGGGAGCTCCTCTCCTTCTATTATCAGTCCCTTAGAAGCAGGCTATGCCTGGAGTTTACCTGGGGTTACAGGATGGGGCCTCCTTCTTGCCAGACTCGCCAAGGGTGGGGAGGTGGCATTTGGAAGGAGGGATTTCCCCTGATTTCTCCTTCGGGCTCCTGTGCATTCTTTTAACAAACAGCAAGTCTTTAGAATCTGCACAGATGGCTTTTATTTGGGCAGGGGGTGTGTGGGGAGGAAATAAACATTAAGCATCTGCTAGGTACCAGGTGCTATGCTAAGCACTTTCCCAATATTACTACATCGGATCATCACAACAATCTGGAGAAGTGGGGCTATTCTCCCCATTTTAGAGTTGAGGAAACTGAAGTAGATAGTTTTAGTGACTTGTCCAGGGTTCCACATTCATTCAACAAACACTTAGTGTCTGAAGCAGGATTTGAACTCATCTTTCTGACTCTGAACCTCTTTCTCTGAGTACTCACTCCACGCGCCACCTAGCTGCCTTTGTGTAGACTTAGAGTTTTTCATGGGCACTTTGAGATTCCCCTTGTGAGCTTGGACAAGCATTAGTGCCCCCATTTCACAGATGAGAAGCCAGAGGCATAGGTGGCATTTATCTCTGACCACCAGGTAGCTTTGGAAACCAGCTCCTGACTTTCCAGGATACCACAATCTTCCAGGTCAAGGGCATTACTGAAGGGCAAGCAATGGGCTGGATGAGGTCAAAGAGGAAAGGTCCCTGCCAACTCTGGTTGGGCTCAGGGGTGGAGGGGTCCTAGAAGAGTCAGGGTGCTATTGTCAATAGAGACCTGGTGAATGCATCCTGGCTCTCCCAGTTCAGAAACCCATAAACTGCAGAGTAGGTGAAGATGGTCACTAGTAAATGGAGCTACCTGCCTGAGAGTTCTCTAGCTGGATGGAAGCACAAACAACAGCTGGAGGAGATGGAGGGTATATGGAGGGCCTGAGTAATGATCCAGGGTGCAGCCACCTTGGGGTAGGCCTTGGTGGCCAAGCAGCATCTAAGCTTTCTTTTTTTTTTAAACATTTATTAATATTTATTTTTTAGAAAAGTTAACATGGTTACAAAATTCATGTTCTTACTTTCCCCTTCACCCCCCAAGCTCTCCCCCATCCCCTTGGCTGATGTGTATTTCCACTGGTTTTAACATGTGTCATTGATCAAGACCTATTTCCAATTTGTTGATCATTGCATTGGTGTGGTAGTTTCGAGTCCACATCCTCAATCATGTCCACCCCGACCCATGCGTTCAAGCAGTTTTTCTTATATGTTTCCTCTCCTGCAGTCCTTCCTCTGAATGTGGGCAGCGTCTTTACCATAAATCCCTCTGAATTGTCCTGGGTCATTGCATTGCTGCTAGTACAGAAGTTCACTACATTCGATTTTACCACAGTATATCAGTCTCTGTGTACAATGTTCTTCTGGCTCTGCTCCTTTCGCTCTGCATCTGTTCCCGGAGGTCTCTCCAGTTCGCCTGGAACTCCTCCAGTTTATTATTCCTTTTAGCACAATAGTATTCCATCACCCGCATATACCACAGTTTGTTCAGCCATTCCCCAATTGAAGGACATACCCTCCTTTTCCAATTTGTTGCCACCACAAAAAGCGCAGCTATAAATATTTCCGTACAAGTCTGTTTATCTATGATCTCTTTGGGGTACAAACCCAGCAATGGTATGGCTGGATCAAAGGGCAGGCATTCTTTTATAGCCGTTTGAACATGATTCCAAATTGCCAGCCAGAATGGCTGGATCAGTTCACAGCTCCACCAGCAATGCATTAATGTCCCAGTTTTGCCACATCCCCTCCAACATTCATTACTCTCCCCTTCTTTCATTTTAGCCAATCTGCTAGGTGTGAGGTGATACCTCAGAGTTGTTTTGATTTGCATTTCTCTAATTATTAGAGATTTGGAACACTTTCTCATGTGCTTATTGATACTTTTGATTTCTTTACCTGATAATTGCCTATTCATGTCTCTTGCCCATTTATCAATTGGGGGAATGGCTTGATTTTTTTTATACAATTGATTTAACTCCTTGTATATTTGAGTAATTAGACCCCTGTCAGAGTTTTTTGTTATAAAGATTTTTTCCCAATTTGTTGTTTCCCTTCTGATTTTGACTACTTTGTTTTTGTTTGTACAAAAGCTTTTTAGCTTAATATAATCAAAACCATTAAATTTACATTTTGTAATTTTTTCTAACTCTTGCTTGGTTTTAAAATCTTTCCTTTCCCAGAGATCTGACAAGTCAACTATTCTATGTTCACTTAACTTATTTATAGTTTCCCTCTTTATATTCAAGTCATTTACCCATTCTGAATTTATCTTGGTGTAGGGTGTGAGATGTTGATCTAAACCCAATCTCTCCCATATTGTTTTCCAAATTTCCCAGCAGTTTTTGTCAAATAGTGGATTTTTGCCCCAAAAGTTGGGCTCTTTGGGTTTATCATACACTGTCTTGCTGATGTCACTTACCCCAAGTCTATTCCACTGATCCTCCCTTCTGTCTCTTATCCAGTATCATATCATTTTGATGACCGCTGCTTTATAGTTTAGTTTAATATCTGGTACTACTAGGCCATCTTCCTTCACGTTTTTTTTATTATTTCCATTGATATTCTTGCTCTTTTGTTATTCCAGATTAACTTTGTTATAGTTTTTCTTAATTCAGTAAAAAAGTTTTTTGGTAGTTTGATAGGTATGGCGCTAAATAGGTAAATTAATTTGGGTAGAATGGTCATTTTTATTATGTTAGCTCATCCTACCCATGAGCAATCAATATTTTTCCAATTGTTTAGATCTAGTTTTAATTGTTTGGAAAGTGTTTTGTAGTTGTTTTTGTACAATTCCTGTGTTTGTTTTGGTAGATAGATTCCTAAGTATTTTATATTGTCTAGGATGATTTTAAATGGTGTTTCCCTTTCTACCTCTTGCTACTGCGATGTGTTGGAAATATATTATAAATGCTGATGTTTTATGTACATTTATTTTGTATCCTGCAACTTTGCTAAAGTTGTTATTTCTATTAGCTTTTTAGTTGATTCTCTAGGATTTTTTAGTAGACCATTGTATCATCTGCAAACAGTGATAGCTTAGTCTCCTCATTGCCTATTTTGATACCTTCGATTTCTTTTTCTTCTCTAATTGCTACTGCTAGTGTTTCTAGTACAATGTTAAATAATAGAGGTGATAATGGGCATCCTTGTTTCACTCTTGATCTTGTTGGAAAGGCTTCTAATTTATCTCCATTGTATATGATGCTTATTAATGGTTTTAGGTATATGCTGTTTATTATTTTTAGGAAAGGCCCTTCTATTCTATTATACTTTCCAGGGTTTTCAATAGAAATGGGTGCTGTATTTTGTCAAAGGCTTTTTTAGCATCTATTGAGATAATCATGTGATTTTTTTTTGTTAGATTGTTGATATGGTCAATTATGTGGATGGTTTTCCTAATGTTGAACCATCCTTGCATTCCTGGTATAAATCCCACCTGATCATGGTAGATGATCCTCTTGATCACTTGCTGGAGTCTCTTTGCTAATATTCTATTTAAAATTTTTGCATCTATGTTCATTAGGGAGATTGGTCTGTAGTTTTCTTTCTCTGTTTTTGAGCTACCTGGCTTTGGAATCAGTACGATAATTGTGTCATAAAAGGAATTTGGTAGGACTCCTTCTTTGCTTATTATATCAAATAATTTGTATAGTATTGGGATTAATTGCTCTTTGAATGTCTGATAGAATTCACTTGTGTATCCATCAGGCCCTGTCAATTTTTTCTTAGGGAGTTCTTTGATGGCTTGTTCAATTTATTTTTCTGATATGGGATTGTTTAGGTATTCTATTTCTTCTGCTGTTAATCTAGGCAATTTGCATTTTTGTAAATATTCCTCCATGTCTCCTAGATTGCTATATTTATTGCCATATAATTGGGCAAAATAGTTTTTAATGATTGCCTTAATTTCCCCTTCATTAGAGGTGAGGTCTCCCTTTTCATCTTTGATACGGTCAATTTGGTTTTCTTCTTTCCTTTTTTAGATTAGATTGACCAGTGCTTTGTCTATTTTATCTGTTTTTTTCAAAATACCAGTTTCTAGTCTTATTTATTAATGGTTCTTTTGCTTTCAATTTTATTAATTTCTCCCTTGATTTTTAGTATTTCTAATTTAGTTTTCATTTGGAGATTTTTAATTTGCTCACTTTCTAATTTTTTATGTTGCATGCCCAATTCATTAATCTCTGCCCTCCCTAATTTGTTAATATATGCACTCAAGGATATAAATTTCCCCCTGAGTACTGCCTTGGCTGTATCCCATAGAGTTTGGTAGGATGTCTCATTATTGTCATTCTCTTCAATGAAATTGTTGATTGTTTCTATGATTTCTTCTTTGACTAGCTGGTTTTGGAGAATCGTATTATTTAATTTCCAATTAGTTTTTGATCTGCCTGTCCAGGTGCCCTTACTAATTATTATTTTTATAGTGTATTCCTTTTTGTCCCTATTTATTTTTCTCCACATATCTGTTCAATCTAATTTTTCTAGGATTTCATTCATCTTTCTTAGCTCTTTCTTATTTATTTTTTGGTTTGATTTATCTAGATCTGAAAGAGGGATATTTAGATTTCCCACTAGTGTGGTTTTACTATCTATTTCCTTCTTGAGATCTGCCAGTTTCTCCTTTATGAATCTGGTTCCTATGCCATTTGGTGCATACATACTGAGCAATTTTATTTCCTCATTGTCTATACTGCCTTTAATCAGGATGTAATGACCTTCCATGTCTTTTTTAATCATATCTATTTTTACTTTGGCTTTGTCAGAAATCATAATCGCCACTCCTGCCTTCTTTTTCTCATTTGAGGCCCAAAGGGTTTTGCTCAAGCCCTTTACCTTAAACCAGTGTATGTCCACCCGCCTCATATGTGTTTCTTGTAGACAACATATGGTAGGATTTTGGTTTCTAATCCACTCTGCTATTTGCTTCCTTTTTATTGGTGAGTTCATCCCATTCACATTCAGAGTTATAATTATCAGTTGTGTGTTCCCCAACATTTTGGTAACCTCTCCTAGTTCTACCCCTTCTTTTTACACTATTTCCTTTTAAACCAGTGGTTTGCTTTATGCCAGTAACCCTTGTCCCCTCCCTTGATTATCTTCCCTTTCTGTCCCCTCCCTTATTATTCCCCTCTTTTTATTTTTAAGGCCTAATGAATTCCCTCCCCCTTCTTCTCCCCTCCCATTTTTGACCTCCCCACTCCCTTGTTCCACTTGGTTTATCCCTTCTGACTTTCTCAGTAGGGTTAGATAGAGTTTTATATCCCAGGGGACAAAGCTACTCTTCCATGTCAGGGTTAATTACACTGAGAGTAAGGTTTAAATATTACCTCTTAATGCTCTCTTCCTCTCCTTCTTATAATAGTATTCATCCCTTCCCCTTCCCATGCCCTCTTTGTGTGGTATAGAATATCATATTTTTCTTATTCATTCAAATTTCTCTTGGTGTCCTTTACTGTTCACCTCCCTGTTTCCCACCCCCATATCATCTAAGATCATTTAGTATTCCAACCTCTCCCTATGAATAATTCTTATAATTACTATAATAGTGAATACTATAATAGTGAATAGAGTTCCTTACAGAGAATTATACATAGCATTTCTCCACATAGAAATACCAATAATTAGATTATATTGAAGCCCTTAAAGGGGTAAATTTAAGAATAAGAATTTTCTTTCTTTCCCCTCTGTTTCTTATTTACCTTTTCATGTTTCTCTTGATTTTTGTGGTTGGATATAGAATTTTCCATTTAGTCCTGTTCTTTTCTGTGCAAATACTTGGAAATCTTCTATCTTGTTGAATGCCCAAACTTTCCCCTGGAAGTATATAGTTAGTTTTGATGGGTAGGTGATCCTTCGTTGTAGACCCAGTTCTCTTGCCTTTCTGAATATCATATTCCAAGCCTTGCGGTCTTTTAGTGTGGAGGCTGCCAGATCCTATGTGATCCTGATTGGTGCTCCTTGATATTTGAATTGTCTCTTTCTGGCTTCTTGTAAAATTTTTTATTTTACTTGGTAGCTCTTGAATTTGGCTATTATATTCCTCTGAGTTGTCTTTTCTGGGTCTAGTGTAGAGGGTGATCTATGGATCCTTTCAATGTTTATATTGCCCTCTTGTTGTAGAACTTTAGGGCAATTTTGTTGAATAATTTCTTTTAGTATGGAGTCTAAATTTTTGTTAATTTCTGCTTTTTCAGGAAGACTAATGATTCTCACATTGTCTCTTCTAGACCTGTTTTCTTGGTCTGTCACTTTCTCATTGAGATATTTCATGTTTCCTTCTATTTTTATCAGTCTTTTGACTTTGTTTTATTTGTTCTTGCTGTCTTGAGAGATCATTAGCTTCTAATTGCTCAATTATAACCTTTAGGGACTGGTTTTCCCTTTCAATCTGGTCATTTCTGGTGTTCAATTTGCTTATCAGTTCATTTGATTTCTGAGCCTCATTTTCCAATTGCAAAATTTCTGCCTTTTAAACTGTTATTTTCTTGCCAGATCTCTTCCATCTTTCTCATCATCTCAGATTTGAACTCTTTGAGATCTTGTGACCCATTTTCATTTTCTTGGGAAGGTTTGGATATGTTTACTTGTTTGTTCTCCTCTGCTGTTTGCTCTGTTGTCTGGATTTTATCTGTGTAAAAGTTGTTGAGTGTTACAGATTTCTTCTTGATGATCTTTCTCTTTTGGGGTTTTTGTCTCTGGCTTGCCATTGTTAGCCCTGCACCCTCTCAGGTTTATCCTCACACTTAGGGTCTGTCTGCACTCTTTTAGCTCCTGAGGTCTCAGGTCTCGTTGTTCTCAGGGTTCTGCCTCCTGGTGGTCCCCTTGCTTGTTCCTCTGCCTGAGGCCCCTTTAACAGTCTCAGGGCGCTGCTTCCACAGTTGTGCACCCCTCTGCACTGAGTCCCCAATCAAGGTCCGTGCCTGCGCTCAAGATCCTAGTCCTAGCCTGTGCTCAGGGTCCATGTCTGGGCTTTTGTCCGTGCCAGCACTTGTGCCTGTGCTCAGGGTCTGTGTTCAAAGTCCGCCTCTTGGGGTCTTAAGTCTTGCTGCTCTCAGGAACAGGCCCTGGTGACCCCAGGTAGCTGCCAAGGACTTAATGGGTACCCCAAACTTGCTCTAACTCTTGGGCTCTGGCTTTGGCACTGTAGGTGGTGTGGGGTGGGGGAGAAGGTTGCTCAGCTCACATTTTAGTGAGAGCTGTTTCTCCCCTTTACAGCATGGAAATGCCCTGATTCCACCTACCTCTAATGCTGCGCTCTGTTGTGGGGTCCCTTTGCTCCTCTGGATTTGTTTTTATGTCTTCTTGAGGAGTCCTGTATGTTTTGGTTAGAAGAGGTTAAGCAGTTGCTTTTTACTCTGCCGCCATCTTAACCAGGAAGTCTGATCCACTTCTGGTTGCTGGTATCTTAAGTTGACCTTTGGCCTACCCAAGCCCAACCAACCTCCCACACCAAGCCCTATTTCAAAATTGAGATGTCTGTTTCAGTTCAAAGCCTGCTTTTATACTTTCCCATCAACTGAAATTGCACTTGCTAGCCTCTGCCATGCTCAACTCATTCCAAGTTCTAAACAGCTAACTGTCAAACATTTTGCTTTTCATATTGCATTGCAAAATGTCATTGCACTTTGTCCTAAAGGACAGCTTCCCTGTGCCTTGGCCTGGCATTCTGTGCTCCATAAAGTCCAGCCTGAACTTCCATAAGTCCCCCTCTGAACCTTAAGCTGCAACCAGGACGGCTTCATCTTCACTTGTCTCTGCCAAACAATCTGCCCCATACAGCCTTTGGATCTTTGATCTCTCAAGGATGCCCTTTTTTTTTCTTTTTCTTTTTTTTAAGGATGCCCTTTCAGCCTCCCTCCTCAAGGCAGCTCAGATTCCACTTCCTCACAGGATCCAGGAGCAGAGAGAGGCAGCTTTGAGAGCAGCACACCAGACCAGGGTCGGGGGGAGCAGGGCAGCTTGAAGACCTCCAGCAATGGAGAGCTCACTCCCACTCAAGGCAGTCCATTCTTAGAGATGCCTCTCTTGGGAGGATTTTCTCACTGAGCTGTGTGGGGAGATGTGGTTTCTAGATGTCTTGGTGAAGTGGAGAATTGGATTTGGACTCAAGAGACCCAGGTTCCAATCTCAGCGCTTCTCATCTAGTTCATGTGGCCTAGACCCTCCCTGACCTCATCTCTGGGTTCGGTCCCCTTCTCTGTAAGGTGAGGGGCTTGGGTCAGAGGACTCTGAGGCTCCAGTAGCCAGGGAGCTCTGGGAGAGCAGGTCCTGCCTTTTGGCTTTCTCTGTATCCCTATGGGTTAGCCCAGTGCCTGGTATACTTGGAGGACTTGACAAATCCTGGACCAATCCGGATCTCATAAGTCTCCTGCTCTCCCTCTTATACCCTTGGAGTCCACACTGCCTGGCCAGAGAAGATATGAAATCTCTTGAGAGCATGATTGGGCTCTCCCTAGCCCAGGGTTCTGGGGACACAGTGTCCCCTGAAATGACTCGGATATCTGAAAGTCTCCTGGGAGCAAGACTTGTGGCTGCGGGCCAGGCTGGAGGAAGGCTCCAGGGAGGGAAGAGGACCTTGCGAAGGTGCTCATGGCCCAGTATCCCTGAGGAGCTGAAGCTACATCCTAACTGACCCTCTCCTTGGTTCCTGAGAAAATGCTTTGTGGTGGGGCACTGGCTGGCCTTCCTGGGGCTAAGAATGAAAATACAAAAAGCCATAATAATTGTGTCAGGAGGTCCTCACACTCACCCAGTGAGGTAGGCACAACCCTATTTCACAGAAGAAACTGAGTCTCCTGGAGGGAAAGTCACTCTGCCAAGGTCACATAGCAAATGGCTGGCAAATGTGGGATCATAAATGGAGAGCTGGGAAGGACCCACAAGGTCACCAGCCCAATTCCTTCAGTAGACAAAGAACTCGAGGCCCAAAAGGGTTTGCAGCTCTGCCAAGGTGATGTGGGGCTTAAAGGAAGTTGCTGATGGGCCAGCTGAGGCCCATGGAGGGAAAGTGAGTTGCCTAAGGTCACTGAGTGAATTTATAGCCCAAATGGAGATAGAAACCCAAACTGAGAGATTTAGGGCTGGAAGGGCCTCAGAGGTCCACGTGGGTCAATGCCTTCACTTTTATTGGCCTGGGGAAGGGGTAGGGAACCTGTTCAAGGACCCATAGCCACTAGAGCACAGTCAAGATGGGAACTGAGGAGGGCCTGTGACTCACTTCCTGGGTGCTTTCCCTAGAACCCTGCTGCCTCCTCACCACTGGATTGGGATAAGGAAGCCCTCAGGATTGTCAGGAGGATGGGGCAGCCTCAGGGGGACCAGCTGACCTGGGGTTTTCTGGCCTGGGGGTGGGGTGGGTGGGCAAGCAGGGGAACAGCACCACCTGGGCCAGCTCAAGAGCTTCCCGCCCATCGGGAGAGGGCTGGGGACTGTCAAGGCAAGGCAAGGAGAATCCTGGCAGGGTCCCATCCATCCTCCTAGAACTAAGCTGGGACTTGGGAGCCAGGGCTGTGGGGGCGTGGGGAGGCAGCTGGCCCTGGGGGTGAGCAGGGGGGCGAGGAGACGGCCTCTCCCTCACCCACCTGTTTGCTGACTCCTGGCATGATTTCTGTGGCTCTGAGAGAATGCTGAACCCAGGCTGCCAGGCGAGACAGGCCTTGTCTGGGGGCTTCTGGGGCCCCCCCTTTGTCTGACTGCCAGCATAAAGTGGGGGGCCCACATGCACTGAACTCTGCCCTAGCCTGCCTGTGACCATCTGTGCAGCTGGGGGGCAAAGAAAGGCCGTTTGTGTGAGGCTCGGGAACCGTGGGAACCCCTGAGCCTGGCTCTCCATCCCTAAGCAGGCTGCTGCAGGAGCAGTTGGTTCACTGAGAATGCTGATGGAGGGTAGGAGGGTAGGACAGGCTGGGCTCTGAGTAGGGCCAGGCTCTGAGCTCTGGGCTCTGAGGAAGGATGGGCTCTGGGCAGAGTTAGGCTCTGGACTCTTGGTTAGGTTCTGAGCTATCTGAGAGATGACTTGGAGAGATGAGACATCAGCCCCAGATGGCAGAAGTTGCAAGGCCTGGCCTTCAGGAAGGGGGTCCCTGAATGGAGGCCCCACAGCCAGCCAGTTTCTTTGCATGCTCCTGGTGACTGCATGTGGACATTCATCCACACGTATTTCTGTGGGTACCTGTATGTGTGTAGAGGCATGCACCCTCTCCCCACTGCACACACTGAACCCAAAGGACTCTTTCCACCTCTAGCACTCTCTTCCCCCCAGGCTTCTTGATTTAGCCTCCATAGCACCACGCTGCCCCCTTCTCCCCACAAGGATCTAGGCCTCCCCAACTCTAGTGCCTATGCTCCCTGGAACAGGCCCAAGAGGCAGCAGGGGCCTGGGCAGGGGGCTCCTCTGCCAGAAGGCCTGCTCTCTCCAGCTCTGAGCTAAGCTCACACTAGGACAGCCTGGGTCAGTTCTGGGCTTTTCTTCTACCTCATCCTCAGTCTCATCCTATTGAAAATGGAGAGCAGGGAGAGTGGAACCAGGTGATTACATGAGTAGCTGGACAAAGTCAGTCAACCAGCTTGGAAGGGCCACAAAAGTCCCTTGTTCAGTGCCTTTTCTTAGTGATTAGGTGATCTCTTGGGAGGGCCGAAGCTCTGGCTTGGTTTGTACACCCTGTGGAAGGGGAGTTTTTATTCACTGTTATTAGCTCTCAAGGCCCTCCTTCCTGCTTTGCCATCTCTGGTTATGGGGTCCTCCCAACTCTGGGCTCTCCCCTCTCTTCCCCACATTGCCCAATCCTCTGCCCTCAACAGCCCTCAGGCACACAGGTTCCCAGGCTCCTGAGACCCATTCTTGCCCACTCTCCAGCTTGCAGGCCCCGGCCCCAAACCCCATTTTCCACATGAGGAAGCTGAGGCACAGAGAGGGTTTCTAGGATTTTGAACTCTCTTAACATTTGGGGAGGCTGAGGTAAGTCGCAGGCATCTCTGCCTTGGTCCCGGCCTCTTTGACCAGGCATAGGGTTGCCTTCAGGTCTTCCCACTAGCTCTGGCAACATGAGAGGAATGGGGGTGTGTGGTGGGAGTGCTGATGTGAGGAGGATGTGGCCTTCCAGAAGCTGTAGAAGAAAATGTCAGTGTTTAGTTTTCTCTCCCCATGGGTCTGCCCCTTCTTCTGTTGGTGTCTCCCTGTGGTGCCTCCAGGGGGGCATGGAGAGGACCCCAGTTCTGGAAGCCTCTGGGGTAGGGGTGGGGTATCTGGTTTGGCAGATCCCAGAAGTTTTGAGATTGGTTCAGGTTCTAGGACAGGCTCAGGGCCTGGATAGCCCCAGGGGGGTGTCACTGGACCACAGGAAAACCATTGCCTTGGATGGAAAGGAGCTGGCCTCCATGGGCCAGTTACATAAGATCATTCTGCCCAATTGCTGTCTGGGATGGTCACAGTTTTACTAACTTGTGTTTCTCTGGGCCTTTCAAGGTGTGCCATGAAATTTATAATGGAAATACCAGGGTGGTAGTAATGGGATGTTGGTAGGTTCAAGGAATAATTAGTTAGGGTCAGTATCAAAAGACAACACAGGGTTTGGGAAGGCAAACAGGATATAGGTAACAGGCTAACAAATATAGTCCAAGCAGAAGTAATAAGTACAGGAATGGTTTAGTTTATTAAGGTAAGGGAAGGTAGGGAAGGGAATTTGGATAATTTTATCAGTATTCGCTAGCTAACACTTCCCAACAAATCTACAGTTGTTCCCTCATGGGAAGCCTTCAGAAATATTTTAGCTACACTATCCTTTACCTCTCTACTTGAAATCCCAGTCCCTAAAATAAACTCCTCTAATCTAAATCCCACCTTGGATGGTAATAGAGCTATTAAGGTTGGAAACTAAGCAAGAACAGGGCTGAGGGAGATGTTCTCATAGACAGATGCCTTAGATCAGTGATGGGCAAACTATGGCCCGTGGGCCAGATTCATCCTCCTGAAATGTTCTATCCAGCCTCACAACATTATTCCTAATCTGATGAATACAATGAGAAGGATATAAAACAATGAAATTTTGGAAGAGTTGCCTTAGAAACAGACTGATAGATGAGCATTTCCTTTCCTTTGGCCCCCTCTTTATAAAGTTTGCCCATCACTGACTTAGATGATTCAAGCAGCTCTGTAGATGTATCTTTCAGTCAGCAGGAAACAGGATAACCAGAGGAATAGGTATGATAATAAGATGTAGCAGAAGGAAAGCCATTGGAGAGAAGTCAAGCTTACTAGGTCCACTCCAGGAGACAAGACAAGACTCAAGGCTCAACTGTCTGTAAGAAATACCCCAGTCACTTCTGCAGAATACCAGAACCTTTCCTGTGTCTGCCTCCTTTTCTGAAGATCTTGCTCATATTCCATCTTTCCTTATAACAGTTCCCCCCCTTTGCACAAAGCCAAAATAGTGTTGAAAACAATGTTTTGGTGTTTGTGCACCAAGAAATTTGTATCCCACTTAAACTAAAATTCTTACTCAAAATAATAAATAGCCTACACTCACTTATCTTATCCTATCTAATACTACCTTACTCTAGGGATTTAAACCAAGGAAAGGAAAAATGAAAAATTATACAATGAACAGTTACAAAGTTCAAAGTACAAAGTGTTAAAAATAAAAGGGCACAAGGAGATATATAGATATACAATGATGGTGATGATGTGTATCTATCTATGATCTCTTTAGCTGTAGTTGGTGGGAGGAACACCTACTCCTGTCACCTTGACTGCTGCTGTAAGTTATCCCCTTCTTTCTAACAGCTGCCCAAGTAAGGACCCTCAAGAGGTTAGATAGATGGGTAACCTTTCCAGATCCAACCTGAGGTTGGATAAATTAGTATTGGGCTATTGATCTGCCTTAGATAATGTTCAGGATCTGACTGTGTTTGATCTCCTTCCCAAGGGCTGTGATATAAAGACCACTCAGGAAAGGTACTTGTTGTTGAACACTCTTTATCTATAAATAGGGAAAGGATAACAAGGTCAAGGATTGGGGATTGGAAACCCTATTGATCTATTATCTTTAAACTAATTGACAATCAGGACTGGAGGCTAATATCTGGTGGAAGCTGGAGATTTCACTCTCTCCCTCTATCTCTGGCCAGACCTGGCCACAGCCAAGCCAGAGAATAAGGAAGGCTATTAATGCAGATGTATTGATGGTCTTATTCTCTCAGCTCTATCACTACCAGTGTTGGTGATTCACTAGCTTTCACAGTCTATCAGGAAATAGATTCAGGTTTATTCCTACCCTCTTCTTCTTAGACCTCCCAGCCACCCTTCAACCACCCACTCAGTCCAGAGACTTATCAATCTAGAGACCTCTTGTCCAGAGATCTCCAGAGAGACTTTTCTCAAAGTGGTTGTCAGGGTTATTTATACCGTGGGACCAACCGACATTTGCCCCTAGCTCACGGCACCTGGGAACATTCTGAGTCTTTCAACTGCCATCCCTGTCAGTCAAGGTGGCATCCATCTCTTCCCAGATTATCAATATAACAAAAGAAAACATATGTAAAAACAAAATAAGCAAAAATATCAAAGTAGAGATACAAACACAAAACTTCATGCAAAACATTAAAATCATAAAAATACTATTCATAAACTAATACAGAAAATTCTATTACTATTATAATGCATAAATAGAAACAGAAAATTTTGAAAAAGCACAATAAACACAACATTGCATAAGTTTTTACAAAAAAGTTAAACCAATCCGTCTAACTTACTTATGCAAAATACATTCAAAAGTAGATGAAAAGTTAACACAATTTTATTCTAAATTAAGCTTATTCCTATTACACAAAACTGAACTTTTACATAGAACTGTGTATCTAACTATCCTATGTAAAAAACTTAATCAGTATAAATATTAACTACATACATAATTTACATACACACATATAACACACAACACACAATGTATGCTATACATATATACACACCCAATATTTACATACATGTTACATATATACATATACATACACTATGGTACTATTTTACAACTCTCACTATAATACACACTATTTACATACATTTACATGTTTGTGTGATATGTAATAGGTAATATGTAATATGTAATGTATGTAGTAATGTAATTCATTATCCTACCTAAAGTCTAATCTATCTAAGTACAGCCCTATCTTAATGAAATCTCCTAAAACTAACCTATACTAATAAAATTCTAAACTAACTAAATCCTATAGTGTTGTGAGGAGGATTATTTAGTTATTAGTTAGGAGACCTAACAGGAAGGGCTGGAGAATTCCAAATGGAATGGGGAAGCAGGAAGTGTGGATTGCTCTCTGAGACGGACTCCATGGTGGTTGGGACAAGTTGCAACTGACCGGAGGAGACCTCAGATTTCCAGAGATCCTGAAAGAAGACTGACATCTACTTGTGGAAGATCTTGGTAGAGACTATTAATCCCAACCTGAGTTGCAGGTTAACTTGGGCTGGGGTAGCTCCCAGAATCTACCCACCTGAAAGAGCACTGCTAGTGGTCCTGGAGGAGCTGGTACATCTCTGGAGAGAGTCTGGACTCTGCTGTGAGGATTCCCACTTCAGTCCTGCTATTTTCTGGGCCCTGCCTTGCTTAGGTCTCAGTTGAGTGTAGAAAAGTCCCTCTCCTGATCCTGTGGTTTGCCCTTAGTCTGAAAGTGTAGAAATCCCTATTCCCATCCTTTACCATAGTTTCCTTAATTAAAATTGTTATAAACTCCCTTGCCATTTGCCTGCTAGTTTTCATAGGCCTTGTCAAGATGGTGCAGAGTGGCAGTTAGGGTCTAACTGCCACTTCTGTTAACAGATATCTCCTTAGCAGTTAAACCCAATCTCCCTATCTTGTTTGGTCCTGCCTTCTGTCATTCCTGTCTCCCTCCCATCCCACTGAGCTCACAAATAATATTTTAGTTAACTCCCCTGGTTTTCCCCTTAATAATAGTAAGTAACTAACTATTCATTGTTAGCAACTAACTATTTTATAACTAATTATAACATTATTATAATTATTAATTATGTTATATGCATATACAATTATTAATTATATTAATAACAATGAATAACTATTCATTGATTCACTACTTGAATCCATGTATCCTAACGGTGTCTATGTTTTTATATATATGTTTTTGTTGCTATTGTTATAAAATAAATGGATAGAGATAGAGAAGGGTAAACTGAATACTACCACTGCCAATTGGGTGACAGCAGTGATAGTTCAGATATGTGGCTAGAGCAAGAGATCTGAGTTTTGCCACCTAGCTAGATGTTGTACCACTTCCCTCCTTTATAACAGTGCCCAGGCAGGATCCTTCAGGTCAATAGATGGTATCCCTTCAGATCCTACCTGGGGTTGATTAATGATGGTTATTGGGCTCTATTAGCCTTGGACATGTTTATCTGACTGCGTTGCTCCCTTCCCAGAGAAGTGATGACACAACCACTCCAGGAAGGTACTTGAATAGCTTTATCTATATTTCTAGCAAAGAAGGAATATTAGGAAATGGGTAGAGGAATTGGGAAACCCTAAACTAATTCTGATAATAGTAATCCCTCAAAGCTGTAGGCAAGTGAATGATTCTGGCTTAATCTAGCTCCTCTGGCTCAGCCTGGCCACAGCCAAACCAGAGCAAGCAAGTTGCTGTTTGATGTCTTTCAGCTTCTTCTTTTTGCCAGATGTTGTTATGCCTTTACAGCCTTCAGGTACCACCCTATCCATACTCTTCTTCTTCTCCTGCCCACTTTCCGGGTCCCTCCTGGGCCCTGGGATACCTAGATAACTAAAGATGTTTGAATTCCTAAATATCTAGGGGACAGTAGAATAAGAAGTTTGATGGTCTGGATACAGGTTGGCAATGTTAATCAGGTACAAGACAGGAGTTCTTGCAAGGTTGAACCAAGCAAGTCACAAATCCCAATAGACCAGGGTCCACAGATCTCAAGTCCAAGGGAAATGAAAGGAACCAAAAGCCAGGGCTGCTAGGGTATTTATACCCCCCTGGCCAACCGCTTTCTCCCCTGTCCTCATGGCCTCTGGGAACATTCTGATGTCCAATGGCTTTCACATGTCAATCAAAGGTGAGACTCTCTGCTCCCAGAGTTTCAATATAACACTATTTATGCTGTTATGTTATGTTATTTTATATTACTGTTGCATACAATATACCTACCAAAACTTCAGATTTTCCCTCTTCTTTTCTTGTTTGAAGAAATCTCTTCCTCTCCAAAATCCATGGCAGTAACATGTACTGTTGAATGCAATATGCTATGTTGCTATTACATAACCCAAATTGTTAGAAACATTAGTCCATCAATCACTTGATCCACTTCATTGAAACTTTTCTTTTAAGTCTTTATCTACTTATTAGCTACAAGTCCTTCAGTCTTTTCACAGTGTCCTTCAATGTCTGTAGATCCTCCTCTTCAACAGGGTTCTCCTCTTCCATCTGAATGTCCTCTTCCACTGGAATGGTGCTCTCCTTATTGATCTTTTTGACTGTAGATTCTATTTGACTGATGAAATCTCAGCTTTCCACCAACTCTCCTCCTTCTCCTCCTCCTTCTTCTTCAATTTCTACATTTTCATTATCAATTTCATGAGCTAATTTAATGTGCAAACAATGATACTGTGAATCTCTACCTAATACTTTCACTGATGATGGTGAAATTAATACAATAGTATAAGGACCAGCCCAACTTTCTTGTGTAGCTGATGTTTTGGCAAAATTTTTCACATATACCATGTCATCTGGTTGAAAATTATGAAGAGAAGAATCCAATATCCAGATTGAATCAATACTCCCATATCATGAAGTTCTCTAAGCCTTTGTTGTAAAGCACTTAATTATGAAGCAATTTGACAATCTCCCATTAAGAGAGCTTTGGAGGCCAACTCTCTCATTTTACACAGGACAGAACTTATCCAGGGAAAGGAAGTGATTGGAAAAGCCCTCCTGAGGATCTGAACCTACATCCCTTGATTTCAAATCCAGAGAGATCTTTCCATTAGGTTGGTCTATCTTCTGTGGGAATGATCATTCTTATGATGGGCATAATTGGGTTGTTAAGTCCTGGGTTGTGTAATATAGGATTTTTAACCTTGCCATGTTGGCTTAGGGCAAACTTGACAGTTGCTCTGGATGGAATGTTGAAGGTGGCATGAGCCACAACTGCCAGTGAACCGAGAGTATAAAAAGCCCTGGAGACCCAGGGCTGGGTTCTGTTTTTCCCCTGACTTTGCCCTGACCACTCACTTACCTCTTATTCCCCCTTGGGCCCTGGGTGCTGGGAGTGAGAACATGGGTAGCTAGGCCTGGAATAGGGTAGGATTTTAAGACCTAATCTTCTAGAGCAACTCAATAATATAATTATCATCACTGGCAAGATTTAGTCCAAGAAACAGTGTTATTTATCAACCAGAGACCACATCACTCTGACTCAGGGCTGCCTGCCCTGGGTCAGCAAAGACCATCCAAACAGGGTTTCTACCAACTTTAGTCAGATAATCTTTCACCATCAGATCTCAGTATTTCCTGACCCTCTTACCACTGCCTTGTTCCCTTACTCAGTTATCAATACACCCCTTAGCTTAACCAGAGAATTCTGTGGTTATTTGCCTACCATCACAGGCCAAGGAGAATAGGCAACAGGAAGGGATTCTGAGCAGTCCAAACTGTTGGAACAAACTCCATTGCTGAGGGGTAGGAAGTTCAACATCCACTTCCTGCCAGTCTGCCATTAACCAATAGGGAGCTGTGTCCTCAGCAAGGAGGGGCCAGTTACCAGATATCTTAAAGGAGCCTGGTGGCAAGCAGTGAGTTTTCTCTGGTCACTCAGTTGCCTGGGTTGGATCCTTGTTACATTAATAAACAATTTTCAAGCCCAGCCCGGGTACAAACACTCCATCATTCCAATCAGCACTACCCTCCTGCTAGCCTTATTACCAACTTAAGTCCTCTGTGACCCGTCTATTAATTACAGTTGTTAAGATGGTATCTCCTATGGGAACCCAGGCATCATGGAAGTGGTTTGGGGGACAGCAAACAACCTCACAGGAGGTAAAGGAATTCAGGCAGAAAAGGGATCTATCTCCTTCCCATTTTCAGGCCAGCTTAAAAGTCAAAGGGTCTCTCATGATCTGGGAAAGAAATTGATCCAGAGAGAGACACAGAGTGAGAGACACATAGAGAGACACAGAGACAGAGAAAGGAATTAGGGAGAGGAAGGTTCAGGACATTTGCATATAAAGTCAGCATCGAGATTTAATTGAATTCTACTGAATTTTCCATTTGGATTGATAGGGGAAAAGAAATGTACAAAAATATTTATAGCCCTGCTCTTTGTGGTGGCAAAAAACTGGAAAGGGAGGGTCTGCCCTTCAATTGGAGAATGGCTAAACAAATTGTGGTAGATGCTGGTGATGGAATACTATTGTGCTCAAAGGAATAATAAATTGGAGGAATTCCATGTGAACTTGAATAACCTCCAGGAATTGATGCAGAGCGAAAGGAGCAGAACCAGGAGAACATTGTACACAGAGACTGATACACTGTGGTAAAATAGAAAGTGATGGACTTCTGTACTAGCAGCAATGCAATGACCCAGGACTATTCTGAGGGATTTATGGTAAAGACGCTACCCACATTCAGAGGAAGAACTGCAGGAGAGGAAACACAGAAGAAAAACAACTGCTTGAACACATGGGTTGACACTGACATGATTAGGATGTAGACTCTTAATGACCACCCTAGAACAATTATCAATAATATGGAAATAGGTCTTGATCTAGGACACAGGAAGAAACCAGTGGAAATGTGCATTGGCTACTTGGGGTGGGGTTGGAGGGTTGGGGGAGAGAGAGCAAGAACGGGAATCATGCAGCCATGGAAAAATTTTTTCAAAAAAAAATTTAAAAAGTAATAATAAAAAATAAAGAGGAGGAGGCTCCTCCATGCACTAGTTTGGAGGAGGGTCTCTGAGGCACCACCACTGTCCAGCTCCGTTCTGAGATTGGAGGCGGGAGGCTGGGCTCCGTGTGTGTGTGTGTGTGTGTGTGTGTGTGTGTGTGTGTGTGTGTGTGTGTGTAAGATAAAGGGGTGACACCTGGAGTTCCGAGGTCTTTCTTCCCTCTATTACGGAGAACAGGTGGGGTGCTGACCTCGCGGAGTTCTGAAGTCCTCGCCTTCTCCCTGGCGAAAATGGGCACTGGGCTCGCGTGTCGGTAGCCCACGTGCCTCAGAGAGACACGGAGAAGCGGACACACACTCACACACACTCACACACTCACGAGTATTCGCAGAGGTACTGGAACACGCCCGCCTTAGGACGATAAAGCAGACCGAGGAGGGAGTGAGCACGGGCCTGCAGGCGGCGAACATTGGCCCAGGGCCTCACCAGCGGGTCTAGCTAGGTGGGGAGGATGCTGAGAGCAGGAGCACTCCTTTGCCTCTTGGTGCTGCTGCTGCCACTGCTGCTCCCCAGGAGCTCCCCAGGAGTTCCCCTAGTGTTGCTCCTGCTTCCACAGCTGCAGCCCATCTGGCCTCCAGGCAGATCCTCCAGAGGCACCTCCAAGTTGTCCTTTTGCCCTCCCTTGGGTCCCCCCCCCCTTGGCCCGAGTTCACCCTGAACCCTTGCCCAGGGCCCAATTTGGGGTTCCCTTTAGGCCAGGACCCTGAGCCTGCACCTGACCCTGTAGCCGCCTCTGATTGGGGCTCCAAATGGGACCTGGCTCTAGGCTCCATGCCAGCTCCAGGCCCAGGTTGCCAGGGTGTCCCCTGCCCTCCCCTCCCTCCCCACTTCAAAGGGAGATCAGGTCCCAGCTCTGTTCCTGGGAGGCCTGCAGAGGCTGCCTTGCTCCATATTCTCAGTGCTAGTTCCCTTCCCCTTTCCCACAGGTGCTTTGGGGCTCTCCACCTCTTTTGGGGCCTCCAGGCCAGCGGGTCCAAGCTGACCTTCAGGCTGTACCAGCTCCAGGGCCGAGGCCACTGCCAGGTCTGGAAGGAGACCTGCAACCTTTCTCTTGGGGCTGGTGGCCTCTTCTGTAGCCCTGGCCTAGGAGCCCCCAGTGGACACTGGCCCACCTCCTCTTGCCAGGTCCGGGTGGGGCCTGGGGCTCCTGCCAGGTCATTGGGCCAGCCCTGGAAGGAGATCTGCACCTGGTCAACAGCACCCTAGGCCTCCCAGTGGGGGCCAGCAGCATTCTGAGCCTGAATCTCTTACAGGCCCAGACAGGCTCCTGTGGACATGGCATCTATTACTCCAGGGCAGCCCCAGGCCATGGCAGGGCTTGGCAGGCCCAGACCCATCTCCTTTTCTCTGAGCAGCAAGGCCTGACCTGGTTGTTTGCCTTGGATCGCTGGCACCGTCTGAGGGTGCATCTCTCTCCCAGCCCCAAAGGGGTGGCCTTCTTTGGGATCAGGCCCCCCAGAGACCTGGAAGTGCACTTTCTCAACAGCAGCCCCTTGAAGGCCAATGGACCCTTCTACCTGCTGTGGTTCATCCCCTTACAGCATCCTCTCCTGGCTCCCCAGTGGACTTTTCGCCTGCAGCTCCCTGGGACCAGCCTCGGGCTCAAAGGGATCTACACGTCCCAGGATCGGATCCCGAGCGCCTCCCGCTGGAGCATCTCAGTGGTGTTACGGGCTCCGCCTAGCGTCAGGCCGCAGAATTGCCCACTGGCAGAGTGTCTGAACACGGATGGGATTCAGAAAGAGTGGGCCAAGGAGGACTGCAAGGTGGGGGCCAGAAGCAGCTGGTGGAGAATCCATTGCATCTGTGAGGTGCAGTCCAAGGCCAGGCACGAAAGCAAGCCTGCACCAGAGCCATGGAACACCACAGCGAGAATCCAATACCTGTCTGCCCGCATGATCGTGACCCCTAACAGCATTGCCCTGGGAATGGAAATCCTCCAGGGAGTTCCCCAGAACCCAGTGGGCTTCTTCACTCTGGTCCTCCTCCTTTTGGCCTACCTGGGGCTGGCTCTGTGGGTCCTGCACAAGATGAAAGAGACAGGATTGGGCGGGAGCATGTGCCGCTGCTCCTTGCCCACAGCGCCCCGAAGGACCCTGGCTGCTACCTGGTGACCTTCTACACGGGCAGCCGCCTGGGTGCTGGGACCAAGGCCGATGTCTTCGTCCAGCTCCTGGGGAGGGATGCCTCCAGTGATGTGCACTGCCTGAGTCACCCCAGCTTTACCACATTCTCCAGGGGCAGCACTGACTCTTTCCTACTGACAACCACAAGTGACCTGGGGGACCTGCGGGCCATCCGGGTGTGGCACGACAACCAAGGCAGCCACCCCAGCTGGCACCTGAGCAGAGTTAAGGTGGAGAAAGTCTTCGACAGCGGGGACATCTGGCTCTTCTTGTGCAGGTCGTGGCTCTCCACCAACAAGTCACTGGAGCAGACCTTTGCAGTGGCTGATGAGGAGCAGCCCATCAGCAAGAAGGACTACTTCCAAATCTCTGCCTCAGACCAGCTGGGCACCAGCCACCTCTGGCTGTCTGTCTTTGCCAGCGTGGTCACGGGGCCATTCACCCGCCTCCAGCGTCTGTCCTGCTGCCTGACTCTGCTCATGAACACTCTGCTGTGTGACATCATGTTCTTCAGCATGGAGGGTGAAGGAGAGGTCTATCCCAGGGAGCTGAAGTTGCTGCGAACAGCAATGAAGGCGCTCCAGAACTGGCTGATCCAGCAGCCCATGCAGATCCTCCTTGCTTCCTTGTTCACCTACTCCCTCAGGAAGGTCAAACCCGGGGCTGTTACCCAGGTGGCTCCCACGTTCGCCCCTTGGTGAAGTCTCCCTTCCAAAACTGGAAAGAGCTCCTAGAAAGGTGGTACAGCCTCGAGACGGCCCCCAAGCGGTCTCCGGGTGGCTGCCTCCTCAGAAAAAAGCAGGCCTCTGGGAGCAGCTTTACTACAATGCCTGAGGCAGCAGCCCACAGAAACCAAGGAGAAGCCCCCCAGCTCTGCAGCTTTCCTGGAGGAGACTGTGACTAGCACAAAGGCTGCTGATGTAGCAATAAGCTGGCAGGAGGAGACTTCTGAAGAGTCCCTGACTCCATCTGCCTCCTCGGTTCCAAGGAGAAGCAATGCACCAAAGGAGGGCCAAGAAGTAGAGCCTGCTTCAGGAGAGTCCCCACCAACCAGTAGCAAGAACGTGCTGCTTTTGGAAGCTGAGCCTCGCTTTGTCTTCCACTGGTGGTGCATCTATGTGGCCTGGCTCTTGGTCATTGCCAGTTCTTCTGTGTCCTCCTTTTTCATATTCATGTACGGACTGACACACGGCTATGAGACCTCAATGAGCTGGCTTATTGCTTCCACAACTTCCCAGTTCAGGTCCATATTTATACTCCAGGTAGCCAAGATCCTGCTCCTGTCTGGAATCAGGTCAAGTAGACCCAAGTATTGCCAAGACATCCCATGGGTCACCAGGTATGATGCCATTGAGATCCTAGAGAAATGTAGCACCATTATGATCAATGGCCAGGAGCAGCGTCTTGACAAAAGTGCAAGAGAAACCTTCCAAACTGCTTACATGGAGCTGGGAGGCATAGGGGACAGAGAACTGGGTTTCTGTCATCTCTACTTGCCAGAAGATGGGTTTCCAGACACCGACTCTTTTGATAAAGAGGCCATGAACTTTCCCACCTCTGACCTCTGCTTTGCGGGGCTGATCATCACTGATCGATCCCCCTCGATCCACTGTCCCCGATGCAGTCATCAAATGCCAAAGTGCTGGCATCAAGGACATCATGGTGACAAGTGATCATCCAATCACAGCCAAAGCTATGGCCAGAAGCGTGGGCATCATTTCAGCCAAAGGTGAGACTGTGGAAGACATAGCAAAACGTCTTAAAATTCCCGTGGAGTGGGTTAACAAAAGGGAGGCAAAGGCAGCTGTGGGAAGTGGAATGGAGCTGAAGGAGATGAGCCCAGAGGAGCTGGATGAGCTCATGAAAAACCACAGTGAGATCATCTTTGCAAGGACATCTCCCCAACAAAAGCTGATCATTGTGGAGGGTTGTCAGAGACAGGATGCTATTGTTGCAGTGACAGGGGATGGTGTTAATGATTCCCCAGCCCTGAAGAAGGCTGATATTAGGGTTGCAATGGATTTTGCAGGCTCTGGTGCAGCAAAAAATGCAGCAGACATGGTTTTGCTCGATGACAACGTTTCCTCTGTAGTGACAGGTATAGAGGAAGGTCGCTTAATCTTTGACAGTATGAAGGGCATCATTTCATTCACCTTGACCAAAAACATTGCAGAGCTCTGCCCTTTTCTGATCTTCATTATTGCATGGGTCCCCCTGCCCATTGGTACCATTGCCATTCTGTTTATCGACTTGGGCACTGATGTTATTCCTTCCATTGCCTTAGCTTATGAGAAAGCTGAGAGTGACATCATGAACAGGAACCCACGCCACAAGAAGGAGGATAGATTGGTGAATCATCAGCTGGCTTTGTACTGCTACCTTCTGTTATGATGATAATAACAGATAATTTGGAGAAGCAGATAAATGTGTCAGGGCCAATAGACCATCAAGTCAGAAACACTGATTGACAGGTTTCAGTGAGAAAGGAGGGGGTTAGACACTCCTGGAACCCAAACCCCTCCCCCTCTAGCAGTTGCTGCTTCAGTTGAAAATGGAGACTAGATAAGATTCTTCTGGTAAGTTTCTGTTATAGCTGAACCCCAATAATGTTCCCTTTCTTTAATTTATATTCCTCACAGGTCTGATAGAGGAATAAATAGAAGCTAGCTATATAACTGTTGAGGACAGAGATAAAACTGATCTTCTTAAACTGGCAGCTGACAGGATTCAAACTAGATGACCAGACTTGAGTTGTGAGTATTTCCCCAAATAATTTCCAGGCACAGATATTGAAGGTAAAGGTTATATTAAGAAGTAAAAAGGAAAACT
Organism: Gracilinanus agilis; assembly: GCF_016433145.1. NCBI lineage: Eukaryota > Metazoa > Chordata > Mammalia > Didelphimorphia > Didelphidae > Gracilinanus > Gracilinanus agilis. The sequence goes on along the minus strand of NC_058134.1, from coordinate 300,055,100 downwards.
AAAGTAGTTAATGAAGGTATTTGAATAAGGAAAGGTGACCCTGAGCTGTTAGGTTGAAGCTGCCCTTCCCCTCCCCTCCCCCCCACAGGAGGGGTGAAGGCACTTAACTAAAACTGGCTTTCTTGCTATTAAGGAATATTTTTACTCTCTAATCACTAAATATTTGTTGTATTGAAGTTGATAAAGATCAACCCTATTAAACAGGCTAACCCTTGTGTAGAAACCACAAAGGCTTTGCCACAAAGGTCACTCAGGTGAACCCCCAAGTCTGGAGTAGTAAGCAGAGTGTCTGCTCACTTCAACCCCCAGAAAGCAACTGCCAACTCCTCTCAACTGCCCCCTCACCCAAAGTTTTCCAGGGGGGTCCCCTGGAATTCTGGGTGAGGCTGTCCCTGTATCTTTGCAGGGATTCCATGCATCCATTTCTACATAACGCTGCAAATTGAAATCTTGCAATCTGTGGGAGGCTTCTTTGTCTACTTCACAGTCTATGCAGTCCAGGGATTCATACCTGACTGACTGACTTTTTTTTGCAATAAAAAAATCATTATTAGTAAGAATACATGGAGAGGGAAACCAAAAACTAATTGGAAATTAAATAATATGATTCTCCAAAATAAGTTAGTGAAAGAACAGATCATAGAAACAATTAGTAATTTAATTGAAGACAATGGCAATGATGAGACTTCTTACCAAAACCTATGGGATGCAGCCAAAGCAGTTCTAAGGAAAAAATTTGACACTGAGTGCATATATTAACAAATTAGGGAGGGCAGATATTAATGAATTGGGCATGCAAGTTAAAAAAACTAGAAAATGAACAAATTAAAAATCCCCAGATGAGAATTATTATTATTATTATTATTATTATTATTATTATTATTATAGATTGGGGTTTAAAAGCAGAAACATCAATGGAAAGAGTGTGACATATGTGGCATTATGAGGGGGAGTCATTTTGAGTCTCTGTCAGTCCTTTGCTTGAATGAATCAGTCCCTTAAGTGCTCTAACAGTTTGGGTGGCCCACTCCCAACACCAGGCCTTGACCTTGGGTCCCCAGATCCCTGAACTCAAGAAATTTTTGTCAGGGTAAGATGACAACTAAGGATGCCTAGAAAAATGTGACTTGGGAGAAATTTTCTTCCTTGAAACAAATACCTTATCCTTGTCCTGCCCCACAGGGCTGTACAGAACTCCAAACAATCGTCTGTCAATCCTAGGGAAGGTCACCTTAGCGGGTTCTGTCACTGCCCATCCCTTTGCATGTTGCACAAAAGCTGTGAGTCTAGGATTTTGCAAGCTCTAGTGTCCCTTCATATAAGAACATTTTCCTTCCAAAGCATGATTCTGAGGAGTCCCCATAGGAACAGTGATCAGGGGCTCCCCAAAGGACTCTGGGATGACAGAGAGCTTCCACAATAGGCTAGGACAATCAGAATTCCTCAGTGGGCAGATAGATCCAGAGCAAGAGTGATGGCAATGGAAGTTTTGAGGCATTATGGCTTCTTTTTCTAGAAGGCTAAGGGTATTAGGGGGCTCAAGCCATGCACAGAATTAATTGGGCAAACCTCTACTCTGTTCCTGGCTAAATTCTTTGTTACATGTTTTCTAGACATGAAACCAGGCTCTTTCAAAAGGGAATTTCCCCTAAAACCTTGCACATATATTTTACATATGTGTGACCTTGGGGTCCATCTAATCTCTGCTTCTTCAATGGACATTTCTAGTGGTTTGGTAGATTCTTGTAGTCCTAGCTCGATCTGCTACTTAGAGAGAAGCCAACAAAATGCAAAGGGAGAAATCTCTTGATGGCAACCTCTGCTTCACGTTTCTGTGGAATCCAGGCACCACTGACCTCTGGGTTAATTCTTCTTAAAGGTGATTGTCTGCATTTGTAGTTTTAAACTTTCATAATATTAAATGAGCTTTCCTCTACAGGTCTTGTTGGTTTGGGGAATAAGGGTGGATCAAGGGAATGCCAGGAATATCAAATTAGAATTAAAAGTTATTGAGAAGGTCTAAGAGCTACAAGTGGGGGGGCACCTCAGATGATGTTGAATCCATCCCCCTCCAATTATAAATGGGGAAACTGGGACCCAGGGAGCTAGGTCACTTGTTAATAAATGTCAGAGATGGAATTTGAACACCAGCTCCTCTGCCTTCTAGGCTACTGAAGGATTCAAACCACTTTTAAAATTAATTAATTTAGAATATTTTTTTCATGGCTTCATAATTCATGTTCTTTCCCTTCCCCGTCCTAGAGCTGACAAGCAATTCCACTGGGTTATACATATATCATTGTTTAAAACCTATTTCCATATTATTCTTATTTGCAACAGAATGATCATTTAAATTCAAAATTCCCAATCATACACCAATCGAACCACATGATTGATCATATGTCAAACCACTATTTGTACCATATGGCTGTTTAGTGGGCCAAGAAGATAAGGCACAAACTGGTATTCAGTGCTACTTCATTAATTAATGAATGAAGCATTTATGAAGCCTTCCCTTGTGCCAAGCACTGGGGCTGCAAAGAGAAAAGCCAAACAGCCAGTCCCAGCTTGCAGGAGGTTCCCTCCCATTCTAGTGGGAGAGATGACACATGTGGAAGATTTCAGGTATAAGTGGGATGGAGAGGTCTTTTGGTCCTTAGGGATCAGGGGCCAACCATCTTTTCTACTTATCAAATCATAAACATTTCTGATGCTGGACTTTAGTGGCAAGCTCTTTATTCTCTGCCTCTTAGGACCATTGGCCACAGCACTGGTAGGTGGCATCTCTAGGCTGCATCTCCATGGAGGCCAATTCCAGGGATGATGGCCACAGGGCAGGTATTTTGCCTATTTGTGTCATAAACCCTGTGGGCAGCCAGGCTCAGACTCCTTCTCCAAATGTACAATTTTTAAATGTACAAAATCAAAACATATAAGATTACCAAGAAAAAGAATTCTATGGCAATATATTTCTCTGCCTGTTTTTAAAAACCAAGTTTATGGATTCATGGTTGAGTCCTCCTTAAGGAGCCAGGCTGGAAAACTGGGTCAGTGGTCTGGGGCATATCTATTCCCCAGGCTCATGGGCTCAGAGTACTGGCCCATCTCCATTCAGGTGTGAAGGGAAATGGTAGGCAAGAAGGTGGCAGCAGTGCCTCATTACTTCATCTGCGCTGGCTAAAGTCCCTGGATGTGGTAGTCAGTGGGGATTGTTAACTCCTTCTCCAGAATAGTTGCTTCCTGGGATGAGGGCCCAAGGTGAGGAATTGGAAGCAGGCTGTGGTCCCTGAGGCTCTGAGGCTTTACTGCCTGATTTAGCAGTTCTCTAGCAGATGGTGATGGTGGTGGCAAGGCAAGTGGTTTCCCTCATGAAATCTCTTTCTCAAGTCTTTGTTTAATCTAAAAACGATTTCCTAAAATCATAGACTGTCAAAAATCGGAGTAATTTAGTCTGACCTATCTTTAATGAATCTATAAGCATTTATTATGCTCCACAATGTGCCAGTCAGCATACTGGGATTCCCTCTGCAGAGTAATTCAATGGCTCTCTAGTGATAGGGAACTCGTTATCAGAAGAGTTTGGCTAATCCATTTTTTCCATTTTTTTTAAATTAGCAAGCATATATTTTCACTCCCTCTCCTTTACCTGAAAAGAAAAAGAAAGCTCTTAAAAAATCTTCCCCTTTATTTCGTCCTTTGGGTGAGCACCATCATTGAGTCTTTGGCCCTGGTTTAAAGCCTCAGTGTTCCTCCATCTTCCCACTTCCTCCCCTCCTCAGATATACCCCATCCTTAAATAGTCATCCTATGAGTGCAGTCCTCTCCTCACACTTTCTCCTAGGCTCAACCACTAGATGCTGCTGCTCCTTCACTCTCTGGACTGTCCTAGACCCCTTCTACTCTGGTATCCCCTCCACTATTCCCAGATCACTCTTTTTCAGAGCCCAGATTGCCCGGGTTTTCTGTCCTTGGTCTCAACCTCACTGTTGGCCCCTGTTGGTCACTCAGTCATTACTCTGCTCATTGACTTCTGTTCCCATGGGTTCTTGTCAAGATCTCTTTATCATCTCTGATTAAGACAGTTTAGTTGATAAGAAAGTAACAGGACACAGAAGACGATCTTGACTGTTAACTCATAGCTGCTTCTCCAAAGTGCCATTGAGTCACAAGTTTATTATATAAGAAAATTCAAACTCCCTTTCATCCACAAGCACAGAGTTTTACAGCTTTATAGACATTGCAATTAGTTTAGACAACACATAGAAACCTCAGAAACTTCAAGGTGAAGATAAGAGTACAAGGTTGGATTGTAGCTGTCTCATCACCCGTGAAGTCTGGGGATATTTTGCTGGGTTGGGAAGTCTCTGAATTTTTTGGCCTTCATCTAAAACCACTTTTTTGAGACCCAGCAGCTGCATTCCTGACCAAAGGGGAGAATGTTAACCTCTTGACTACTGGTTTGCTAAGAGCTTAAAGCTTTTTAATAAGGCCACAATACTTTTCAACAAGAAGGGGTGTGGATCACAAAAGGGGTCAAAAGAGGAGTCTCATATTTTTATCTATTTAAGACTCTGTTTCTCCTATAGGCTTCCTACAGGCTCTGTCCTTATTCCCTGCTTCTCTCAAGGCTGCTCTTTTGAAATACTCAATTAGTCCTCTCACCTCCTCCCTTAATAGAGGCGTTCTGTCCTTTCTTCTCTTTTGAAAGTCTCACCTGTCCGTGTCATTGGCTCAAAGCCATCCTGGCAGGTGACTCTAAATTTGTGTTTTGGGTCTGGCCTCTCTTCTTAACTCCAGATGCACATTTCCCACTGCCTACAGACAGGTAGCCAGGCTGGTGAAGGGTCTTAAGCTGATGTCATGGGATGATTGGAGTTTAGTGTGCAGAAAAGAAAGCTGGGGTGGGGTGGGGGGCACACATAAGAGCTGTCTGGTCATATGGAGGGACTGGACTGTTCTGTTTGACCAGAACCAGGAATCTTGCAAGAATGGAGGCTGCAAACAGCCAACTGAGGCTGGATGTGAGGCAGCCTTCCTGGATGTGGGCAGTGGGAATGGGCAGCCTTGGGAGTGAATGTGCTCCCCTCCATGCCAGAGGTTTGGAGCCCACTTGATGGGTATAGCATGCACGAGTCCACTAAAGGGGTCCCTTCCAGATCTAAGCTTCTTTGCTTCTGTTATATTCAAACTCTGGGAAATGTTGGTCTCACCTTGATTGACAGGGGAGACAGTTGGAGACATTGGAATGTTCCCAGATGCCGTGAGCCAGGGGCAAAAGTCGGTTGGCCTGAGAGTATAAATACCCCTAACAGCCATCTGGGAGGGTCTTTGACCATTGATCTTTGGGTCTCTGACTGTTGGTCATTGGTTCTCTCTGAATCTCCCTAGATCTTTAGGCATCTGAATCATCCTAGCTTCTTTAGGTCTCTGGGTCCCTGGGTGGTGAAAGGGAGGAAGAGAGGTCTGAGAAGATGAGGGTGGTTTAAGATTTGAATACTTCCCGAAGGCTGTCAAGGCTAACACATAACAAACTGATAATAAGAAAGCTGAGAGAAAATCATCAATACAGCTGCACCAATAGAGCAGACTACTCTCTCTGATTTGGCAATGGTCAAGCTGAACCAGGGGTTGTGAAGGACAATAACTCTAGCTTTACTGAATCAATAGCCTCCAGTCCTGAGTGATCATAGGTTATAGATATTATATTGACAGGGTCTTGAATTCCCCAATCCGTATCCTGAATATCCTTTCCCTAATTAAGATCATAGATAAAGTATTTAATAAGTACCTTCCTGAGTGGTCATTATATCACGACCCTTGGGGAGGGAACAAATGCAGTCAGATGAACAACATGCTCCAAGGCTAATCATAGCCCAATATTAATAATTGATCCAACCCCAGGTAGTACCTGAAAGGGTTACTTATCCACCTGACGATTCAGGGTCCTTCCCTAGGCACTGTTATTTAGAAGGGAAATTATAGCATCCAGCAAGAGTGATTGGGTTGGTGTTCCCCCATCATCAGCAATCTAAGGGAACACAGAGACACAGCTCCTTCCTCACCAGTATCCATATTCCCCTAGTAGGAGTAGCTTCCCATTCTTTATAACAGTTTTTGGTGAAGCCAGACAAAGAAAGAACCTAGGCTACTGAAAGAAAAAGGGAAAGATGGGATTGGCAAGGGTAACATTCATACTTACCACCATCTCTATGTTTATTTATTCCTTTACCCAAGGGGTTATTAGATTAAGGTTCTATGTAATCCCAGATTACTTTATTAATATCTTAACATTGTATGATGCATACAAATAGCTAGCATTTACAATGGCAGACTTCATATCCTACTTACCAGCTATAGTAATGATGTTTGTAACAACAATATAAGGATTTATGGCAGTGAGAAAACTAGTTCAACTACTCTTTGGGAAAGGCAATAATAACAATGAAGATATGTTTGCACTAATGAAGGAACAGCTCAGATTGATGATAAAGATTAACAACAAGATAATACAGGGTCAGGCTCTCAATGATCACACAATTCTACAACTCGAAATAATTGAAAATAATTACAAACCAAAGGCAAAGGAAACCCCTAAAACTAAGATGGTAGATTGCTATACCCAAACTGAATTTGATTTAAATGAGGCTACTTGTGGGAAGCCAATAAGAGAATAGATAAAAATCTGAGACTCCTCTTTTGACCCCTTTTATGATCCACACCTTTTCTTATTGAAAAACATTATAGCCTTCTAGGAAAACTTTAAGTTTTTAGTAAACCAGCACTTAATGAGTTAACAGCCTTTTTTCACTCAGCAGAGTAAAGCTGCAGCTGTGGGTATATCTCTCTAACTGCTCCAGGCATCCCAAGGTCACGGAGTGGCAAGCTCAGGCAAAATAACTTTTAGATAAAGTAAGGCTCGTTTTTAACCTTGAGACTGTTTCTCGTCTGGCATTATCTTCGTAAGAAAATTTTTTGTAAAACTATATAACTTTATTGTGCTTTGATGTGACATAATTTGTGTTTCTGCACAAACGCGAAGTTTCGGGGGGGAGGTTCTTTTGTGTGAAATGAGTCTTGAAATATATATATATAATAAACTCCATGCTCCTGGAGCCAGAGCTGGAAGCATGAGGTAAAAGACAACTCCCTTGACCTCTCTTTATTTCCTTATCAACTAAACTGTCCTTATCAGATTATCAGAGATGATAAAGAGATCTCCACAACTACTCAAACTGAGAATGGAGCAATGGTACCTGCCACCATGTCCTTGTTCCCAATCATTGATCAGACCCAGTTTAGATGGAATGGTGAAGCTGTGAGCATGAAGACCTATAAGGCATTCACGGCACAAGATCTGGAGGTGCTAAAGAGGAGGTTCTCCAAATTCTTCCTGTCCCCCTATAAAGTTGCCAAAGAATTAAAAAGGACCTTTAACTTTTTTAATCCATCATATAATGATGTTGAATTTATATTGGATGAATTTTTCACCTCCAGTGAAAAGCCAAATGTATAGATGAAACTAGAAGTTACCAGAATTTAGCTTCTTGGCCCCGTGAACATACAGCAATAGCCTTAAGTGTACCTGAAAACATGTGAGCACTCCTTAAATGCAGAACAGATGTATTAGAGGCTGTAAAAATACATGGAAAAAGGCCTAATGGGTGGAACAAGTTTGAAAAGATGAGGCAGGCTGAGGATGAGCACCCAAGTTTGTTTTTGGATAGGCTGGTGGAGAATTCAGAAAATCTCCTAGGATTTAATAGAGAGCAGACTGATGAAGCTCTACCCCATATTAGAAGGCAATTCATTAAAGGAACTAGCATTCCAATCCAAGTTTATTTCAGGCAGAGTTGCCCACAATGGGAGGAACTCTCTCTGGAGGACATAAGGAAACATGCCAATTACATACATGAATCAAAACACAAAGAACAACAAACTAGGCATGAACTAGACTCAGAGAAAGATAGAACCATTCAAGAATTAAAAAGAGGAAAAATACCAATGCAATCAGTTTTTTTATATCCTCTAACCTTGGAGAAATTAATAGACTGACTCTTTGAGTGAAGTGAATTTTGGGAATAGGAATTCCAGATACACTCAAAAGGAACTTTTAGGGGGAATGACTCCTTTTGAATAATCGTGCTTTTTCTCACATGTAAAATGAGAGGGCAAGAAACAGCTACATGGTAAAGTGAATGAAGGACCTGAGTTTGAATTCTGGCTCTAACTGTGTGAAATTAGAATCATAGTTGGAAGAGGTCATCTAAGTCAACTCATTTCTGGACAAGAATTCTTTCTTGAACATTTCCAGCAGACTATCTACTCCAAGAAACCCTGAAGTCCTTACCATGCATATACTCCTAACCTTGATGTCCTCATATCACTAAAATCCAGTGAGAAATGATAAGTCAGTGAATGACTTCTTTCACCCCAAAACTGCACAAAAATCTGCCAGGCAACAGAAAAGGCAGGGGGAGGGACTGGCAATAAAACCCAATGTCTACATCTCCTAGTTTAATCAAAGAGTAAGGAATATAAGTAGACTGTAGCCTGCAAAAGGAAAGCATCAAAAGAGACTTTTTTCCTTTGCAAAAGAAAAAGCTAGGAAGAAAGCTAGGAAGTTCTATAGTGCTGAGAACAGTAGCTGTCCACAGCTATCAAAACAGTATAGCCCAGTACCAGGAGCTCTTGAGGTTCCTGAAACTAGATCCTGTAGATCCAGTTCTGAACTTTTAAAAACCCAAAGGGGCCTAATCTTAGGATGTCAGTGCCAAAACACATGGGATCCAAGATAAGACCCTACTGAAACAGTCAAGAGCTTCCGGGACATAGCTCCTGAGACACATTTACAGGGAAAAAAGTCCCATTTCAGGAACTAAATCTGGAGAGATGAATAAATTAAAGATAAAAATAACAACCAGTATCAAATCCAGTGATCCTCAAGATGAAGGAATGAGCAAGTCTCTAACAACTCTACCTAGAAACTTAAAGGAAAAAATAGATTTTCCACAAGAATTTCATCAATTCTTAGAACAAATGAAGGAAGAGATAAAAAGTGAAATAGGAGTCCTGGAGGAAAGAATTGGAAGTAGAATAAATAGGTTAGAAGAGAATGTGGAAAACCTTGCCCAAAAAGTAGAGTTCTTGAAAGCAAGAATAGATCAAATAGAAGTCAATGACTCCTCAAGACAGCAAGAAATATTGGAACAAAATCAAAAGATTGAAAAGCTGGAAGAAGAAAATGTACGATATCTGGTAACAAAAACAACTGATTTGGAAAACTGGTCAAGAAGAGATAATATTAAAATTATTGGGCTCCCTGAAAACACAGATATAGTAAAAAGCTTGGATACTGTATTTCAAGAAATCACGAATGAAAACTGCCCAGATTTATTAGGACTGGAAGGCAGAGTGAAAATTGAGAGAATTCATAGATCACCTCCTATAAGAAATCTCCAAATGAAAACTCCCAGAAATATCATAGTTAAGATTCAGAATTCACATATCAAGGAGAAAATATTACAAGAATCAAGAATGAAACAGTTCAAATACCAAGGATTTACAATTAGGATCACACAAGACTTTGCAGCTTCAACAGTAAATGAGAGGAAATCTTGGAATATAATATTTAGAAAGGCAAAAGATATGGGTTTACAACCTAGAATAATTTAACCTTCGAAACTGAGCATAATCTTGTATGGGGAAAAATGGATATTTGATACAGTAGAAGATTTTCAGGCATTTTTGATGGAAAGACCAGAACTGAGTATGAAGTTTGGAATAGAAACACATGAGTCCAGAGAAATCTAGTAAGAATCCTGGTATTGTGAACTGATGCTGAGTGAAATGGGCAGAATCAAGAATTTAAATTGATACAACAATAAAGAGAAACAATGCTGAAAATAATGAAAAAAATGGACAACCAAGTTTTGTGACAGAAGAGATGGACTCAGGATGGATAAAGAGATCTATATTTTTTGACACATCCCACTACGGACATTAATTTTGTTGGTGTTACAAGTCCTTAACACTGTTTTGGAGGAGAAATGAGGTTCATGAGAGGGTTGGTTTAGCAATAATGTCTTAATGGCCATTGCAATATTGTAAATTCACACAAGGGAAGAGAGAAGTTCAAATAGCATGACAAATGTTTTGAAATGAAAGTATAGAATTTTATGCTTAAAACAAATGGTATAAAGCTAGCATTCATGGGTTTCATTTGTCCAATTTTTTTGTTTGCATATTTTGTTTTTGTTTGGAAATGCTGTTTAATGGTAATAAAAAAATTTTAAAATCCCCCCAAAAAAGAATTAAAAAGACAGCTTAAAGAAGTTAAAAAAGATAAAGATAGAGAAAAATTTTGCAATCTTGCCTTGCAGGCTACTAAGGGCCATGAATATAAATAAAAAGACACTTATTATAATCAAAAGAGATCAAACAATGTAGTTCCACATTGCTACCTATGTTCAAAACCAGGTCACCTGATCAAAGATTGTAGATTTAATAAATAAATTGATTTTACCAAGGATAGAGCTAGTAATTACAAGAAGACCTATGTAAGCAGCAAATGGGCAAGCAAACCTCAGAGATCAGAGGCTTGTTGCCAGTATGATTTGTAATAGGGAAAAATTTAGATATTATATAGATATATATTTAAGGTGTGGTCACCAGGAATCAATCAGATCTAGATTGATTCCATAATTAAAACAGACCTAAGTCAGGATGGGTTTTATGGTAGCTTATTTATAATTAGGAAGGTTAGGAAGGTTGAAGGTAAGGAGAGAGAGAGAGAGAAACTCTGGTCCAGACCAGCGGAGGTCCAGACCCAGTGAGAATGAAAAGATTAATTAAATTAGGCTACTAGCCACAAGGCCTTAGCAATTAGAGAGGCAAAGAAGTCTTCTTGAGGTAGAGACTCTGGAAAACGCCAAGGTAGGCTAAAGGAAGTCAGCCTAACTTACCCACATGACAATTCTGAGGGGAAGCTGCCTGAGGTCTCAGCCGAAATCCTTCAGCACCAAGTTCAAAGCACGAACTTCCAACAGGAAGTTTACCATCATATTTGAAGGACAGCAGATTTCCTCACTTCCTGGAGGTCCACCTCTAGTTCAAGTGGACAAATGGCAGCCTCAACACTGTTTTGGACTGCCCAAAGGGCAGTCCCTTGTTCTTGATTTGTTACTTATTGTCACGTGTGGGTAACTCATCTCCCCTCCCCTCTAAGGGAGGTGGGGATGACATTATCTCTGGTGGCTGGAGTTTTAACTATGAATGGGTTTGTGCTAATTCTATTTACACAGATTGGCAATCTAGTTCAAACAAATCATACCTAGAAGAAATGGAGAGATTTTTGAAGTTGGGGGCCAGACTGAGAAATATGGCATGAAGTTTAATCTGATACATATCAATCAAGAAAGCATCACAATAGAGAGAGCAAAGAGCTCAAAAATAAGAATGAGATTTTAATTTTTAAATCAGATTTTAATGATAGGCACTAGTGATGGAAATCAGTACACCACTCTAGAGAAAAGACAAAAGTCCACTGCTGAGTTACAAATGGAAGATGAATTGAGACAATTGCATAAAGAAATTTATGGGGAAAAATCAGTCTCTTGTGGAAAACACTGAGTTTTCACAGACTTCAAGGGAAGGAGTAAAAAAACATGACAAAAGCCTTTTTTTTTTTATCCTGGGACTCCATTCAAGGAGCATAGGGCCACAACCAGTAGGCAATGGGTCTCACAGTCGCTCAGGGTCACCCAGCTGGGAAGTGTCTGAGGCCAGGTTTGAACCTAGGACCTTTCGTCTCTAGGCCTGGCTCTCAATCCACTGAGCTAACCAGCTGCCCCTACTTTAGGTTGCAGTTTCTTTAGCAGATGTGGTTTTTACAGGGTGGGGTTGCTAGCCCCATGCCCAACCCTCCTCCTTTTTCATCCGGGCTAGGGACCGTCCTTGGCCCAGGAGTGGTAAGGGTGGGCGATAGAGGTCAAGTGACTTGCCCAAGGTCACACAGCTGGAAGTGTCCGAGGCCGGACTGGAACCTAGGACCTCCAGTCTCTAGGCCTGGCTCTCAATCCACTGAGCCACCCAGCTGCCCTGACAAAAGCCTAGTTCCAAGTAATTCACACTTAAACCCAGGCAGTCATAGTAACATTGTTGCAGTTAGCCAATCAGAAGCTATGCTGAACAATATGCTGAGAAGCCCAGGGGAAAGAATTGGTAACAATACCAACCCCAGGGAGCAACATTTTGCCAAAGAGAAAAATGTTACTTTATTAAGGTTGACCCCCAATACTAAAATGGAGGACAAGAAAGAAACACAGTTTCAAACTCAAAACTCTTAAGTCAGAAATCTCTATAACATCAACGAGTAAGATACTTTCCTATTTAAACCCCAAAGCTGAAAGTTTCAAGCCTAGAAACAATGTAGCAATCTCTCAGTTTCAAAACTGCCAGCCAGAGAAAAAGTTTTTAAAACAGCTGAAGATTCCAAACAGGGGCTGGGAGGGATGGACTACTTCTCTATGGACATAAATAACAAAAAAAAATACCTCATACTCAGAGCTGAGACATCAAGTAGTGGTGAAAGGGGAGAAAAACAGATCTAATTCTTTCCCTGGAACCATGAAAGGAAACTTACAAAGCCCTGGGGTGAGGAGAGAAAAAGATAGATTTCAAACTGTAGTTCAAGAGAAGCCATGTTCCATTCTAGGCAGAGAAACCCAACAGCAAGGGGGAGGGGCAGAATCCGACACCCAACAGGAAGTGCACATGGGGGCATCCATTTTACAGGAAGTAGTTTTATCACCCGACTACCGTATATCTCCTAATAGAGAGGCATTCGATTCTGAAATCATTACTACACAGCCACTAGTAGAAGAGACCAAATACTACCTTTGCATAATAACATCACTAATGAACCACTGATCACAATAGAAATTAATGGTGAATCCATAGATGGGATAATTGATACTGGGGCAGATATAAGTTGTTTAAAGGATCTCCCTAGAGACTGCGAGATGCTTGGAACAGTTATAGTCAAAGGAGCATCAGGCATACCCCAAACTGCACCAAAATTTCAGCTGAAAATGGTGAAGTTGGGTCCCATAAAATTCAACCATCAATTCTTGTTCTTACCATCATACCCAAACAACCTCATAGGCAGAGATATTCTATGTAAAATTAGCCGCAACAATCTATTGCAAGCCAGATGGTGAAATCTACTTGCATCTCCCTAAATGGTCATTGAAACATCATCTGGATCTGTGCTTAGATAGGATAGCAGAGGATCATACAATCTTAGTACTGGATCAAGATACCATCTATAAGATTCCAGATACACTACCCAAGGGGGTCTGGGCTAGTAGTTCGTCAGACATGGGTAGGATCCTATCTGCTAAGCCAGTGAAAATTAAGGTGAAAGGAGGAATGCCACCACCTAGGATATCTCAATTCATGTTAAGCAAAGAAGCTGTGGCAGGAATAAGTCCAATAATACAAAGCTTATTAGATCAAGGCATATTGGTATATGGATTTTCAGAATTTAATACTCCTATCTTGCCAATAAAGAAGGCAAAATTAGATGCTGAAGGGAAAACCCAGTGGAGAATGGTACAAGATCTTAGGGCAATAAATTCTTATGTGGAACAAATCCATGTTATTGTTCCAAGTCCATCACAAATAATTGCTGAAATCACACTGAATTCTAAATGGTACACTGTAATAGATCTCTCTAGTGCGTATTTCAGTATCCCAGTGCACAGGGACAGCCAGAAATTATTTGCATTCACATGGGAGAACAAAACACTATTATGGAATCATCTTCCACAAGGCTTCATAAATAATGAAAGCATATTTTGCCAGATATTACAAAAAGATCTTGAATCCATTTTGTTCCCTGCCGGCAAATTGGTACATTATGTAGATGACATCCTACTAATGTCACCAACTGGAGATATCTGTAAAGAGAGACAACATTCATCTCATAGAGGAACTGTATAAAAGAGGACATAAAATATCCAAAAATAAAGCCCAGTGGATTAAAGATAAAATTGAGTTTTTGGGATTCACATTACAAGGTGGAACTAGAAGCATATTCAAAAAGAGAATAAAGGCTATACAAAAATTAAGCTTACTTAAGACCAAAAAGCAGTTAAGAGCGATAATTGGCATGACCAGCTTCTATAGACAGTGGATCCCTGGTTTTTCTCTGATATCAAGACTTCTAACAGAGTTAACCAGGAAAGACAACAAAGAACCACTGAAGCTGACAAAAGAACACAAGAATGCCATTGAAAAGTTAAAGAGAGCAATTCTATCTTCTGCATTAGGCATTCCAGACCACAATAAAACATTTCATCTGTTTATCCATGAGGATAAAGGGATTGTCTGTACAGTGCTCACACAGTACTTAGGAAGGAATTTAAGACCCATAGCCTATTACAGTTCAACTCTTGATCCAGTTATGCAAGGAATGGTTTCCTGTTTAAAGATTATTGCTACTGCAGCTCTAATGGTTAGGAAAAGTTCTAAACTAGTCCTGGGAGTGGAGCTAAGATTGTATTCCCAGCACCAACTTGAAACCACACTGAGGAATGCAAATCAAATCTGCAAGCTTTTACAACACAATGTCTCTCCCAGTACCAAGCAATTTTACTAACAAATGAGACTTTCCATAGATGCAAAACCACTAACCCAGCAACTCTTATCCCTGAGTTACCATTAGAAGGGGATAGCCTTCACAGTTGTAGTGACACACTTGAAATCATGTGAAAGACCAGGGTGGATTTGTCAGATACTCCCATGGTCTGAGCCAACTTCACACTCTTCTGCGATGGCTCGAGCTACCAACATAATGAGAAAAGGTTTTCAGAAGCAGCAGTCAAAACCCAAAATGAAACCCTATGGTTTGCAGCACTTGAGCCAAACATCTCAGCTCAAGGTGCAGAAATATTGGCCTTGACATGCACTCTCCAGATTGCTGAAGGCCAACCCATGAATATTTTTACGGATTCTAAGTATGCCTTTAGTGTTGTCCATGCATCAGGGGAAATCTGGAGAAATCGAGGGTTTATACATTCAAATGGGAAAGCAATACCATATGGGAAACTAATAAGCAAATTATTGCAGGCCATACAGTTATCATCAAAACTGTCTGTGATACACTACCGAGCACATCAAAAGCTTGTGGGACCAGTATAGCTAGGCAATTACAGAGCAGACATCAGTGCAAAGTTTGCAGCTAGATTTGGATCTAAAGCTATATTCCACTTATCCTTAGTAGATAAAGATCAATTACAAGAAGCTTATTCACAAACGGAAATGAAATATTGGCAAAAAATTCTTGGAGCCAACTTAGTAAATGGAGTATGGATGTCTATATCTGGAAAACCATTTTTGCCAAAATTACTGTACCACACTGCTTGTGCAGCCATTCATAGAAGAGGCCATTATGGAGTTTTGGGAATTGTGAATACAATCCACAAGTGCTGGATCACTTTAGGTATGACAACTGAAGCTAAACGGGTGTGTGAAAATTGTACAGTGTGCCAACAATATAACAGAGCCATAATTAAAACCAAAGCCTATGGAGGAAAACCATTGGCATTCACACCATTCGAATGCTTGCAAATAGATTATGTCACGTTGCCAAGATGTCAAAACTATAGGTACATACTTGTGATAGTGTAAAAACTGATAAAATGGCCAGAGGCATTCCCAGCCAAGAAAAATAATGCAGCTTTCATTGCAAAGGTGCTACTGAGGGAGATAATTCCAAGATTCCTTTATTCCTGATGTCATTTCATCTGACACTGGTAGCCACTTTGAAAACTCTAATCTAAAGCAAGTCTACCAGGTATTAGGAATCAAGAGATATTTATGTTCCATCTATCGACTTCAGTCGTCGGAAGCCATGGAACACACAAATCAGACTCTTAAAACAATGATAGGGAAGCTGTGCACACAAAGTCATCTTAAATGGCCAGATGTCTTACCTATGGCACTTTTCTACTTAAGAAGTCAACCTAATAGTGAAACACATTTGTCACCATTTGAACTATTGTACTGACAGCAACCGTGGGTGGGAAAAGCACCACAAGACACTAATTACCTATCACATCTAGGAATTGAGTGCAAAATCTATGAGTATGTCACCTTATTGAAAGGAAAGATTAGATGAATTGCAAAAGTTATCTTTATTACAACGAGTTCTACTAGATTTCAGCCTACACGATTATAAGCCTAGTGATAAAGTCTATATCAGAAATTTCACAAGAAGATCAGTGTTAGAACCAAAATGGTATGGACCACATAAAATAATCCTAGTTACACTTACATCTGTAAAAATCAAAGGAAAAGATGCATGGTACCATTACTCTCACATAAAGTCCTCAGTGAAGTCAAGACCTCATCCAAACATTCAACCTCAATTATAAGAAACAGAATCTGATGTAGAAATAGAGCCTCAAAGCAAAAGATCACGCTCACAAATAAAACCTCAAACAGAAAGAGACCAAGACACAGCTGCAAAGACAAATGAAACACAAGATCATACAGATAGCCAAGAAATAGATCAACATCAAGAGTAAGACACTCAAAGCATTGACTTGGATTACTCAAACATCTTATTTATACATGAAGATCAACAGTTAAGCCTATAAGAATTCAGCAGTGGTGAAGAAGAGTAAACATTACATTATTAACATCAAAGACAAGTGAAAACACAAAAAATCTCATAAGAAGAAAATTTTGTGGCAACACAAAATTTAACACAACACTACAGAGTCACACACTGGTTCTTGATACAGGGAATTCTTCAATCAAGTCGACAACTGGCAATATGTGTATCCAGCAAAGGAGAAGAGAGATGAGATCCTGAAGATTCCAGAAGTTCCAGAAACATCAAGACATCAGGACCAGCACAAGAACAACACAAGAGACATTGCACAACAGACTGTACAAGGACCTGAAATGTGACAACATCTATGTGACTTGGACATCATCACTAGAAGAATCACAAGGAGAGAAGATCAGGAAAGCAAAATTAGGTTTGAATGGTGCAAGGTTTTCACATTCAGACACAAATCACAAGGGAAATGCACAAACTAGAATGCATGAAACAGAATATAAACTGATTGACAGAGGGATTCTGAAAGAAGGTGAGTATAAGCCAAACAGCAAACGTATGATTCCAACACATAGACACAGTAATGTCACATCACATGTACATAATGTAAATAGATGTAAATAGATTTGAGTACAAAGTACAGTGGCCAAAATAAACAAGAGAACTCAGATTCCTTGTAAAGTCAACAGTACTCATGTCTTAGGAACATCACATGGAAACCTTGTACATATGTAATGTATTGTTACTAACAAACAAAGCATAGTCTACTAACCCGTAGGGAGAGAATAGCAATAGGGAAATTCAATTCTAGCCAGCATAAGGTCAGTGTAAAATAGTTATGAAATGTTCAAATAGGACTTTCAATAGAAATGTTAGACAGACATTGCATAGCGTAGGTTAGTTAAAAATGAAACTAATAACTAACACATTAACTATAGTTTAAGAATTACTCACAATACTAATCTTCCTAACCGTAGATTAAGGCATAGAGAAAATGTTAGAATTTATTGTGAATTGGGAATGTTATCTGAAATTCAGCATTAGCAGCTTAAGCAAGTTTGTTGCAAGAATTGCATTGACTTAGAAGTAAGAAGCAACATAGATAGCTATTCTTAAATGTTTTAATAATGCTTACATGTTATATTTGTATTCAAATGTTATGGTTTATGGAAACATTGTATTCAAATTCCCACACTTTTCCAGAAAAATCTATCCTAAACCCTTGACATTAGCATCAGGCAAGAATAGATAGATAAGATATTAGCTAAAATAAGATTTATTATTTTGGGAAGGGTAGTTAGCAGGATAGAAACACATAAGTTTAGAGAAGCATAGAGGAGAGGTCACCAAAGATCATCTGGAAATTTGCAGGTTGAAATTTCCAAAAACAAAATGTTATATTCAAACTCAAGGAAATGTTGGTCTCACCTTGATTGACAGGGGAGACAGTTGGAGACATTGGAATGTTCCCAGATGCCATGAGCCAGGGGCAAAAGTCGGTTGGCCTGAGAGTATAAATACCCCTAACAGCCATCTGGGAGGGTCTTTGACCATTGATCTTTGGGTCTCTGACTGTTGGTCATTGGTTCTCTCTGAATCTCCCTAGATCTTTAGGCATCTGAATCATCCTAGCTTCTTTAGGTCTCTGGGTCCTGTGAAAGGGAGGAAGAGAGAAGATGAGGGTGGTTTAAGATTTGAATACTTCCTGAAGGCTGTCAAGGCTAACACATAACAAACTGATAATAAGAAAGCTGAGAGAAAATCATCAATACAGCTGCACCAACAGAGCAGACTACTCTCTCTGGTTTGGCAATGGTCAAGCTGAACTAGGGGCTGTGAAGGACAATAGCTCCAACTTTACCTAATCAAAAGCCTCCAGTCCTGAGTGATCATAGATTATAGATATTAGACTGACAGGGTCTTGAATCCCCAATCTGTATCCTGAATATCCTTTCCCTAATTAAGGTCATAGATAAAGTATTTAATAAGTACTTACCTGAGGTCATTATATCACGACCCTTGGGGAGGGAACAAACGCAGTCAGATGAACAACATGCTCCAAGGCTAATCATAGCCCAATATTAATAATTGATCCAACCCCAGGTAGTACCTGAAAGGGTTACCAATCCACCTGACGATTCAGGGTCCTTCCCTAGGCACTGTTATTTAGAAGGGAAATTATAACATCCAGCAAGAGTGATTGGGTTGGTGTTCCCCCATCACCAGTATCTAGGGGAATACAGAGATATAGCTCCATCCTCACTTATATCCATATATCCCCTAGGAGGAGGGCAACCATTCTTTATAACACTTCTTTGTTCCCCAGTGGAATTCCTGCTGGCACCTTAAGCTCACCAAGGCCTGGCCTAAACTTAATATCTTTCCCTACCAAATCTGTGTCTTCTTCTGACATCAGAGGATCTAGCAAATGGCAGCTCAGGGGAGCACATCATTTATTATCCCCCTTGCCTTGGTGGCCTCAGAAGCTCAGTAAAGAAGCTGCCATCAGTCTAGTCTAAGGGGATACATGTCTAAGGTCCAGTCTAAGGGGATACATGACATTGCTCATCTTTGGAAGTCCTGGAGATCAGTTCAGTTCACTCCAACAAGCCTTTGTTAAGTAAGTGCTCACCACATATGCCAGGAAGGACCAAGAAAATAAACAACCCTTGTCCTCAGGGAGCTGAAAATCTACTTACAACACGTACATGGCTTAAGTGAATTCCACATGGGGAGAACATTATTTACAACTGAAGGAGTCAGGAAAAGGGATCTTGGAGGAGATTCAAGGGAATTGGGCTCCCAAAAGGCAGAGGGGAGAGGGGAGAACACTCCATAAAGGAAGAACAGCAGTATGGTCAAAGGAAGAGAGGTAGGAAGTGGAGTGTCATATTCACATAGTTTTGCTGGAGCCTAGAGTAGGTGAAGATGCAAGTTGGTGTGTTAAACTCAGAAAAGCCCAGCCTGGTGGAGAAGGAAGTTTACCTTTCATCCTAGAGACAAGGGGCCCACAGAAGCTTCTTGAGGGGAAGAGTGACCCATGTTTTAGTGATATCATTTTGACAAGCTAAAATGGGTCTGGATTTGTGAGGGGAGACACCAGAGCCTGAACTAGAGGGGTGACTATTGAAGAGGAGAAGAAGGGACCAAGGTGAGAGCTATTGGGGAGGCAGAATTAAATTGTTTAAATCCTGAGCATCCTCTTCCAACCTGCCTCACCCTAAAGGTAAACAGAAGGCTCTTTCTAGCTCCAAATCTGCCTAGTATCAAATAAGCATTGAGCTTGGGACCATATTTTATTCTATTCTCTAGTCCTTATTGCTTCAGATGACTGAAGAATATCCCAGAATTCTCAGCTACAAGGAGGAAGAAGACAAGAGAACAATTCCATTAGAGCTCCCTTCCCCCAATTCTCAACCCCTTCAGGAAAGCAAAGCACCTCCTTGTGGAGAAAGCTCTGTCATAGGGTAGCCTGGCCCCACCTTTCACTCAGGTAAATGGAAGATACCCAAAATCCACAACAGAAGCTCTGCTAGGGTTGAAAAATAGGGAGGGAAGTCCCCCTGGAAGAATCAGCTGGAAAATGGGCACTAGTCCTAGACATACCTGGAGACTGTGGAGGCATTTTTCTGAGAGAGTTAAAGAAAGGAGGGGTCTGATCTTTGGTCAGAAGAGTGATGAGATTATGGGGTGGAGGAAATGTTACAAGTCCACAGGTTTCCTGCAGGGTTGAAGACTCTTAGAATTGGAAGGGACCTTAAAAGCCATCTAGGCCAACTTTCCATTTTGATAGATGGAGAAACTGAGACCCAGGGAGAGGGCACAGACACAGACAGGCCCACATCTCTACAAACAGTTCAGATGGCTCTCTTAAACCTTTGCCTAGAATGGCTATCTGCCAAAGGGATGCACCTCCCCCCACTACCCCCTAGCCATCCCAGAGGTACCTCCAGATCAACATGTCCAAAGGGATGGTTTAGGTCTTGTCTTTATCTAGTAGTTTGCATGTTGTCTCCCTCATCAAAATGTGAGTTCCTTAAGGGCAGGGACTGCTTTCTGCTTTTCTTTGTACTCTCAGCCCTTAGCTTGTTGCCCAAGTCATTGTTTGCCCCCTCAGTGCTGCCCCTCATTCTCATTTCACAGTTTGTATTGAGAACGACATCCTCCTCCCAGGCATCAGAATTTTCTGGTTAGTTTAATGGCCATTTGCTAAGTCCTTAGCACTTGCCATGTCCTGAGCTAGGCACTTGCTTTTCAGGCTTGTACAACACTTCATGACCCCATTTAGGATTTTCCTTGGCAGAGATACTTCTTCAGCTCATTTTACAGATGAGGAAACTGAGGCAAACAGGATGAAATGACTTGCCCAGGGTCATACAGCTAGATAAATGTCTGAATCTATATTTGAGTTCAAGAATCTTCCTGACATTCACTGAGACCCTTAGCCATCCTGGTCTAGGTATTGGGAATAGACAATGGATGACATCCAATGGTCTCTGCCATCAAAAGGTCTGCATTCTGCTGGCAAGAAATACACAGGGAAATCAGTAAAAAATCTAATGCCATGGGTGGGGCACCCTATAAGTCTCTTCAGTTCTCAGTGCCTTGGGTAATACAGTTCCTTAATTGGGAATTGAAATTGCAGGCCCCATGTCTATTTGTGGGCAAAATCAATATAATCGAAGGGACTAGGCTAGGAACTGGAACCAGGATGTCCCTGAATGGATGAGGAAACATTTTTTATCAAGGGAGATTGGCAAGTTACAGTTGCCTAGAGCACTGAGGGGTGCTATAAAGGTTAAAATTAATGGTTGGACAATGATTATATGAAATTATGTGGTTGCTAGTATTTATTAGATCTTAAGTCAGAAATTTATTTACAAATATTTAGAAATAGAGAGGAAACAATATAGAAGAGAAATGTGAGGGGAATAGAGAAGTTATCTATCCTATTAACCTAAATGTTTTGCTCTGGCAAGGCTGAGGGACTTATGAGAAAGAAAACCAGCCACATTCAGAGGAAGAGCTGTGGGAGGAGAAATACAGAAGAAAAACAACTGCTTGAACACAGGGGCTGATGGGGATATTATTGGGGATGTAGACACTAAGAGATAGCTCTAGTTCAACTATCAATAATATGGAATTAGGTCTTGATCAATGATAAATGTAAAACCCAGTGGAATTGTGCATCAGCTAAGGGGGTTAGAGGGATTTGGGGGAGAGGGAAAGAGCATGAAATATGTAACTGTGGGAAAACATTCAAAATAAAAACTTAAAAAAATAAAATAAATGTTTTGGTCTGGGTCTGCTTAATCCAGGCAGAAATTAATTAGCTCTCAGCAAGGAAGGCTTATAGTGAGTAACCACGTAGCATCCTCCAAGATGGAAGCTAGTTTCTCCAGAAGTTAGGAAAGAGGTCAGCCTTTTACTCACACAAGAAGTAATCCAAGAGTCAGAGTCCAAGTAAAAACAGAGCTCTGAGCCTATGATCCAAGCCATAGTCTCCAGAAAAGCTCCTTTAAAGACTATGTCCAAAAGATAATCTTGTCAGACTATCTTCTCAAAGGCAAACGACTCTAAAAGAGTTTGGGGCTTGCTTTTTGTGGTGGCTTCTTGTCCCTTCCCTTCTTCACAGGGACCAATCACAGTTTCCAAATTGTCTAGCACTGCCCAGGGTGGGCAGCATGTATAGGATTGACTTCTCACCTTCTGAAGGTTAAGTTCTCATCAAAAAGATTCACAGATTGGGGCTGATTGAATTTCTAAGAATGTGAATTCTCTAAGGACAAACTTCTCAGTAGTACTAAGTAGGGTGTTTAATATTTCATTGATTCAATTCAAAAGTTGGTAAGGGGGACTTAATCCTGTCTTCAGTCTAATAAGGTACAAAGTAAGGGTACTTAAGTTAGTGTAACTCAGGATAGACAATAGAGTAAAGAATTCTCTTTCACAGTGCCCAAGATAACTCAACTAGGATAAGAGATAGGATTAGAACTGGAGCCTTTCTGACCAGTTACCCAGGATGTATAACATGCTGCTAATTGTGTGCCAGGCACTGTGTAAGCACTGGGGCCACACAAAAAGGCAATCATCACTCATCATTTTGATGGATACAAATACAAAAGAAAAAAGACCCCGGAGCAGCTTTCTAGGGAGGAAGGGGTGGCATATAACATACATTTCAAAAGAGAAATAAATACAAAACAAATAAAAAGGAATTTCTAGGAAGAGGGAAGAAACAGCTGGGGAAATCAGGACAGGCCTCCTAAAGGAGGTGCCTGCCACATGAGCTGAACCATAAGGAAGCTATGAGTCAGAGAGATGAGGGAGAATATTCCAGACAAGGTGGGGACTGCTTATGCAAAAGCATAGAAATGGGAGCAGGTTGGCTAATGTGGCTGCAAAGCAAAGTGTGTGTAACTAGTACATAATGATGCCAGAAAGGTTGACTGAAGTCAGATTGTGGAGGGCTTTAAATGCCAAACATTTATTTGGTGAGGTATGGTATATATGAGTGCTGGAATCTTGCTGTTCCTCCCTCACTCCCCAAACTTCAACTCCTTTGTCCTAGTCTTTGCAGTGGGTGTCCCAGGTGTCTGGAATGCCCTCCTTTCTTACCTCTCCTTTTTAGAAACCTTGATTTTCTTCAAGACTCAACTCAAACACATATTTTCCTTTCAGCCTTTTCCAAATTCCTGAGCTTCCAGTTTTTTTCCTCTCCCCAGCTGCCCAATTAGCTTGTAATTATTTTGTATAGATTTTGTATTTATTTCTACATAGATGAGTTGTGTCTCCCATTAGAACATCCTCCATTAGAAGCTTCCTGAGGGCAAGGAATGGTTTACTTTTGCCTTTTTGGCCCATTGACAAAAATTTAAGCTTTTTGACTAATTCTGTGTAATGGCTCTAGATCTGAATACATGAACCCAAATATAAGAAGGAGGTAAGGGTGAACCACTTAAACCACTGATGTCACCAAAGAGGAGAACTAGGCAATGGCTTGAGACTCTGAGTTTAAGGGGTTCATCCATGATCAGCAAGAGTCAGAGTTAGGACAGAAACCCAAGTCTTCCCACTCTAGGCTCTGTACAGCTCCATCCACCATGTCATTCCCTTTCATGGATCTGGTCTAATAGTCTGGCCAGATAGCTTCATCTGGTCCCTTTGGGCAAGAATCCTGCCCTTGTGACCTGCATCCCTCTCAGGAACTCCCTATGGAAAGAGAGTGCAGAGATGGCCTTGTCATTACCCTTTAGAATACCACAGAAGGTGGCTCATCCATCTGCTGGTCCATCTTGTGCTATGTAAGGAATTAAATTTAGGGTTAGACTAAATATATGAGAATTCTAAGATAATACTGTTGTAACTGATTTAAAAATATTATACCTTAAGTCAAAAAGATTTTTAGTAGCGTTTATCTAAAAAAGGTGGAAAGAATGAAAGTAGAGAAATGTAAGAAGAAGGTAGAGAAAATGTCTAGCCTATCACACTGAATGTTGCTCCAGAGTTTGGCCCAGCCAGCAGGGCTCATTAACCCTCAGTCAGAGGATTTGGTGGTGTTTTAAAGCAGGGGTTCCAACCATATGGCCTCTTCCAAGTGGCAAAGGCCTCTCAGGAACTAATCTCTCCAGAAGTCAGGAAAGGTAGTCAGCCACTCACTCACCCAAGTGGGGCTCCAAAGGAAAAGGTCCAGGAGCAGTCTTACCAGAAGCAGTTCAAGCCCAAAGCCCCCTTCCAAAAGCCAACTCATCAGGAGAAGATCCAAGTAAAAAATCCTGAGCTGAAGTCTTAATCCAAAGTCCCTTGGACAGAAAGTTCAGGACTTTTTATAGTCCTTTTATGTCCCTTCCTCTCTTCACAGGGACCAATCATAGCTTCCAAATTATCTACCATTGCCCAGGGGGGGCAATGTCTCTGGAATGTACCTCTTTTCCTCTGAAGGTGTGAACTTTCTCTTTTCAAAGTATTCACAAGTTTCTGACTGATTAATTTTAAAGGGTGGAGCTCTCTAAGTAGGTGGCTTGTGAATTCTCTTATTTGATGGCTAACAAAGTAGAGGTGTTGAGGACTTCTGGGTTAAGATGGTGGCAGAGTAGAAGCAGCTGCTTTACCACTCCTAACCCACACATATAGGACTCCTCAAGAGGACATAAAAACAAATCCAGACAAATGAAGAGACCCCACAACAGGGTGCAGCATTGAAGGTACATGGGATTGGGGCATTTCCATGCTATAAGGGGTGAAATAGCTCTCACTAAAACATGAGCTGAGCAACCCCCTCCACCCCCACACCACTTACAGTGCCAAAACCAGTACACAAGAGTTAGAGCAAGTTTGGAGCATTCATTAAGTTCTTAGCAGCTACCTGGGATCACCAGGGCCTGCTCCTGAGAGCAGCAAGACTTAAGACCCCAAAAGTCTAAAGAACCAGATATTGAACACAGACCTTGAGCTCAGGCACGGACTTGAGCACAGGTTTGGACCTTGGGTGGGAACCCAGTGCAGAGTGGTACACGACTGTGGAAGAAGAACCCTAAGACTGTTAAAGGAGTTTTGGGCAGAGGAGTAAGTAAGGGGACCACCAGGTGGCTTCACCCTGAGAACAACTAGACTTGTGATCTCAGGAGCCTAAAGAGCACAGACCAATCTTGGGCATGAGGATAAAGCTGAGAGGATACATGCCTCTGTGACCCAGACTAAAACTGCTCCACAGCTCAATAGGATAGGCAGAGAGCCTGTCTGCCTCACTCAGACTTCTGACTGAAAAAGAAATAATAATAATGGCAGGCCAGGCACAAGAACCTCGAAAGAGAAAGATCAAGAAGAAATCTTTAACACTCAATAACTTTTACGCAGAAAAAATCCAGACAACAGAGCAAACAGCAGAGGAGAACAAAAAAGTAATCACTTCCAAACCTTTAAAAAATGAAAATTGGTCACAAGCTCTTGAAGAGTTCAAATCTGAGAACATGAGAAAGATGGAAGAGATTTGGTGAGAGAAGTGAGAAATAGCTCAAAAGGAAATTAACAGGTTAAAAAACAGAAACTCCCAACTAGAGAAAGATGCCCCAAAATCAAACAAAATGATAAGCAAATTGGAGGAAACCATGAAAAACAGAATAGACCAAATAGAAAAGGAAAATCAAAATATTATAGCAGAAAACCAGTCTCTAAAGACCAGAATTAGGCAAGAAGAAGCCAATTATCTCTTAAGACAGCAAGAACAAATGAAGCAAAGTCAAAAGACTGATAAAAATAGAAGGTAAATAAGAAAGAGAGGGGAAAGAAAAAAGTTTTTTTAAATTTATTTCTTTAAGGGCTTCAATAAGATCAAATTACTTGTATTCCTATATGGAAAAACAGTCTGTGTAACTCAAAAATTGTATTCACTATTATAGTAATTAGAAGAATTATTCATAGGGAGAGGTTGGAGCACTAAATGGTCTAAGATGAGACGGGATGGGGAAAAAAAGAGGGAGGGTGAATAGTAGATGGCATCAAGAGAAACTTGAATGAAGAAGAAAAATAGGCTATTCTATACTACACAAAAAGAGCATGGGAAGGGGAGGGGATCAATACTATTATAAAAAGGAGAGGAAGAGAACATTAAGAGGTAATATTTAAACCTTACTCTCAGTGGAATTAACCATGAGAGGGAAGAGTAGCTATATCTATTGGGATATAGAATTCTATCTAACCGTCCTGAGAAAGTTAGAAGGGATCAACTTAGGGGAGCAGGGAAGTTTGGAGGTCAAAAAAGGGAGGTGAGGAGAGAAGGGAGGGAATTCATTAAGCCTTAAAAAATAGAAAGAGGGGAATAATAAGGCAGGGAGTGGAAAGGGAAGTAAATCAAGGGAGGGGACAAGGGGGACTGGTCTAAAACAAGCCACTGGTTTAAAAGGAAATAGCGTAAGAAGGAGGGGTAGAACTAGGAGAGGATACCAAAAAACAACTGATAATTATAACTCTGAATGTGAATGGGATGAACTCACCTATAAAATGGAAGCAAATAGCAGAGTGGATTAGAAAACAAAATCCTACTATATGTTGTCTACAAGAAACACATATGAGGCAGGTGGACATACACAGTTTTAAGGTCAAGGGCTGGACCAAAATCTTTTGGAATTCAACTGAGAAAAAGAAGGCAGGAGTGGCGAACATGATTTCTGACAAAGCCAAAGGAAAAATAGATCTGATTAAAAGAGATAGGGAAGGTAATTATATCCTGATAAAAGGTAGTATAGACAATGAAGAAATAACAGTACTCAACATATATGCACCAAATGGTATAGCATCCAAATTCCTAAAGGAGAAACTGGCAGAGCTCAAGAAGGAAATAGATAGTAAAACTATCCTAGTGGGAAATCTAAATATTCCTCTTTCAGATCTAGATAAATGAAACCAAAAGATAAATAAGAAAGAGATAAGAGAGGTGAATGAAATCCTAGAAAAATTAGATTTAATAGATATGTGGAGAAAAATCAATAGGGACAAAAAGGCATACACCTTCTTTTCAGCTGCACATGGTACATTAACAAAGATTGACCATGTAATAGGGCATAGAATCATTGCAAACAAATCCAAAAGAGCAGAGATAATAAATGTAACCTTTTCAGATCATAAGGCAATAAAAATAATAATTAGAAATGGCACATGGACAGACAAATCAAAAACTAATTGGAAATTATAAAATATGATTCTCCAAAACCAGTTAATTAAAGAAGAAATCATAGAAACAATCAACAATTTCATTGAAGAGAATGACAATGATGAGACATCCTACTAAACTCAGTGGGATGCAGCTAAGGCAGTACTCAGGGGGAAATTTATATCCTTGAGTGCATGTATTAATGAGTTAGACAGGGCAAAGATCAGTGAACTGGGCATGCAAATTAAAAAACTAGAAAGGGAACAAATTAAAAATCCCCAGCTAAAGACCAAATTAGAGATCATAAAAATTAAAGGAGAAATCAATAAAATTGAAAGTAAAAGAACTATTGAATTAATAAATAAGACTAGAAGCTGGTACTTTGAAAAAAAAACCAAAATTAACAAAGTATTGGTCAATCTAATTTAAAAAATGAAAGAAGAAAACCAAATCATCAGTATCAAAGATAAAAAGGGAGACTTCACCTCTAATGAAGAGAAAATCAAGGCAATCACTAAAAAATATTTTGCACAATTATATGGTAATAAATATAGCAACTTAGGTGACATGGATGAATATTTACAAAAATATAAATTGTCCAGATTAACAGTAAAAGAAATAGAATACTTAAATAATCCCATATCAGAAAAAGAAATTGAACAAGCTATCAAAGAAAAAATTGCCAGGGCCCAATGGATTCACAAGTGAATTCTATCAAACCTACAAAGAACAACTAATTCCAATACTATACAAATTATTTGACATAATAATCAAAGAAGGAGTTCTACCAAACTCTTTTTATGATACAAATATGGTACTGATCCCAAAGCCAGGTAGATCAAAAACAGAGAAAGAAAACTACAGACCAATCTCCTTAATGAACATATATGCAAAAATCTTAAATAGAATACTAGCAAAAAAGACTCCAGCAAGTGATCACGAAGGTTATTCATTATGATCAAGTGGGATTTATACCAGTAATGCAAGGATGGTTCAACATCAGGAAAACCATTCACATAATTGACCATATCAGCAAGCAAACCAATAAAAACCACATGATTATCTCAATAGATGCTGAAAAAGTCTTTGACAAAATACAACATTAATTCCTAATGAAAACATTAGAAAGTATAGGAATAGAAGGAGCTTTCCTAAAAATAATAAACAGTATATATCTAAAACTATTAACAAGCATCATATGCAATGGGAATGAATTAGAATCCTTCCCAATAAGATCAGGCATGAAACAAGGATGCCCATTTTCACCTGTATTATGTGACATTGTACTAGAAACACTAGTAGTAGCAATTAGAGAAGAAAAAGAAATTGAAGTTATTAAAATAAACAACAAGGAGACTAAGCTATTAATCTTTGCAGATGATATTATGTTTTACTTAAAAATCCTAGAGAATCAACTAAAAAGCTAGTAGAAATAATCAACAACTTTAGCAAAGTTGCAGGATACAAAATAAATGCACATAAATCATCAGCATTTCTATATATTTCCAACACATCACAGCAGCAAGAGTGAGAAAGAGAAACAGCATTTAAAATCACCCTAGAAGGGGGCATCTGGGTAACTCAGTGGATTGAGAGCCAGGCCTAGACACTTCCCAGCTGTGTGACCCTGGGCAAGTCACTTGACCCCCATTGACTACCATTACCACTCTTCTGCCTTGGAGCCAATACAGAGTATTGACTCAAAGAAGGAAGGTAAGGGTTTTAAAAAATAAAAATAAAATAAAAATAAAATCACCCTAGACAATATAAAATACTTAGGAATCTATCTACCAAAACAAACACAGGAATTATAGGAACACAACTACATAACATTTTCCAAACATTTGAAACTAGATCTAAACAATTGGGAAAACATTGATTGCTGATGGGTAGGATGAGCTAAGATAATAAAAATGACAATTCTACCCAAATTAATTTACCTATGTAGTGCCATACCTATCAAACTACCAAAAAATTGTTTACTGAATTAGAAAAAACTATAACAAATTTCATTTTGAAGAACAAAAGTTCAAGAATATCAAGAGAAATAATAAAAAAAAAAGTGAAGGAAGATGGCCTAGTAGTACCAGATATTAAACTAAACTATAAAGCAGCAGTCATCAAAATGATATGATACTGGATAAGAGACAGAGGGAGGATCAGTGGAATAGACTTGGGGTAAGTGACATCAGCAAGACAGTCTATGATAAACCCAAAGAGCACAACTATTGGGACAAAAATCCACTATTTGACAAAAACTGTTGGGAAAATTGGAAAACAATATGGGAGAGATTGAGTTTATATCAACATCTCACACCCTACACCAGATAAATTCAGAATGGGTCAATGATTTGAATATAAAGAAGGAAACTATAAGTAAATTAAGTGAACACAGAATAGCATACTTGTCAGATCTATGGGAAAGGAAAAATTTTAAAACCAAGCAAGAGTTAAGAAAAAATTTCAATTACATTAAATTGAAAAGTTTTTGTATAAATAAAAACAATGCTACCAAAATCAGAAGGGAAACAACAAACTGGGGAAAAAATCTTTAAAACAAAAGACTCTGACAGAGGTCTAATTACTGAAATATACAAGGAGCTAAATCAATTGTAAAAAAAATCAAGCCATTCCCCAATTGATAAATGAGCAAGGGACATGAATAGGCAATTTTCAGATGAAGAAATCAAAACTATCAATAAGCACATGAGGGGGGCAGCTGGGTAGCTCTGTGGATTGAGAACCAGGCCTAGAGATGGGAGGTCCTAGGTTCAAATCTTGCCTCAGACACTCCCCAGCTGTGTGACCCTGGGTAAGTCACTTGACGCCCATTGCCTACCCTTACCACTCTTCTGCTTTGGAGTCAATATACAGTATTGACTCCAAGAAGGAAGGTAAGGGTTTAAAAAAATAAGCACATTAGAAAGTGTTCTAAATATCTAATTATTAGAGAAATGCAAATCAAAACAACTCTGAGGTACCATCTCACACCTAGCAGATTGGCTAAAATGATAGCAGGGGAGAGTAATGAATGTTGGAGGGGATGTGGCAAAATTGGGACATTAATGCATTGCTGGTGGAGTTGTGAACTGATCCAACCATTCTGGATGGCAATTTGGAACTATGTCCAAAGAGCTCTAAAAGAATGCCTGTCCTTCAACCCAGTCATAGCAATCCTGGGTTTGTACCCCAAAGAGATCATAGATAAAAAGACTTGTACAAAAATATTTATAGCCACACTTTTTGTGGTGGCAAAAAACTAAAAACGAGGGTATGCCCTTCAATTGGGGAATGGCTGAACAAATTGTGGTAGATCCTGGTGATGGAATACTATAATTTCAATTATATAGTTAAGAGTTAAGAGGGAAATAGAAAAGAGAGCGAGCAAAACCTATGTTTTGCTAGGCAAATTGACAAAAAGTTAATTAGGAGTTAGTCCCCTTTGGTATAAGAGTTTACATTCAGAATAAATGTGTTCAACCCCCTTTAGTTCAATCAACTACATCCCAAAGTTCATTCTGGATCTTCTGATGAAGTGGAAGTTTCTTTATGGCTCTTTTTTCCAAATAGTTCATTTTCTTGATTCAAGGAGTTAGTGAGCTTCTTTTCTTGACATTTTTTTAAAATTTTAAATCTTGGATTTTATGAAAATGATACAGCTGAGGGGTATATCTGGCATCAGGGCTCACTAATTTAGTCAATCCGCAGAGCAGAGAAGAAACCATTCCAGAACTGAACAGCCCAAACCCACAGATCCAGTAAATAATCAAAGGAGCAAGATTACAGTCAATTACAGGGGTGAAAGAAGGAAAAAAAATATGAGTAAAGAACAGAAAAGGAAAAAAGAAATTACAATCGACAGCTTCTATCCAGGGGATGAACAAAGAACAAATGGATCAGAGAAGGAACAAGGAACACCAAGAAAAAACACAGAAACTCCAATGAAATGGACACAGGCTTTGGAAGAACTGAAAATTCAATTAACTCAAGCACTCAAAAAACAATCAAGAAGCTGAAGACAATTGGGAAAAGAAAATACTTGAACTTAAACAAGAAAATAGTGTCTTGAAAGCCAAAATTGACCAGCTTGAAAATGAGGCAAAGAAAGTGAAAGAAAATCTAGAAAGTAAATTGGACTAGAAGGAGAAGGATGACCAAAAAGCCAGGGATGAAATTCAGTCTTTAAAAATTAGAATCCAACAACTAGAAGCAAATGACTTCACAAGGCAGGAAGGATCTATAAAACAAAATCAAAAGAATGAAAAAAATTGAAGAAATTATGAAACACCTCTTTGGAAAAGAGATCCAGGAGACACAATTTGAGAATTATTGGACTACCAGAAGAACATGACAAAAGGAAAAGCCTGGACATCATCCTATAGGAAATTATCCAAGAAAACTGCCCTGACATTCTCAAATAAAAGGGAATAGTGGAGACTGAAAGAACCCACAGATTTCCTCCTACATTTAATCCCCAACTGTCAACACCCAGGAATGTTATAGCTAAATTCAAGAACTACCAGACCAAGGAAAAAATATTACAAACTGCTTAGAAGAAGTCATTTAGATACCATGGAACCACAGTTACGATAACACAGGTTCTGGCTGCATCTACACTGAAGGACCAGAAGTCATGGAATACGATATTCCAGAAAGCAAGAGAACTAGGCCTACAACCAATAATCAACTACCCAGCCAAATTGACTATATTCTTGCAGGAGAAAGTATGGTCATTTAATGAAATAGATGACTTCCAAGCATTCATAAAGTAAAGACCAGACTTAAACAGAAAATTTGATGTCCAAACACAGAATTCAAGAGAATCCCCAAAAGGTAATTAAGAGAGAGGGAAAAAAACAAAAAAATCAATACTTTTTTTAAGGGACCAAAGAAGTTCAAATTATTTGTATTCCTATAAGAAAAGATGATATGGATAACTCTTAAAATTGTTATCATCATGTCATACTCAAACTCTGGGAGCTGAGAGTCTCACCTTGATTGACAGGTGAAGACAATTGGAGAAATCAGAATGTTCCCAGATGCCATGAGGACAAGAGGAAAGGCAGTTGGCCAGAGGGTATAAATACCCTGACAGCCTCTTGACAGCAAAAGCTTTTTGCTTTTTGCTTTGGCTTTTGGTTGAAACCCTTGACTTGAAGCATTAATCTGATCTTGAACATTGATTGACCTGTGGATCTGACCGTGGCTCCCCTTGTTCTCTCTGAATTCCCCCTAGATATTTAGGCATCTGAACCACCACTAGATATTCAGGTATCCTGGGCCGGGGGTGGGGGGAGGATCCGGGAAGTGGGTAGGAGAAGAAGCAGAGGGTGGTAAGGGAGGTATTTCCTGATGGTTGTAGAACTGACATAACAACTGGCAGTAAGAAGCTGAGAGGGATCATCAATATCTGTGTCAACCAAGCAGTTTGCTTACTCTGGTTTGGCTGTGGCCAAGCTGGGCCAGAGGAGGTCAAGAACAAGAGCTCCAGCATTACTGAATAGCCTACAGTCCTGAGGGATTAGTGTCATAGCCTTTAGTGACAAGGTCTCCTATCCCCAATCTGTTCCTGATCGAATGATTTTTTTCCCTTATTAACATCATAGATAAAGATTATTAAGTACCTTCCTTGAGTAGTTATTACATCACAACTCTTGGGAGGGAGCAATACAGTCAGATGAACTTCATCCAAAGCTAATAGAGCCCAATACTAATAATCAACCCAACCCCAGGTGGGACCTGAAAGGGTTACCCATCCACTGACCTTTAGGTATCCTGCCTGGGCACTGTTATAAAGAAGGGGAAGTTATTACAACCTCCAGCTGAGTGACAAGACTTGGGTGTCCCTGCACCAGCTATCAAGGGAATCCAAAGTACAGCTTTCCAGATTAATATAATAACTAGAACAGTATAGAGATACCTTCTATTTTTATAACATCATCAGGACAGCTAGAAGAAGTATATGTAGAGGGAACAGTAGCAAACTGTATAGGATAAAGTGTCAAGATATATACATGTATGTATAAATATTTATAAGACTAGAGGTAAAAAAGAGGATAATATTAAGAGAAATGGGGAAAAAAACAAAATAGGGTAAACATATTCCATAAAGAAGGGCATGGTGGGAGCGGGGGAGAAGACCAATTCACTGGAAGGGTATAGAGGTTGGAGATAGGAAATATTTACATCTTACATGCATTGAAATGGACTCAAAGAGGGAAGAACAATCAGACCTATTGGGGCAGAGAATTGATTTGTGTCTTTTAGAGAAGTAGAAGAGTAACAAATAAACCAATGGGGAGGCAAGCTGCAAAAGACCTACTTTTGTCAGACAGGAATCTTGGGGGTAGGGCTGCGTTGGCGTGGTTGAATGAGTACAGCCAGAGATTCAGATGGTTTTCACAGAGGCTGTCCTGCTGCCATCTGCTGACTTTTTTATTTATATCTTTTCTTTCTTAAGATTACATACAGGGTTGGTATACAGGGTTTGTATGGCTATCCCATAATCGACATAAATCTTTTCTTGGAGATAGTGAATAAGCCATACATTCCCCTTGTTACCAACAACTTAGTTATTAACAACTTTTCAAGATGTGTTTACTTGTCTCCTTGGCTAGGGGTGAAAAAAGCAGTCTAGTCGATGGAATGGCATGTACCAACCTTTGAGGGCAATTTCTCCATTTATCATCCATTGTGAACTACTGAATCAGGGATGAGGGAGGGAGTAATTTGGAGACTGTTCTGACCTGTTTTTGCAGGCATCTAAGTTACGGTTTTAAAATCTTTTACATTATTAACTCTCTATTTGCTGGTTCGTTATTGGGAGACTTTAGGGGAGTTTCTGTATTATTACATATAAAGGGAGAGAGGATAAAGGGAAGTAAAATAAGGGTGGGGATTAGGGGTACTGATTAAAAACAAAACACTGGTGTAGAAGGAAATAGTGAAAGAAGAAAAAGGCAGAACAAGGAGAGGAAATCAAAATGTTGGGAAATACACAGCTGGTAATAATAACTCTGAATGTGAATAGGATGAACTCACCCATAAAATGGAAGCAAATAGTATAATGGATTAGAAACCCAAATCCTACCATATGTTGTCTACAAGAAACACACATGAGGCAGGTAGACACACACAGAGTAAAGGTTAACAGCTAGAGAAAAATCTATTGGGCATCAACTGAGAAAAAGAAGGCAGGAGTCACAATCATGTTATCTGACAAAGCCAAAGTAAAAATAGGTCTAGTTAAAAGAGATAGGGAAGTGTAAGTAACTGAGCAGGATGCAAGCTGCTGAACTTTGCAAGCTCACTGCCTCTTGTGGGGGATGGGTACATAAGGGCCAGTAACTGTAGAAGACTCTCCCCCTCAAAGAGGCAAGCCCTGCTGTTCCTACTTAAGGGAGAAAGGTCAGTGGTCTCACTGAGAGGATTTGGTTTATTCTCCCCAAACTCTATGGTTTATTTGAGAGAAGGAGTATCCCCACCAGAAGAAATATTCCTGGCTAATGGATAAAATCCACAATCAAGGACAAAGTGGTAAAATCAAAAGGGCTTACACAGCTGAACTTCCCAGCCAACTTCCAGTCCTTGATGCAGTATGGAGATTCTCTCTTGGTGAGTCAATGTATTATGGTCTTTCTCTACTTGAAGAAATCAAACACTATCTGAACTATAGAATAACTCTTTAATAACAAGGAGAATAGATGGGGAACAGAATGATTGTAAGGAAATAGGGAATAGGAGGTCTCTACAGCTAATCAATTTAGCTTTGAGGCTGGCTTCACCTTGGCTGGGCAAAGCCCTCCCCACTCACAGTACTTCTCTCTTCTCTATCTATAGAACTAAGATCTAGCTAATAAACTAAATGAGTAAGTTTTAGGTGTAAAATTGGTATTGTTGATTGGATGTTTGTCTCGATAATCTTCCTGCAAGGTAGCAGTAGTCTGTTTGAGTATGGGTCAGTCAGGTATGAGGTATTCTAAGGCCTATTAATCTGAGGAAGCTTTGGTTTGGTTCCCTAATGGTTGGTGCAGCGACACCCGAGTCCTGCCACCCAACTGGATGTTATAATAACTGCCCTTCTTTATAACAGTGCCCAGGAAGGATCCCAAAAGGTCAATGGATGGGTAACCCTTTCAGGTCCCATCTGGAGAACAAAAGGGTTTATTTGGGAGGAAACCTTTCTTCATACTTGAATTAAGTCAAATCCTAAGTAGTCCAATACTGGTTTCCTCTGGTAGGGGTGTGTTTGAAAGGAATATTGGGGAAGTTTAGGTAACACAAAATTCCCTAACCAGACCTCAATCTCCATTCCTTCAGTGTTCCCTAATATGATTCATACCTCTTCATTTTCCTCTACCATCACCATATTCAGTTAGGCACAGGGGGCAGCCATTAGCTTTCTGGCCAGGCAGTTGGGGAATATTCTTGGGCTTGGTTCACTAGCAAAAACCAACTAACCATTATAACATCACCCCAGGGATTCTCTTTTCCTCATTTAACAACATTAATTTTAATCCTACATTTATGGCAATCATGAAGGGAGGTTCAGATCCCTTAATTCTCTGTGAGTAGATTAGTTTGAAAAGAAACCACATTTCTCCTGCCCCCTCTCCTGGGAATTGTCTTTGGAGTTTTCCCTGCTGTTGCTGATCCTGTCCCCCTGCCTGGGTGGTTCCAGTCAAGCTCATCCTCCTGCTGTTGCTGCTACTGCTGCTGCTACTGCTTCTGTTGCTGGTACAGCTGCTGATTGCTGTCAACAAGCTGGGAGTCCTTGGAGCTCTTCTCCAAATAAGCTGGGGAAGTATAAATCCCTCTTTCCCTTACATTGCTAACAGTTTAGTGCTTGCTGCTTGCCTTGGAAGCCTGGGTGTGTTTCCTTTAGGCAATAATTAGCTTCCCAGACAAAATAGAAGGAAACATGAAATATCTCACTGAGGAAATTAATGTCTTTGAAAACATATCTAGAAGAGAGAATTTGAGAATCATTTGTCTACTGGAAAGCCCAGAAATCAATAGGAACCTTGACATCATATTACAAGAAATTATCCAAGAAAACTGCCTTGATATTCTTCAACCAGAGAGCAAAATAGACATGGAAAGAATCCATAGATGACTCTCTACATTAAATAATAAAAAGATAACCCCCAGAACTATAATTGCCAAATTCAAAAGCTTCCAAGCTAAGGAGAAAATTTTATAAGAAGCCAGAGATAATTCAGATATCAAGGAGCACCAATCAGGATTAGACAGGATCTGGCAGCCTCTACACTACAAGATCACAAGGCTTGGAATATGATATTCAGAAAGGTAAGAGAACTGGGTCTACACCCAAGGATCACCTACCCATCAAAACTGACTATATACTTCCAGGGGAAAGTATGGGCATTCAACGAAATAGAAGATTTCCAAGTATTTGTAAAGAAAAGACCAGAACTAAGCAGAACATTTCATATCCAACCACAAAAATCAAGAGAAACATGAAAAGGTAAATAAGAAAGAGAGGGGAAAGAAAAAAAAGTTTTTTTAAATTTATTTCTTTAAGGGCTTCAATAAGATCAAATTACTTGTATTCCTATATGGAAAAACAGTCTGTGTAACTCTCAAAAATTGTATTCACTATTATAGTAATTAGAAGGATTATTTATAAGGAGAGGTTGGGGTACTATGTGGTCTAAGATGATATGTTAAAAAAGAAAAGATGGGGACAGAAAATGGCACCAAGAGAAATGAATAAGAAAAATAGGATAATCTACACCACACAAAGAGGCACATGGTAAGGGGAGGGGATGAATACTATTTTAAGAAGGATATAAAGAGAATTTTAATAGGTAATACTTAAACGTTACTCTCAGTGGAATAAATTCTGAGAGGGAAGAGCAGCTAGATACATTAGTATGTCGAATTATATCTTACCCTATGAGTAAATTCAGAAGGGAAAAACCAAGGGGGGTAGTGGGGTAGTGGGTTCAAATGGGAGGGAAAGAGAGGGGGGAGGGAATTTAATAGATGCTAAAAATAATAATAAGGGTGGAAAAATACTAAAAGGGAGGGGTGGAAATGGAAATAAACTAAGGGTGGGGATAAGGGGAACTGATTAAAAGCAAACCACTGGTTTAAAAGGAAATAGCTAAAGAAGAAAGGGCAGAACAAGGAGAGGATATCAAAATGTTGGGGAATACACAGATGTCAATCATAACTCTGAATGTGAATGAGTTGAACTCACCCATAAAATGAAGCAAATAGCAGAGTGCATTAGAAACCAAAATCCTACCATATGTAGTCTACAAGAAACACACATGAGGCAGGTAGACATATACAGTGTTAACATAAATGGCTGGAGCATAATCTATTGGGCTTCAACTGAGAAAAAGAAGGCAAGAGTTGAAATCATGATATCTGACAAAGCCAAAGTAAAAATAGATCTGATTAAAAGAGATAGGGAAAGTAATTACATCCTGATAAAAGGCAGAATAAACGGTGAGGAAATATCAGTGCTCAACATGTATGCACCAAACGGTATAGTATCCAGATTTCTAAAGGAGAAACTTGTAGAGCCCAAGGAGGAAATAGATAGTTTTATATTCATAATCTGGGAAGTGATGGATGTCACCTTGACTGACAAGGATGGCAGGTGGAAGACTTGAAATGTTCCCAGGTGCCATGAGTCAGGGCAAAGGTTGGTTGGCCCCATGGTATAAATACCCCTGACAGTCACTTTAAGGGAGTCTCTCTCTGGAGGTCTCTGGACAGGAGTCTCTGGACTGGGAAGTCTCTGGGCCAAGTGGGTGGTGAAGGGTGGCAGGGAGGTCTAAGAAGAAGAGGGTAGGAATAAACCTGAATCTATTTCCTGATAGACTGTGAGAGCTAGTGAATCACCAACACTTGTAGTGAGAAAGCTGAGAGAATAAGACCATCAATACATCTGCATTAATAGCCTTCCCTATTCTCTGGCTTGGCTGTGGCCAGCTCTGGCCAGAGATAGTGGAAGTGAGTAAATCTCCAGCTTCCACCAGATTAGTAGCTTTCAGTCCTGATTGTCAACTAGTTTATAGATAATAGATCAATAGGATTTCCAATCCCCAATTCAATCCTTGACCTTGTTATCCTTTCCCTGTTTATAGATAAAGAGTGTTCAACAACAAGTAGCTTCCTGAGTGATCTATCTATCACAGCCCTTGGGAAAGGAGTCAAATGCAGTCAGATCCTGAAAGTTAACCAAGGAAAATCAGTAGCCCAATACTAAACTATCCAACCCCAGGTTGGACCTGGAAAGGTTACCCATCTATCTAACCTCTCAAGGGTCCTTACTGGGCAGCTGTTAGAGAGAAAGGGATAATTTACAGCAGCAGTCAAGGGTGACAGGAGTAGGTGTTCCTCCATCAACTGAAGCTGAGGAGAGTACAGATAGAAACATTAACATCATTGTACATCATACATCTCCCTTGGACCCTTTATAGACATAACAATAGTAAAACCATACTAGTAGGAGACCTGAACCTTCCTCTATCAGCTCTAGATAAACCAAAAAATAAATAAGAAAGAGGTAAGAGAGGTGAATGAAATCCTAGAAAATTAGAGTTAATAGATATGTGGAGAAAAATAAATAGGGACAAAAAGGAATATACCTTCTTTTCAGCAGCACATGGTACATTCACAAAGATTGATTATGTACTAGGGCATAGAAACATGGCAAAAAATAAAAAGAGCAGAAATAATGAATGCCACACTTTCAGATCATAATGCAATAAAAATAACAATTAGTAAGTGTACATGGATAGGCAAATCAAAAATTAATTGGAAATTAAATAATATGATTCTCCAAAAGCAGTTAGTTAAAGAAAAAATTATAGAAACAATTAATAATTTCATAGAAGAGAATGAAAATGATGAGACATCCTACCAAAATCTGTGGGATGCAGCCAAAGCAGTACTTAGGGGGAAATATATATCCTTGAGTGCATTAAACTGTACTATAAAGCAATGCTCATCAAAACAATATGGTACTGGCTAAGAGAAAGTGGTAAGTGACCTCAGCAAGACAGTCTATGATAAACCCAAAGATTCCAGTTTTTGAGACAAAAACCAACTATTTGAAAAAAACTGCTGGGAAATTTGGAAAACAATATGGGAGAGATTCGGTTTAGATCAACATCTCACACCCTACACCAAGATAAATTCAGAATGGGTGAAAAACTTGTATATAAGGAGGGAAACTATAAATAAGTTAGGTGAACACAGAATAGTATACTTGTCAGATCTCTGGGAAAGGAAAGATTTTAAAACCAAGGAAGAGTTAGAGAAAATTACAAAATGTAAAATAAATGATTTTGATTATATCAAGCTAAAAAGCTTTTGTACAAACAAAAACAATGCAACCAAAATCAGAAGGGAAACTACAAATTGGGAAAAAGTCTTTATAACAAAAAACTCTGACAGGGGTCTAATTACTCAAGTATACAAATAGTTAAATCAATTGTATAAAAAATCAAGCCATTCCCCAATTGATAAATGGGCAAGGGACATGAATAGGTAATTTTCAGATAAAGAAGTCAAAAGTATCAATAAACACATGAGAAAGTGTTCTAAATCTCTAATAATTAGAGAAATGCAAATCAAAACAACTCTGAGGTATCACCTCACACCTAGCAGATTGGCTAAAATGAGAGAAGGGGAGAGTAATGAATGTTGGAGGGGATGTGGCAAAATTGGGACATTAATGCATTGCTGGTGGAGTTGTGAATTGATCCAACCAGTCTGGTTGGCAATTTGGAACTATGCTCAAAGGGCTATAAAAGAATGCCTGCCCTTTGATCCAGCCATAGCATTGCTGGGTTTGTACCCCAAAGAGATCATAGATAAATAGACTTGTACGAAAATATTTATAGCCACACTTTTTGTGGTGGCAAAAAACTGGAAAAGGAGGGTATGTCCTTCAATTGAGGAATGGCTGAACAAATTGTGGTATATGCTGGTGATGGAATACTGTTGTGCTCAAAGGAATAATAAACTGGAGGAATTCCATGTGAACTGGAAAGACCTCCAGGAATTGATGCAGAGTGAAAGGAGCAGAGCCAGAAGAACATTGTACACAGAGACCAATACACTATGGTAAAATAGAATGTAATGGAATTCTGTACTAGCAGCAATGCAATGACCCAGGACAATTCTGAGGGATTTATGGAAAGGAACACTACCCACATTCAGAGGTAGAACTTCAGGAGTGGAAACACAGAAGAAAAGCAACTACTTGAACACATGGGTTGATGAGGACATTATTGGGGATGTAGACCTGAAAGGACCACACCAATGCAACTATCAATAATATGTAAATAAGTCTTGATTGATGACACATGTTAAAACCAGTGGAAATGCGCATTGACTATGGATTGGGGGAAGTCAGAGGGTGAAGGGGAAAGTACGAGCATGAATCATGTAACCATGTTAACTTTTCTAAAAAATAAATATTATTAAATGTTAAAAAATAAAAAATAAATAAATGAAAATAAAAATAAAAAAGTCTTTCCTCACTTTAAAAAAAACAAGCAAGAGTTAGAAAAAATTACAAAATGTACAATAAATAATTTTGATTACATTAAATTAAAAAGGTTTTGTACAAACAAAACCAAATGCAACCAAAATTAGAATGGAAGCAACAAATTGGGGAAAAAATCTTTATAACAAAATCCTCTGACAAATGTCTAATTACTCAAATTTATAAGGACCTAAACCAATTGTACAAAAAATCAAGCCACTGACCAACTGATAAATGGGCAAGGGACATGAATGGACAATTTTCAGATAAAGAAATCAAAACTATCAATAAGCACATGGAAAAGCACTCTAAATCTCTAATAATTAGAGAAACGCAAATCAAAACAACTCTGAAGTACCACCTCACACCTAACAGATTAGCTAACATGACAACAAAGGAAAGTAATAAATATTGGAGGAGAATGGGGCAAAATTGGGACATTAATGCATTGCTGGTGGAGTTGTGAATTGATCCAACCATTCTGGATGACAAATTGGAACTACTCCCAAAGGGCTATAAAAGACTGCCTGCCCTTTGATCCAGCCATACCACTGCTGGTATTATACCCCAAAGAGATCAAAGTACCCCAAAGAGATCATAGGGAAAAGAACTTGTACAAAATTATTTATAGCCATGCTCTTTGTGGCAGCAAAAATTTGGAAAATGAGGGTATGACCTTCAATTGGGGAATGGCTGAACAAATTGTGATATCTGTTGGTGATGGAATACTATTGTGCTCAAAGGAATAATGAATTGAAGGAACTCCATGTGAACTGGAATGATCTCCAGGAAATTGATGCAGAGTGAAAGGAGCAGAACCAGGAGAACATGATACACAGAGACTGATACACTGTGGTACAATTGAATGAAATGAACTTCTCTACTAGCAGCAATGCAATGATTCAGAACAATTCTGAGGGACTTATGGGAAAGAAGTCTCAGAGGAAGAACTTCAGGAGTAGAAACATAGAAGAAAAACAACTGCTTGAACACATGGGTTGGTGGAAATATGATTTGGCAATAGAGACTCTAAACAACCTCCCCAGTGCAACTGTCAAACATATGGAAAGAGGTCCCAGTGGAATTACATGTTGGCTATGGGTAAAGTGGGGAGTAGGGTTTGGGAGGGAAAGAACATGAATCATGTAACCATGGAAAAATATTCTAAAAAATAAAATAAAGAAATAATAATTAGTCTCCTAAAGGGTTTTTACCTGAGGAGACCTTCTACTCTCTTAACTCCCATGTCCAAGGTACAGGGGAAGCAAACTGCTCTCTGGTGTTTTTACCCCTGGGGGAGAGGGAAGGAAGGTTACTCTTCCAAACAGGAAGTAGAATTGCAAGTATGGCCCACTTTTTGAAAGAGCAGGGCATTACTTATCTCAAACATCTCCCAGTTTTAGGATGTTTTTTCTTCCTACTGTTCCTTGGTGCACTGTTCCTTGTAATTAGCTTGAATAATCCTTAGATTCAGTGGAGAAATTCATCTCCCTTCACCCCCTTGCCATTCTTGCCAGCCCAGTCTCTATAACACATCCAGTATGGGATTCCTCCGCACTATGTTCAGGGAAAAATTCTACCTCACTCTGGGAGATCCCAGATGTGTGATCCAAAGGAACTTAGATGGATGATGATACTGGGGAGGGGAAGGAACCTTAAAGAGTTAGGAGGTGGATTTTAAGCCTTTTCAGATTCCATTGTTTTATGGAAGTCTCTATAATGGAATTGGGGAAAAAAGAACTCTTGAATTCAGTGCCTGTATCCTGTCACATATATTGTATTTGCTGATTGCTTGTTTTAAGATTTTATTTTGTTTGTTAAGTTCTGTTACACTGAATTATTTTAAGCTACTGTGTTTTGGCTATTAGCTATATATTGTGTTGCACCTTCTGTATTTTTACCTTTCACCTATGACTGAACTGGAGAAGATACCATTGTAAAAGTACCTTTGAGTTGTTTGTAACAAAACATAATGGTCCATTTGGTAGCTGAAGTGAAATGCTATAGCACTATTCCTCGACTCCACATTTGAATGGATGAGACATATGAAAGACATGCCTTTTAGAGCTCTTACAGTCTCCTGCCAAAGAAGGGAGCAATATTGTAATCCTCTCCTCCACAGTACAATGGATGGAACATATAAAAGACATGCCGTTAGAGCTGTTACAGTCCCATGCCAAAGGAAGGAGGAAACCCAGGGGATTGGTTACCCTGTGATGGATTATAGTCTTATAAAGTTTTCCTAAGGGGCATGGTAACCCTAAAGGGCCCCCAAGAGGGAGTATTTCAGCCAAGATTAAAAGCCATGGGCTTCAATGACTACCTGAGTGGATCCAAGGGTTGGTCAACACCCTCTTCAGGGGGGGATTGTGTAATTGTCATAGGGATCGCAATAACCTTCTCAGGGGGGATTGCATAATTATCATAGGGATTGTATAATTGCCATAAAACTAAAAAAATCTTTTAAGAAACATTTCAGGAAAAGGAACTTGATAACTCTTTGAATCTAGAAGATGAATTGTTTGAAGAAGGCACCATGAATATGCCTGAAGAAACCTCCACAGCATCAGAAAACCCACAGTGAACCATGGAGTATAATTGATTGAACTGTGGGGGGGTTGTAACACATTTATTTTGTATGTATACTCTTATGCCAAAGGGGGCTGCCCCCGATTGGCTTTTTCTCAGTGTTCCTAGCATTCATTGGTTTGTTATCTTTCCCTTTTATCCCCAAATTATTATTATTTATAAATTGGTTATGTTTATATGATCCATTGGGGAGACTAGTCTCCCAAAGGATCCCAGGGGGATTCTGTATTTTGAATCTGCTACCCTAAAAACTAGGATCCCCAGCAAAACTACACTTCCTAGCACCCTACTCACTTCCTGTTCTTATGTGCTGATGTAGTGTAGGACTGTAATTTGATCAATGAATGAGGTTGGTGAAACCCAAGTCTGTTGGTGATGACTCCTCCCAGCCACAGAGAGCAAGATGGCTACTCTCAGCCCTGAGATTCTTAGAAACCACAATCTGACTGCTTGCTAGCTTTCAACAACAACAGGTTTATTAGAGATGATAATTTGGATTAGGTAAGGATGGAAGGCTAGGAGAGTCCCTCTGCTAATAACTATCTATCTTTCCTCAAACCCCACTGACCTTGCAGAAGGTCGCTTCAGTCTCCTGCTAAGTTGAAGCTATACTATCTTCCTCTCTGCCTAAATTTCCCACCTTCCTATCTACCTACCCTAGTCTGAGCCCATCCAAAAAGTCTTTGATGTAAGTAAGAGCTAGCTGGTGAATCAGGAAGCTGGTGCCAGGAGTGACCTAGTCATCACAGTCTGTAGGCAGAGCCTACTGAGGAAACTATGAAGTTCAGGTCAATTTCACTAGTAGTGTCTTCTTGAGAGTTCAATAGATGTCAATTCGATGTCTGGAGTCAATCAGTGACAACAGGATCCACAGTAGAGGATTCTGGGTAGATCTCACACTGGATCAGGCAAGAGCTATGTTT
Source organism: Gracilinanus agilis (assembly GCF_016433145.1). Taxonomy (NCBI): domain Eukaryota; kingdom Metazoa; phylum Chordata; class Mammalia; order Didelphimorphia; family Didelphidae; genus Gracilinanus; species Gracilinanus agilis. Next base: position 300,010,779 of record NC_058134.1, on the reverse strand, counting down.
AGAAGTTGTGTACTTGCTCTGCAACTTCCTCACTCTCCCCAACTGCCAGTCCAGCACCTCAGAACTATGCCTGAGAATTCTGAGCTTCTCTCTTTCACATTCTCTTCTCTACAACAAGCACATTTCTGTATCCTCACTCTGGCCCTTCAATTTACCCAAATTCCTCCCTTTCAGTAGACAGGACATAAATTGGGTATAGTTCCTCTAGAGTTCCTTTTCCTTCCTGTGGCAGCTTTGGTGGAGTGGGGATTTTTGAGCATGTACAAAAACTTAGTCACATGGTTCTATTTTGTCAGATAATAAACTTTATAAAAATAACACTTGAAGTATTGGAAATCAATTTAAATCCTACAGAACCCAGAAATCAACTGAACTGAGTTGGAGCTGTGATCCTGTGTTAGGAGGGAAATAGGTCAAGGTCATTTCAGGGATCCAGGAAAGTTCTTCACATCGCTCACTGAACAGGGGCTTTTCCCTCTTACTTCAAGACCAGCAAGGCAAGAAGGATAGTTGGGGGAATCATCTTGACCCTTCTATGATAAGAGTTTGTTCTAAATGAGAAGTTCTGCGTTGATTACAATTCTCATCATCTGTGCACAAAGATGTGTTTTCATTTGCTTAAGCAGGTTCAACTTAGTTGTAGTGACTGCTTTAGTTAGGGCCTCATACAACATATAGTTCCCCAGCTTCTGTAAAAAAATAAGTAATGCAGGGGCAGCTGAGTGGCTCAGTGGATTGAGATCTAGGTCTAGAGATGGGAGGTCCTGGGTTCAGTCTTACCACAGATACTTCCTAACTGTGTGACTTTGGGCAAATCACTTGACCCCCATTGCCTAGCCCTTACCACTCTTCTGCCTTAAAACAAATACAGTATTGGTTCTAAGATGGAAGTTTAGGGTTTTAAAAAAACGAGTAACACATCTCCTTTGGGCTCACTAGGTCCTTGCCAGCAAAGAGCCAGAGTCTTCTCACCAGGCTGCCCCCTGCCCTGTGGGGCACTGCGGTGCAGCATGAGATGATCAGGTCCCTAGGAAGGTAACAGTAGTCAAAGGAGGTAGCTTTAAATCCTGACTGCTGTTCCCTTCCTAGGGATCTGGTCATCTCATGCTGTCTCTGTTGGTCTTCATTCCTCCCGGATAGGATAGTGCACAAACAATTCAGTGGGATTGTGAGTTCTCCATGCTATTAGCTACCCTTAGTCCAGTCTCTGCCAAGATCATCTGACTAATTTAATTAATAAGGAGTTCGTGCCCTGATCTCACTGGAGAAAACCCACTTGGACTGCATTTTGAGGAAATACAAATAGGTCTGGATCAGTAGCTTTGGAAGGTAGGCTTCCAGGCCTGTGACAACCTATTGGAGTGACCCAGTGGAGTTTGTGGACTGTACCAACACCCTGGACCCTGGGACAGCTGAGAACATCATTGGAGCAAGCAGTAAGATCCCCATAACCCTGTCAAGCTTGAATTTAGCCTAGTATAGTGTAGTGAAAGTTTTATCTCCCTTGCCCTGATTTTCTGAACCACCTAAACCCCTGTTTCTTCCCTCCTGTAGCTGTTAAGAATAATTTGCCCCATTACCCACTTGCCTCACCTTATTCATTATTAAAATCCTTTAATGTTACTTCCTATTGTCTCAGTATGACCCCAAAGGACTCACAAAAAGTTAATTAGTTTCCCTGGCTAAATTAAGTGTTTAACTGTCACACCAAGTATTCCTGTCTTTCCCCATTCCCCTATTTCAGCACCCTCTAACAATTGAATCAGGATTTGCATGCTGGCATTCTGACACTAAATCATGCATTGGCCTTGATTGCATAGTTGGATAATTTGCCTTGCTATAGGTTTTGGATAGCATAGAAGGGGAAAAAACCCATTTTTTTATATACAGGGGCAAATAATGTGGTTCACTGGGAAGAACATGAGGTTTTGCGTCAGAAGACAAGGGTTTAAATCCCAGCATCTCTAATTGGCCACTTAAGTGATCTAATATGTTACCTCCCTCTGTGGGCCTCAAGTTCTTCATTTGTAAAGTGAAGGGGCTGGGTGAGGCCAGCAATCTCTGAGGTCTCTGCCAGTCCTAAATATGGGGCCATATGAACTTACCTTTATAACAAAGTCAGATGTACTAGTAGAAGAGATAAAGACTGGCTATTGTCAGTGAGAGGGGTCCCCTATCTGTTTCCAAGATTTTCCATCTGTTCAGCTGAAAGCTTATGAGCTCCCAATCTCTGTCTTCCTTCTCCAAAATACCAATACTGTGGGCAAGCAGTTACTATCACTTGGTTAAAATGGATGAATTCTTTAAAATAGAAAATGTATGAACAATAAACAATTGAAATGCCTTTGGCCAAGTCCAACTACCAACTTACCTTCCCCCACCTCTCTCCCCTCTTAAAATTTCAGGTCCATTTGACTATGATTTTCCTCTTCATGGATACCATGACTTAGGGCAGCTAGATAGTATAGTAGATAGAGCACTGGACCAAAATTCAGGAAGACCCAAGTTCAAATCCAGTCTCACTTTACTAGCTGTGTGACTCTGGGCAAATCATTTAACCTCTGTCTGCTTCTGCTTCCTTACCTGTAAAAATGGAGATTAAAATAGCACCTTCCTACCATGGTTGTTGTGAGGATCCTCTGAGATAGTATTTGTGAAGCACTTAGCACAGTGCCTAGAACAGAGTTGGCATTTAATAAATGTTGGTTCCCTTCCTGTGGGTTTGAAGACATGTGTACCTTTTCAGGGATAGGTCCAAATTCTCAGAGTCTAATGACACAAGGGCCAACATGTCATATCTCTACTCCTATTATGAGGAAAGGAGAGAATGGGTGCAGATAGGTAAGAGAGAGATTTTTCATAGAGATCAGATCTTGCTGCATGCCCAGGAACTACAGAGTTTGTTCTGGAATGTGGGGAATATATAAAACAGGGCACAGAGAGCTGCTAAGGGGCTTTTGGACTTCCTGTTGGGGGAATAGCCTGAAGCTGGTAACTACCTTCTGCTTGCTATCTGTGTGAGACTAGGTTTGGTTTGCTATCCCTATGAAGCCAAAGCTGTCTGTCTTGCTGTCCTGTTTGGATACATTCTGCCTACTTGTGATCCACTCATGTTCTAGTGTCCTGAAATTGTTCCCAGTTGCTGAGAAGATCTGTGTCCAGCCAGCCAGTAAACTGTCTGTTGTGAGAAGACCTACAGCCATCTTGGGCCTATCTATCCAGGGTTGATCCCAGAGATAAAGGGTTGATCTAAACTACTCTGAAGATCTATATAGCTTGCCAACATTTATCTGGGAGGATTTATAGAGTCAGATAGTTAGATAGCTGGAATTTATAGATAGCCAGTGAAGGGGAAATAAAGAGCTAAGAAGACACAGAAGTAAACCCTTTGCAGGGTTTGTAGAGGGGGAAGTTTTAGCTAGATCCCTTAGTTTAGGGCATCCTATCCCTAAATTCTCCCTTTCATCTTACCGTGGTTAAAATAAACCCTGAACTGTTTTATAATCTGTGTTATAGGGAAATGTAGGATTTTAGGTTAAATAGTAAAATCAGACAGAGCTGACAGGCAAGGCCTGAGAATTCTAATCATGGAACTCTAGTCAGAAGAATGACTTTTTTCTCAGTGACTCTATGTAAAGGCAGTTGACTTGGAGGAGTTAACTGTCTGACTGAAGAGCCTGTGAAAGTGGGGTATCTCTAACTTCAAGACCATTCCAGCAAGTCAAGAAGCTCAGATTGAGAATTGAAGTAATATCTTGTATGGTGGACATACAGATATATTCATCTCCCTGACTTTACCCAGTGGTTTTACCTTGCTGAGTTACCTGTGTTCCTGAGTCAAACTGATACATCTGTGAAGCTGCCCAGGGGCATCTTAGTGAGAAACTCTTTTCCCTTTTCCTTTTTTTCCTTTTTTTTCCAGTCTTTCCCCGGACTGTCTGCTGTAGATCTTAAAGTAGAGTAGTAATTTCCTACCCTCAAGCCCTTGTCTTTACCAATAGTCTTAAAGTGTTAGTTGGCCCTTCTCCCTTCATTATCTACCCTGTTTAAACACTAAACTGAATTTTTATATTTACTAGTGTTCTCTCCTCCAGACCATCAAGAACCCAGAGCTTATTGTTTCCCTGGCTACTTTGGATTTCAGTTAAACTCTCTGTTACCCAGTTGAACTGTTACTCTCTCATTCCCTACCTATTTCCCAAATTCCCTTCTGAGTTTCATTTAGGTTATTTATTACATCCTTTCCCTAGTGGGGTCTTTGTGTGTGCCCTGTTGTGTGTATTCCCTTGTGTGGCCCCAGTTTCTCAACTGCCAGTAACATCTGTCTAAGAGTCTGAGAAGCATGCTGAGCCCTGTGGAGGCCTGTCATGCCCTCCTCACTGTGGGTTACCAAGAGATCTTCAATCTTGGTATCTTATAATTAACAAACCATCTATCCAGACTATCTATCAATCTATTTCACTCCCAACCTCTCCTTCCCTAGGAATTTTCTCTTTGATTGACTGCTCCCTCTGGAGAAGAGGTTAAAGATGGTGGAGGGGAAAAGTCCATCTGATTCCTGCTGAGCAGAGAATGAGCCCAATGAGCCTGGCCTTCCCCTTAGGAGGAAGATGCTGACCATGTGTCAACTGAAATAGGTAACTAAATAAATATTAGTAGGTTTGGTGGTATAATGGTTAAGAGGGGTTAGATGATTTCTAGGTTCTTGATGTAATAGTCCTTGTGTCAGTTATTCAAAATCCTTCAGATCTGGGAAAGGATTCAGGGAGAGACTGACAAGGTAACAATAAGGTGATAAAACAGGGTTTATTATTTAACTGGGACAAGAAAGATAAGGGAGTGGGATGATCTAACTGGGGTAGAACTAAATTCCTCCCACCAAGGTCCAACAGATTTCTACACTGATCTCTACCTCAATTTACCTAGCTAACTGTATTATGTCCTAACCAAAATCCCCCCACCCCACTTTGGTAGTATGAAGAGTAAGAGGAAAGCTGGAAAGTACACAGGTTCACTGGGTCTGTAGGGAGATCTCACAACTGATGTCTTTAAGGTCTGGCAGGAGTCCAGTAGAGTCTCAGCAACATAAAATCCAAAAGGAATGGGGAGTAAGGTTCTGGCTATACAATCCACTGGTGTAGCTTACCAAACAAAACTTTTCCTGGCTGGTGAAAAGCTTGATGGATAATTCACTCAGACAGGGTTTCCAGAGAGAGCCAGTACCTCCAGAGAGAGTAAGTTCAGGAACTAACTGACACCAAAAAGTTACTGACCTCAGAGTTCTGTAATTTTCTCTCTTTCTCTGCCTGGCACTTCCTGTTTTCCTTGATTTCACTATAATAGTTCCCCCCCTTTGCACAAAGCCAAAATAGTGTTGTAAACAATATTTTGGTATTTGTGCACTAATAAACTTATATTTCCCCTGAACTAAAATTCTTACCCAAAATAACAAACAACCTACACTCATCTATCTTATCCTATCTAATACTACCTTACTCTAGGGGCTGAAATAGGTAACTGCTTTCACAGTATAACACAAGGGTAATATATACAACCAGGACACACCCACATACCCACAAGTGACAGGATATACAGGATAACTGAGAACCCATACAAGGGATGTATGAGTTGAGTATAACCACATTGGTTGGTGAATGACAGTTGACAGTTTATTGGTCACCAGCCTAGCCTAGATACGAAATCTCTGTTGTTCCTGACTGGAAAAACCCTTCTTTGCTTTAAAATGCCAAGGTCAGAATTGGACAAACTCAGTTTATCATGGAGATCTTGGGCAAGTCACTGCTCTCTAGGCCTCGGATTTTTCACTGATAAAATGTAATGTTGGACTTGGGGAGCTCTGAGTTCCCTACTGGCTTAAAACCCAAGATCTTGTGAACCTTATCCAGAGAGTAAGACAGAGACAGAGAGGGAGAGGAAAAGAGAAAGGTAGAGAGAAAGAGAGACAGATGGAAAGCAGCAGAGGGAGAAAGAGGCGATTTTCTGAGATAGAGATATTTTATTACTTTCCCTTCCCTCCAAGGGTTGTTGGGAGAGTCTTGAGGGGGCATATATACAGAAAGACTTTGAAAATTGTGAATGTCATGAATAAAAACAAATCATGCTTAGTGACAAAAAAGGATTATAACAGAAGATCAAGGAGATATTTATTTTATTTTATTTATTTATTTAGAAAATTTTCCCTTGGTTACATGATTCATGTTCTTTCCCTCCTCTCCTCCCTCCCCCTCCCATAGCCAACAAGCAATTCCACTGGGTTTTACATGTATCATTGATCAAGACCTATTTCCATATTATTAATGTTTGCAATAGAGTGATCGTTTAGTCTACAACCCCAATCATATCCCCATTGAACCATGTGATCAAGCAGTTGTTTTTCTTCTGTGTTTCTACTCCCACACTTTTTTCTCTGGATGTGAATAGCATTCTTTCTCATAAATCCCTCAGAATTGTCCTGGGTCATTGCATTACTGCTAGTTGAGAAGTCCATTATGTTCAATTGTGCCACGGTGTACAATGTTCTCTCTGGTTCTGCTCCTTTTACTCTGCATCAATTCCTGGAGGTCATTCCAGTTCACATGGAATTCCTTCAGTTCATTATTCCTTTGAGCACAATAGTATTCCATCACCAGCATCTACCACAATTTGTTCAGCCATTCCCCAGTCGAGGGACACTCCCTCTTTTTCCAATTTTTTGCCACCACAAAGAATGTGGCTATAAATATTTTTGTACAGGTCTTTTTCCTCACTATCTCTTTGAGGTACAGACCCAGCAGTGGTATGACTGGATCAAAGGGCAGGCAGTCTTTTAAAACCCTTTCTGCATAGTTCCAAATTATCTTCCAGAATGGTTGGATCAATTCACAACTCTACCAGCAATGCATTAGTGTCCCAACTTTGCCACATCCCCTCCAACATCTATTGCTTTCCTTTGCTGTCATATTAGCCAAACTGCTAGGTGTGAGGTGGTACTTCAGAGTCCTTTTGGTTTGCACTTTTCTAATTATGGGAGAGTTAGAAATTAAAGAAATATTTCTTGCCAGATAATTGTTCCCTATTCTGTTGTTCAGTTGTTTCAGTTATCTGACTCTTCATGGCCCCATTTGGAATTTCTTGGCAGAGATAATGAAGCAGTTTGCCATTTCCTTCTCCTGCTCATTTTACAGGTGAGAAATTGGGACCAGTAGGATTAAATGACTTGCCCAGGTTCACACAGCTAGGAAATATCTGAGGCCACATTTGAACTTGTGAAGAGGACTTTTCCTAAGACCGGTGCTCTATCCTTGCAGTGCCACCTAGCTGCCCCAAATGTAATACATTTTTGATGAATTGAACCAAAGAAGAGACAGCTTAGACCAGACATCTCTAAGGTCCCTTCTGGCTTTGTATCATGCGTCCAAGGCATGAGTGAGCAACCACTCTCTCCTATAGAAGATGTAGCCAGTGGCTGGCCATTGGATGGGACTTTTAGATGGAAAGAAGAGAAATGGGTTGCAATAAGTAAGAGAAGGAGTTTTTGTAAACAGAGAGCAGCCACATGCTAGGAACCAAAGAATTCTGGATTCTGGAACACAGAGAAGGGATAGAGTGAACACCAACAGTCATTGGAAGCTCTTTGACTTCCTTTGTCTTGAGCTATCTGGGTGCTGGAACTTCCTCTCTCTTGAACAGAGGAATTTTGGCTTCCTATCCCCTAGAGCTGAAGATACCAAATCTCTCTTGTTCCTGACTGGAAAAACCCTTCCTTGCTTTAAAATCATAAATTTTCCTGCATGCTGAAAGTGTTCCCAACTACTCAAAAGATCTGTGACCAGCTAGTCTGTGTTGGTGAAGGTCAGAAGCCAACACTGGCCTGGCCCAGCTAGGGTTGAACTCAGCCATAAAGAGTTCACTATGAAGATACTAATAGACCTGTTTATCCTATAAATCAATCTGGGAGGATTAAATAAAGTCAGGTTAGCTAGTCAGGTTTGGGGATCTAGACAAGATAGGTTATGGCCTCGGGGAGTGGTAAGTCTCAGAAGATACCCTGTGAAGGGTTTTAGAAAGTGGGTGGCTAGTGAGAAACCCTTAGAGTTAGGGAACCCCTATTCCTTTCATCCTCCCCTTCATAATACCTTGTTTTCAAATAAATCACTGTCCTATTTTTTACAAATTTTGGACATTGAAAAGCACACTGGTCCAGTGAAGGAAGCTCTTAGGCTTTCTTCAGAGGGATACTGCAGAATCCAATCAACCCCAGGATCTCAGTATCATCAACACTATCCTTTTTAGGATCAATTATTTCAGGACTCAGGGTTGGATGGTGCCTCTGATATCATCTGTTTCTTAGAGTTAGAGAAGTGATGTGGGTGGGTCCCCCTGTTACTTCTCTTGATCCATTCATGCTGTCCTGGCAGGAAAGGAATCCAGCCTTGTTTTATCATCTTGCCTTAAGGCCTTTCTCCAAACCCTTCAGATGCCTCCAAGGTTTCTGAGAAGTTGTCTTTACTCACATACCTACTGTTTATTTAGGAGGAAACATCTCAAGGGCTCTCTCCCAAGCCTGGGTTCCTTTGGACACGGAAGGCTGGTTTTGGGAAAGGAAAAAATTCACCCTGCATTTCTTAATAAGAGTCTATCTTTGTTGTCTAGCTCATCCTGCCCTTTGCTCTTTAGAAAGTATTTATGATTCCAGGAGGATCATTGCTTCTGGAAGGAGAAAAGTTGAGTTCAGGCCCCACAATGCTTGGATATGGTGCTTTGGCTCTCAAATCCTCAGTTTCCTCATCTCCAGAATGGGTACTAGGAGTATCCACCTCAATGGGAGTTTTGGGAAAAGGATTATGTCACTGGCAAAGTAGAACTTGGTTTGGTTTGATTTTTCCTCTCTTTTATCTTCACACCAGTCCTTGAGACCAGTCTAGCCAGTATGGTTATGCTCACTCCCTTACCTCCACTGTAATCAGCACTTTAGGGTAAATTGAGGCCAAGAGAGAAGTGATTTTCCTGTCATCTGGCTAGTAAGTACAGGAGAAAGGCCTGAGCCTTGGCCTAGGGGTAGAGGGTGGGGGAGGAATAGGCAGTCTGCCTTTTTGTGGCATTATAACTTATCAAAGGCCCTCCCTCATTCTGTTCTTCTAGAAGGAGGAAGAGGCCATCACTGTACTCTATAGAATTGGGTCAGTCTTTTTTTTTTGATGAAAATAAAATGGACAAGAGAGAGAGAACCATATTACAGGAAGGGCCTGAGAGGGAGAGGGACTCCAGGGATCAGTTCATTCATTCATTCAATCGATATGGGGGTACAGGCTTCCCCTAGACACCCTAACACCCTAGATTGTGTAGAGTACATAAAAGACTCATTTTCCCTTGTATTCCTGAAGTGCTAGGAAGGTGACTTTGAGGCCCTCTGGTGTCTCCCTTCATTTTGTAATACAGGTATCCCAAGAAGTCCTGGACCAAATGAAGTTGTTGTTTCAGGTGCTTAAGCAAATAAGGGATAGAAAAGAGTTAGATGCACACACAATTCTCCAATTGGAGATTGTGGAGTCAAAGTATTTGGGAACTGCAACAAAGACTAAGGATACTGGGTCTGAAAATGACACACAAAGACAAGATAAGGCAACAGGAACTGAAACCACCATCTCTGTTCAACCAATAGTTGATAGGACTATTTTACAACCTGGGGGGGGGGGGTATCGTGCATATCAAATCCTATAAGGCTTTTACCCCAAATGATTTGAAAGTGCTTAGAAGACATTTTCCTAAATTCTACACATCCCCTTTCAAGTAGATAAAAGAAATGAAAAGGATATTTACATTATTCAATCCAAGCTTTGACGACATAGAATTTCTTTTGGGGGAATTTTATTCACCCTCAGTAAAAGAGAAATTCCTGGCAGAGACACACATAAACCCAAATTTGACTGCTTGGCCCTTGGTGCATCAAGATCTAGAACTGACATCTCATGCCAACATGAGATATTTAATACAGTGCAGGACAGATTTGCTGGAAGCAATGCATCTCCATGCTAAGTATCCTAATTCTTGGCAAAAGTTTGAAAGACTCAGGCAGGGGGAGGAAGAATATCCTAGTAGTTTCCTTGATAGAGTGATGGAAGCTGCAGAAACTATCCTAGGCCTAAGAGATGTTCATGCCCCAGAGACAATTGACCACATTAGGAGGTAGTTTGTGAAAGGTGCTTCACTGCCAGTTCAAACATACTTTAGGCAGAACTGTCCCCAATGGGAGTCATTGCCTCTTGAGGAGATAAGGCAACACGTGTCATACATCCACGACTCTAAGCAAAAGAATATTAAAACAGACAGAGAGATTTAGAGAAAGATTCCATCATAGCTGACCTAAAAAAGCAATTAAAGCAGGCTAGGAAAGATAAGGAAATTGAAGAGATAAAGAACTTTGCCCTCCAAGCCAGCAGGGGGCGTAATCAATCCAGGTAGCCTGCTAGCATTAACAAGGCAAAAAGTTCTTCACGCAGATGCTATCTGTGTGGCCATTTAGGTTATATGGTACGTCAATGTAGATTCAAGCAACAAATAGACTTTGGCAGGGACAACAACACCTCTAACCAAAGGGATAGGAATACCGTGAAGACCTTTTATAATTCCAGATGGTCAAAAAAATCTGGAAGAGTAGAGGGTACTAAGCATAGTGAACAGTGTTGCAACCACACCTGCAAGAAGTATAGCCAATCCCCATCTTTAGATCAGATGGAAAGATATATAGCACAAAGTGAAATCCCAAAGACCTTATGAATCGAGGCTTCAGGGTCAAAACTGACTGATTGGCATGATAATGATGTGTGTATCTCAAATCTAGGACTAGTGGATGTTTCTGAAAGACTGGGCAAGGGAGAGTATCTGTCTGTAGCAAGCTGCACAGAAAACAATGATATTTCTTTGGTAGAAGACCAAGAATGGGTAGACATAATGCAAATCTGCAAAGAGATTTATGGGACAATTGAGGATGACTATAAGAGGAGTCTGCTTTCACATTCCTCCACAAAGGGCTTGGATGTGAAGCAAAGGGACAGTGCAAGAATTTGCAATAGATTGTCTACAGAAGTATTGCAATCTTGCTTGGAGTCATCAAAATCTCAAACTCCTGTCTTTATTTCAAGTTTAAACAACAAATTAGAGCTTGGATAAAGAAGAAAGTAACAGTGATTTACAATGTATTCAGGAAGAATTATCATTTGTAACCCTAAAGGAGTTATGTATCCACGTGCTACACCATTCACTTGCTTTGGACATGAAACACTAAGATGTGGTTAGGGAGCCAGCCAAACAGAATGTTGAGAGAGGCTTGACTTTTGAAAAGCAGAGCACAGAGTTACTGGATGAAGGTGGTGACATAGACAATCCAAAACCTAGCTTTCTCAATTCCTTGTTGAGTTCAAACCAGAAGCTTGGGGGAGAGAGAGTAATCAGTTGTCATCTCCAGTGGCTAGTGTGCTCAATACTGATGTCATTGAAGTCTGCTCAGTGGTTGGAAACACCAAACAATTGTCTTCAGCCACACAGACTGCAGGGCTGTGAACTCCAGACAGTCTTTGAGTTGGGAGATGAACCAGAAATGTTGAAGGGAATACAAAATACCTATCAGACATTCCCTGACACAACTGATGGAAAAGCTCCTACTCTTGCAGACTGTGATACTCAGAACATCAGAGTGGGAGGAAACATTAGGAAAACTTCCACCTTTTCAGCCCTTAGCCAGTGTCAGCCTGAGAATTCTGTTAGCTCAGCTCAAGGCAGCTTGGTAACTACGGTTACTCACAGACCTGCTCTGAGTGAGAGAGAGGGTCTGCTCTCTGAACCAACATTCTACAATGACTCTCCTAGTCACAGAATTTCTGATCGTGCTGCAGAAATGTCTGTCTTGGCTCACAATGAGAACACAAAATATGAGGAAGTGCTTGTGCAAGACCACACGCAGGACTGGATCCAAAATAAGTGCACAAAATCTACTGAGGATTCTTTATTGCCCTTAGTCCCAGTTAAGTCCAGCAGCAACAGGGAACCCATAATTAGCCTGGAAATTGGGGGGTTATCTATGACACAATCCTCAACACTGGGGTGACCGTGTCTGTTCTCCATCAGGCTCCAGAAGGATGCAAATATCAGGGTAGTTTGAGAGTGAGAGGTGCTTTGGGGCTAGCACGAGTCCCACAGCTTAAGGCCAAAATGGCAAAACTGGGCCCTCTAACTCTCGAACACACCCTTTTGTTAATGCCATCATGTCCTTTGAAATTTGTTGGGCAAGATCTTTTATATAAATTAGCTGCTACCATCCAATGCCAACTGGATGGGCAGATCTATCTCCACTTACCTAAGAGATCTCTGAAACATCCCATTTTGTTTTTAGACCCATGTAGTGAGGAACCAACATAGCATCAAAGTGACAGCATTTATCAGGTTCCTGATAAAATACCTGACTATGTATGGGCTAAAAATTCAAATTATGTGGGCAGAATTTTGTCTGATAAGCCAGTGAGAATAGAAGTTAAGGAAGGATTACCATCATGAATTCCTCAGTTTAAATTGAGCAAAGAGGCTATAGAGGGAGTGAAAACCATCATCGAGAGTTTATTACAACAAGGAATTTTAATATATGGCTTTTCACAGTACAATAGCCCTATCATGCCTGTGAAGAAAGCCAAATTAACTCCTGATGGGAAGACTCAATGGCAATTGATACAAGATCTTAGAGCTGTTAATAACCATGTGCAGAAAACCTATGCCATGGTTCCTAGTCCATCTCAGATCTTAATAAGCTATACCAAACACAGCTACTTGGTTCACAGTTATAGATCTCTGTTTAGCCTATTTCTCTATTCTTCTGCACAGAGACAGCCAACAGCTATTTGCTTTTACATGGCAAGGCAAATCTGTCTTGTGGACTCGTCTTCCACAAAGTTTCTTGGATTTGGCCTCAGTCTTCTGCCAAGTCTTGCAGAGAGACCTTGAGTCAATCACTTTCCAAGACAGCAAGATGGTGCATTATGTTGATGACATCCTGTTAATGTCACCATCAATTGAAATCTGTCAAAGGGACAGTGTGCATTTGATTGAAGAGCTAGGCAAACGGGGACATAAGGTTTTGAAAACCAAACTTCAGTTCAAGAAAACAATAGTCGAGTATTTGGGATTCATCTTATAAAAGGGCACCAGGAGAACACATCTTAGAAAAGGGCACCAGAAGAGAACACAGGACATACAGAAGTTGAGCTTGCCAAAGACCAAAAGGCAGCTCAGGGCAATCATAGGAGTAGCAAGCTTTTGTAGAAACTGGATTCCAGGTTATGCTTTCATTGCTAAACCTCTGATAGAGCTAACCAGAAAGGAAGTTCCAGAGCTGTTGAAATTAACTAAGGAGCATATCCATGCCATTGAAAAGCTCAAAGCGCTAACTCTATCAGCGTCAGTCCTAGGCATCCCTAACTATGAAAAACCTTTTCTACTCTATGTCCATGAGGATAAAGGGATAGCTTCCAGTGTTCTCACACAATCATTTGGGTATACTCTCAGACCTGTTGCATACTATAGCTGAAAGCTAGACCCAGTTGTTTGTGGGATGCCAAGTTGTTTAAGTGTTATTGCTGCTGTAGCCACCATGGTCAGAAAATCAGCTTCCTTGGTATTAGGGAGTGAGCTAAGAGTGTTTTCCCCACACCAAGTGGAATCTACTCTGTGGAATACCACTCTCCAAGCTTTCATTTCCCAAAGGTTATCTTAATACCAAGCAATCCTGTTGGCTAATGAGAACATCACATTTCACTGGTGCAAGAGTTTAAATCCTGTAAGTCTGATTCCAGATCTACCTCCGGAAGGAGAGAGTCTACACATCTGTGAAGTTGGCATCATGCACAAGACTAAGGATGACATATACAATACACCCATTTATGATCCCGAATTGACACTCTTTACAGATGGGACTTCTTACTTAGTAGACAATCAGAGATTTACTGGTGCAGCAGTAGTGACAGCCTCTGAGACCCTTTGGTACTCATCTCTTCCATCTACCATGAGTGCTCAAGGGGCAGAGTTATTGGGTTTGATTTGTGCTCTCCAGCTAGCCAAAATAAGAGAGTCAACATTTTTATAGACTCGAAGTACACTTTTGGAGTGGTGCAACATTCTGGTGAACTCTGGAAAAATAGAGGTTTCATAACTTCTAATGGCAAGCAAAATGTGTATGGCAGTCTAATAAATGAGCTTTTGCAAGTGCTCCAATTACCAACCTGAGTTTCAGTCATTCATTGCAAAGCCCATAGTAGACTACAAGGGCCAGTAGAATCAGGGAATAGAAGAGTGAACATTACAGCCAAATTCAGGGCGAGGTATGGACCAATTTCAGTCCTGAACTTGTCTTTGGTGGGTGAAGTTGATCTGAAAAATGCCTACTCCCCAAAGGAAGTGAAGGATTGGAAAAAACCGTCATGGTGCATATTTAGCTAATGGAGTTTGGCTGGGGGCAAATGGAAAACCTATGTTGCCTAGATCCCTGTATTTTACTTTTTGCAATGCTTTACATCAAAAAGGGCATTATGGAAGTCTGGGCCTGACAGACTGTATACTTGGGTATTGGAATGCAAAAGGGATATGAAGTTGCAATGAGAGTTTGTCAGAGGCAGAATTTGTATGTGGTTCAACCAAACTGTTACTAAAATCCACAGCTTGGGAGGCAAACCATTGGCCTTTACACCATTTGAATGCATACAAATCAATTACATAACCATGTAATCAAGGTGTCAGGGTTACAGGCATGCATTAGTAATCGTTGATCGATAAACAAACTGGCCAGAAGCTTTTCCAGCTAGGTGCAATACATCAGCTTTTATAGTGAAGGTTTTGCTGAGGGAGCTAATTCCAAGGTTCTCTATCCCACTACATATTGCGTCTAACAGTGTTTCACACTTCACACATCGTGTTTTAGCCAGTGTGTATGAAACCCTAGGGGTAAAACAACATTTGCATTCCATATATAGACCTCAGTTGAGTGGACAGATTGAATGAGTTAATAAATCTTTGAAGACCCTAGTAGCTAAAATTTGTGCTGAATCACATTTGAAATGGCCAGATGCATTACCTTTGGCATTATTCCATCTTAGGTGCCAGCCCAATAGCATTACTCATTTGTCACCTTTTGAGATGTTGTATGGACATCCACCTTACCATGGGAAATCACCTCAAAGCATCCATAACCTATCCCATCTGGGTATTGTTATAAAATAAAGGGAGAATCATCTCTATACTGCTCCTAATATTACTAAGGCTAGTTATTATATTAATGTGTGATATTGATCTGAGGAAGCTTTGGTTTGGTTCCCTGATGGCTGGTGCAGGGACACTCGAGTCCTGTCACCCAGCTGACTGCCCTTCTTTATAACAGTCCCCAGGCAGGATTCCTAAAGGTCAGTGGATGGGTAACCCTTTCAGTTCCCAGCTGGGGTTGATTGATTATTGGTATTGGGCTCTATCAGCCTTGGATAACATTCATCTGACTGCGTTGCTCCCTCCCCAGAGTGGTGATGGAATAACTACTCCAGGAAGGTACTTAATAACTTTTAGTATGTTGTTTAACAAGGGAAAGGAATGATAAGGAATGGTTGGGGAATAGGTGACCTTATCACTAAATCAATGACAATAATCCCTCAGGACTGTAGGCTGCTCAGTAATGCTGGGCTTGTTCTTCACCTCCTCTGGCTCAGCCTGGCCACAGCCAAACCAGAGTAAGCAAACTGTTTGGATGATGCAAATATTGATCATGGTTTCTCTCAGCTTCTTATTGCTAGTTGTTTTGTCAGTCCTACAGCCTTCAGGGAAAACCACCCTTACCACCCTCTTCTTCTTCTCCTACCCACTTCCTGGATCCCCCCTGGGCCCCGGGATACCTAAATATCTAGAGATGGTTTAGGTTCCTAAATATCTAGGGATTCAAAGAGAATCAGAGGATCCACGGTCTGATCACAGGTCAATCAATGTTCAAGATCAAATGTCCAAGGCAAGAGTTTAGGCAAGGCTCAGCCAAAGCAAAGTCAAAGGTCCCCAAAAACCAAGGGGTCCGAGGGGGCTGCCAGGTATTTTATATCCTTTCTGGCCAACTGCCTTTCCTCCTGTCCTCATGGCCTTTGGGAACATTCTGCTCCTCCAACTGTCTTCACCTGTCAATCAAGGTGAGACTCTCAGCTCCCAGAGTCTGATTATGACAGTATGGAATGCAGACTTTATGAGTACATTAAGTTGATCAAAGAATGCTTAGATCAGCTTCATAAGTTGGCTTTGATAAATCAAAGAATACCCTTTGATTTCAATCTACACAACTTCCAGCCTGGAGATTATGTCTACATAAGAAAATTTAATAGGAAATTTGTGTTAGAACCTAAGTGGCATGGACCATCACCAATAATCCTAATGATCCCTAGTGCAATCAAAGTTAAGGGGTAGGATCCATGGTTCCATGTCACCCAAGTCAAGCTAGCTAAAGATATGTCCCAACAACAAGACCCAGTCACTATACAGCATGCAGACCAATTAGCACCAACTAATCAGCCAAGTAACAAGATCATATCAAAACCGTAGTCAAAAGATCAGATTATAGCTTTCCAACAGTTTACATATGAACCTAGATTAGTACAAGAGTCAGGAAGCAGCCAAATGTTACATCACCATCAAGATAATTATTTAACATCCAATTACAATCACCCAGAAGAAACATTCATAGACTATTGTAGTAAAGAAGAATCAGTTACAGAAGAAGAAACAGCATGAGAACTTCAATCAATTCAAGATTTAGAAAGTGACATCGATGATTAATTGATAAAATCATAAATAACATCGTAATGAACTTTGATTAACTTGGTTTAACTACTTGAAGAAAGAAGAGTCATCAAAAGTTTTATGGACACACAAAATTTTGTCGCAACACAAGTCAATACAACTGCACAAAGGTTCCTGTTCAAGTTGATAAGCATGTGTGATAACATCAACATTACAATGGAGACGTTGCTGACTTTGTGGCTCGTTGCAAAGACATCAAGGTTGAGGACTACAACAACAATTTTGACCTGACTACTCAACAGGTGTCTTTTACAACAGTGCGGTGAAGAGGAGTTCATCTGATCAGCATTGGAACCATAGGTTTGAAGAAGCACATCTTACATGCCCACAGAATTCTCACTGCAACCAAACACCTTAGAATTTCATTCACACAGCACATGATGTTAGCAAAAGATTTCTCCAGGAGTATGTGACACTTCATCACACAGTTAGGTCATAATTGACAACACATAGAACATTTTCTAGATTTCACATATACATATGTACATATAACTAACACATAGGAGAGAAGGGTTTGCCCACCTTAGCTTAGAGTTTTTCTCTTACTTTGGTTCAGACCCCTTCTACTCAAAACCATCTGACATTCCATTTTAAAGAATGTATATGTGTATATGCTTGTTTACTAACCCTTAGTGATAGCTTGTACTAACACGCAAGGAAAGAATAGTTAACTTTGGATAAGTTAGATCAGGGTCAGAATTTTCTTTGTAAAATATCGTACATAGCTTAAATCTTTAGTTTAACCAAAAGGGTTTTTAGCTAGTGTTAAGTTTACTTATTCTTACTAATTTTCTAACATAGGCATAAGAGTATTAACATCATAACATATTCATACTTATAAAGTTTGTATTTGGTTTTAGAAAGTTGCTAGAGAAAACTTTTCTTAGTTGTTACTTTGTCGTTAGTTCATGAAGATAGAAAATTTTTCTTAGTTCAAGTTTATTACTTGTGTTTAATCTTGCTTTTCCTTTCTGTTCAAATTTTGTAAAACTTAATCCCCATTCCTTTCCTTTACTCTTTCCCATAACCCATCTTAGCTTAGCTTAGAATAGAAATAGCTTAAGAATAGGAGTTAGAACCTTGTATTGTTTTGGGGATACTTAAAGGGATTAAGGGGAATAATTTAGTTTAGTCTTAGAGTAAGTGTAGAATTCTTTAGTATCTTAGGGATCTGGAAATGTTGCAAGTTGCAAATTTCCAAAAGACAAATGGGCATATTGTAATACAGGTTTTAGCATTGCCATGTTTGGCTTAGGTCAAACCTGTCAGTTGCCCTGGATGGAATGTTGAGGGTGGCATGTGCCACGTGGCAGATACCAACTGACAGTTGAACTGAGAGTATAAAAGGCCCTGGAAACCCAAGGCTGGGTTCTGTTTTCCCCTGACTTCACCCTGAGCACTCACTTACCCCTAACCCCCTCCATGCCCCCCCCCCCGGGGCTCTGGATGGAAGGGAGGAGGAACGTGGGAAATTTAGGCTTTAGGATAGAGTAGGGTTTTAGGACCTATCTTCAAGAGCAAATCAATATTGTCTATTATCATCATTCACAAGGTTAGCCAAAAGATCTACTCACTTTCCTAACTGGAGGCCGCTTTGCTCTGGCCGAGGGCTGGCAGCCCTCGGCCAGCCAAGACCTTCCAAGTACCTTCTATCAGTTCAGCCAGTGAATCCATAGCAACAGATTAGTGTTACCAAGCCCTCTTACCATTGCCTTGTTCCTTCCCCAGTTTCCAATAAATCCCATAGCCGTTAACCAGAGAATCCTGTGGTTATTCCCTTATCATCAAAGGCTAAGGAGGACAGGCAATGAGAAGGGAATTCTGAGCTGTTAAGGTTCAAATAAACTCCATAGCTGGGGGCAGGAAGTACTACATCCACTTCCTGCCAGTCTGCTGAAACCAATAGGAGGCTGTTTCCTCAGCAGGGAGGGGCCAGCTGCCTGACACCTTACAGGAGCCTGGTGGTAGCAGTGAGGTTTCACCGGGCACTCAGCTTTCAGGGTTTGGATCCTTGTACTTTCATAAGCAAAGTTTCATACCCAATTGAGGTTGCCCACTACAGCATAACAACCAATATCATCTCCTGTTAGCCTGTTACTGGTTCAAGACCCTTTTGACCTCACTTCCTTTATAACATTTTTTGATGAGCACAGAGAGGTACCTTCCAGCTTGCTCCTGATAAACATCTTCTTTATATCCCAGTTATCTGATTATCCTCTAAACTGGACAGTTCACCCCCTTTTGACTTTGAGACCCAGTAACATGCCATTATCATCCTTTCTCCAGTCATGTAGGCCCTGTTGTCAAAAGGGTATATAAAGCCGAGAACACATCTCCCCAAGGAGACAGTGCTCCTCCTGCACACTGTTTCCCCAGCCTCTCAACATGAATTCCAAATTAATAAATTTCTTTTTATTTTTAAGCTAAGTTTTGGAGTCTTGCATTCTTGCAAAGAGTAGCCTATCTAAATTCAGGGCTTTACCTCAAAGCTCTCCCACAACACAATGAGAGTGCATTAATTCAGCTCTTGCCATGTGCTGGGCTAAGCCCTGAAGAAGGCTTACTCCAAATAAGCAAGCAAGACAATCCCTGGACACTCTAAAGGAGAGCCAAGTATTGTCTGAGGATGTGCATGCCTTCATGGCATTGATTGATTGAAAAATGTATGTAGGGGAGAAGGGACAGACTGAGTGCCAGCCAGAGAATAACACAAACTGGGGACACTCCCACATCCCACAAAAGAAAAGACTGACAGGATAACACTGAATAACTACACAAGGATGTGAGGAATGGGGAATGACAGTTTGACAGTTAAACTGACTCCCTAACTACCAGGGATACCAGTGATGTTAAGATAACTCCAATAGTGGGTCCTTGATGGCTTAGAGGAGACTTAGGAAGTATAATAAAACTGGTTTTATTGTTGGTAAATTGGGAAAGTGGGTGAAGGGTTTCTACAACTAAGGAAATAGCTCAACTGACTAAGAATATCACCTGGCTTAACTTTTGTTATAATTATTGGGAGTCTCTTGATATGTTTGAGATTGTAAATTGATGTACAGAGAGAATAAGATGACCCTTCTCCCTTATAACAGTTGCCCAGGCAGGATCCTTCAGGTCAAGAGGTATATCCCTTCAAGGACCCACCTGGGGTTAATTGATATATTGATTTTGAGCTCTTTAGCTAGGATAACGCCTTGTATTCTGACTGCAATTTCTCCCTTCCCAAAACAAGTTTGACACTGCTTTAGGAAAGTTCTTTAAACTTTATATTAACAAGAAGGATAAGGGTAAAGGACTGTGGTATAGGAGACCCTATTCTACTGGTTGCTAATGAAATCTCAACTGCTGGCAGATGAAGAATCAATGTAGCTTCCCTCTGGTTCAGCCTGGCCAGGACTAAACCAGAGTAGGTAAACTGCTGGGACATTTTTACTTCTTCTTCAATAGATTTTCAGCCTTACAGTTGAGTTATTTCTACCCTTTTCCACCCCCTTCTTTGTCTCCTGCCCACTTCCCGGATCCCTCCCGGGCCCTGGGAAACCTAGATATCTAGATGATGTAATTCCTAATATCTAGGGGCAGTAAACACCAAGGTGGTGGTCAGGTACAGGTTGGCACGGTATCTCAAGTACAGGAAGAGTTTGCAGAGAGAGATGTTTGCACCCTCTCACTCCAAGACCAGGATCCACTGATCTCTAGCCTCAGCACAGGTCAAAGACCCAGAACCCTTTCAGGATTCTTAACTGCCCCTCCTCCTGCCTCTCACATGACTCCCTGGGAACATTCCATCCAACTGACTTATTTGTCAATCAAAAGTGATCTTCAAGCTCCCAGAGGTTCAATATAACACTTTACTATACTATAGAAGGCTCTAACTATATTGGAGAGGGCTAAAGTTTGGGATCTCACTGCACAGGTACAAGCTGGACCACAGATTACATCCTCCTTCTCCTAGCTTAGCCAAGAAACTCTCTCTCCTTTTCAAACTTATGGCTTCATTCCATCCATGGAATTTTCATGCATTAAGTCCAGGGCTTGCTCCAAACTGTCAGCTCTCTGTCCTATCTTAAATCTAAATCTACTCTATAATCTCCCTATAACAATGGGAGTGGTTTGGAAATAGCCCTGGCAGTGGCCTTGGAGGTTGGGTTCCTTGAAGTTCTGACACAGAACCCAGGAAGATTTCTGGCTGGGGCAGAGTCCACCATCCTACTGGGAGGAAGAGGAAGGGGAGGGAACGAAGGAAGGGAAAAGGGTAATGAGGAAGGAGAGGAAAAGGGGGCTACCAAGCATCTAACCTTGTAACTCTCCCTAGGAACTTGCAGCTGTGTGGATTCCAGTCCTTTGTCAGAACTGCATCATCTCTGTCTTTCTGTGTGTGGGCCTCAGTTTCCTCGTGGTCAATGTGGGATAGAGCAAACACCTCCTAAGTCCCTTCCCACCCCAGATGTTGTGGTTCCTTTCAGGAAAGTCAGCCAGACCCTCCCTAGTCTTTCATCATTCTTCAGTGTCTTCAAGATTCAGATGAGATGAGCTATGTGCACATGGATCCATTGGTGAGCAGAGAAAGGTTTCCCAGGCCCCAGCAGTTCAATTACATTGATCTTATTGCTGAGGGCCAGTGTGACTGGGCCTGTGGGGCTGCTGGTCAGCAGCCAAGAGGGAGAGCTCTGACCCTTCCTGCACTTCAGCCTTGGTCCCTGAGGCAACTGACTCTGAGATCATTTTAGGGCCTTGAGAGAAAAAGAATTAACATTGCCCATGTGGGAGTGGAGTTGTGGTGGAGGCTGGGAGTAGCCACTCTTCCTATGACCAAAAGCAGACTCAGAGGAGAGAGTAGGAAGGGACCCTCAAGGTCCCCAAAAGAATGCTGGACAAGCTTCCTGAGAATGGACCCAAGGCCAGCACTGGCCTAACTAGACTAACCCCATCACATGGCAGTTAAGAAAACAGGTCCAGAGACACCAGAGGTCTTTCTTATGGTCCCCCCAGGGGGTAGGGGCAGAACTCAGCCCATAACCAGGGTCTCCCAACTCAAAGGAGAAAGGGATTGGTGACTGGCCACTTTTAACAATTATTTTTTTAGCTTAATTAGGAAAGATTTTACATTTATTCCCAGGAAATTTATCTTCAGGGGATTTGGACCAAGGTTTGGGCTGGTTATGGTCTTCTTGGATTCAGATTCTGTGTTCAGTTTCTTTACTGGTTTGGTGTCACCTGCCAATCTGAGAAGCAGCATGACTTCTGCTCTTTCCCCCAAGACAATAAAAAGCAATGTTAAGTAGTATGGGATCATGGGGATAGATCCCTGCAGTACTTCATTAGAGACCTCCCTCCCAAATGTCATTACATCATTAATGACTCTCTTTGAGTCTGACCAGTCAAACAATGCTGTCAGGGGGACTTCATCTCTGTCTTACTTGCAAGAACAGAACACAAGGGAGGATTTCTCTTGGGCTGTTTCCCACATCAAGACATTTGGGGAATCTGCTACATGATGCCATCTAGTTGTCACTAGCCTCCCTTGCAAGTGCACAATTCACAAAACTCAAATTCTACACAGGCTTAAACAGCAAATAGAATGAACCACCAGGGACCAGCTGTTCATTAGGAACCCACATAGCTCTGTCATCTACAAGTGTGCGCTGGGGAGGGCGCCCAGCAAGCACCATTTCTTACAGTTCCTCAGCCTACTATAAGCACAGCTCTTGGGCTCCTGGCATCTACAACTCCCAGAAATGGCCTTTGTCATTCCCCCCCCCCCAAGCTCTCAGAAGCTTTCCTAGCCCCCGAGTCACAGGAAAACCATCTTTCTGTCTCAGCCCTATAGAGATGCCAAAGAACTTCCTGCTGCATTCCAGCTCAAACAAAGTGACTGTGGATGAGAAGTTTGACAAAGGCACTTTAACAAAGTTCTCCTTGAGCTTACAGTGTAGTGCCTCCACAATATTCATCCCACCCCTTCACTCCCTCTTTTTGTCACAACCCTAGTAAAAACCTTTATCCCCTCTCATCTGTACTACCTCTCTCCCTCTTTTCCTTCCTTCCTTCTTTCCTTCCTTCCTTCCTTCCTTCCTTCCTTCCTTCCTTCCTTCCTTCCTTCCTTCCTTCCTTCCTTCCTTTACTCCTGCTAGCTAGGTAGCATAGTGGAGAGAGCACAAAACTTCAAGTCAAGAAGACCTGAATTCAAATCCAGCCTCAAGCACTTATTAGCTATATAACCTTGGGAAACTCGCCTAACCTCTGTTTGCCTAGTTTTCTCAATTTTAAAATGGAGATGATAACAGTACTCTCTCTCCAGGTCATTATGAGGATCCAATGAGATAATATTCATAAAGCACAGTACTTGGCACATTTACATAGTAGGTCCTTTCTCTCACTCAGTTTTGTCATCTATAAAAAGGGGATAACAATAGCACCTATGTCACAGAGTTGTTGAGAGGATCTCTCTGTTCTAAGACTCCTCTCAGTCCTGACAGCCCCTGTTCTAAGGTCCCTCCTTGCTCTCAGCTACTCTGTTCTAATCTCCCCCCCAGTGAAGACATTCCCTGTTCTCAGGTGCCTCTGAACTCCGATTTTCCCTGTCCCCATATTATTAAGTCAATAAATGTCCATTAACTTTCACAAAGGAATATTTACTGAATATTCACAACCCACACCAGCAGCCTTCTCCTGTGACTGATTGGGACGCTGAGCTCTACATGGAGGGGAGAATGTTGGGCTCCTGACAACCTGGCCACCCACACAATCAGCTCCTGGTCCCTACTGGGGGCTAGGCCAGCAATGAACCTCCAGAGAAGACTCAGACTGAAGAACAACCAACCAAGCAAACCAGACTCTTGTATGAAATACCATGTTCTCATCTACAAGTGTAATGCAGGGTTGCTAGCAGAAGCCTTTGGCTCTTGCAAGTTCAACTGTAAGCAGCCCTGGCAGTTAGGGTTTTAGAATTTTCAGAAAGCCAGTTGGAGCCTGAAGCTATAAATAATTCTGAAGTTCCAACTGATGGGCTTTTGCCTTCTGGCTTTGGCTTTGCCTGTTGACTTTGCTTTTTGGCTCTGCCTTGGCCTATGCTTTTGTCTTTTGGGGCATTTGAACCTAGCTGATTTCTCTGGACCTCTCCCTGACTTCTCCATATTACATCCCTGCTGTTTTCCCTGAATTTCCCTTTGGGCCCTGGGAGGAAGGGTGGGCTTGGTGGTTGGACATCGTGGGTTTAGTTTCTGTAGGCAAGTACGGCATCCTAAAACAAGCCACCCCTAACTTAGTGATTTGATAAATACTTTATTTCAAAATACAGTCAAACATTCTTGACTGGGAGAGCCAGCCTCTCTCTCAGTATAACCCCCTCCTGTGACCCTTCCCCAACCATCAGCTTTCTCCCTAGAGGCTGTTACAAAACCCTAAACCCCTCTCTCCTTCTGATTATCCCTGACATTAATAAATCCCCTCTGTTACCTACTCAAAACCTCTGGTGAATCATTATATCAAAGATTAAGGCAAGGGCTGAAGAGGGAAGGAATTATTTTCTTTTTATTTATTGAGGGAACCGCAGACATCCATCTTGGCAGGAAGTACCTACCCAAGACTTCCTTCAGCCATCAGTTTCACTGGGAGGGAGGAGCTCTTTGATTCCTCCCTCAAGGGATTTTAGAAATTAACAAGAGAAACCCCCAGCCTTGATCTAAACATTTCTGACTGGCCCAAATTCCTCTTGTACCATAGAGATACTGTTCCCTGCCTGAAAAACTCAGCCTATTTCCCCCCTGTATCCTCTGTCTCCAGCCTTCAGTGAATAAGCCTGTTTGAGCTGCCCTCCTGTATACTCCTATCCATTCCCTTACCTTCCTGTATACCACCTACCTCATTCATCCCTTCCCTACACTCAGCTATCCCCTTCATTCCTCATTCCTCCTCCAAATCACCTCCAAACCTTTATCCCTCCTTTAACCAAGATTGCCCAACTTCTCTATAACATTAATTGGCGAACAAAGTTAGCGAACCACCTAAAATCTTCTGATCCAACCAAAATGAAGTTAGCTAGGGTAACATTTATCCTATATAGTATCTCAATGATTTCTTGGTCCCTAATGCAAGGTATTGTGGATTTCTGGTTTATAAATGCCCCTAATCTCGTGCAACAACTCCTGAATATCTGATTATTATAAATGATGTGCTCTGACCCTTGCTGAGTGTATTTGCTTCATCCCAACAGCCATAACCATAATTCTAACAATCTGGAAATTCCTTGTGGTCTCAAAGAATGTTTTCTCTCAGTTGTGGCAATGGTTTGGCTCGATTACAACAAAAAAGAAAGACACTGATTCTGGGGAACTAGTAGATAACATCAAACGACTATTCCAAGTGCTAAAATAGATAAGGGAAGGAAAGGAACTGGAAAAAAAAACACAATTCTCCAGCTAGAGATTGTGGAGTCCAAGTACCTAGGGAATAACACCAATAACAAATCTATGGCCAATAACAACCAACCATCTGCAAATTCCATAGTGTCAGTATTACCAATTGTAAACAGAACAATTGAACAGCCTGGTGAAGGGGTAGTACATGTAAAGACATACAAAGCTTTCACCCCAAGTGATATGGAAGTGCTGAAAAGACATTTCTCTAAGTTCTTCCAGCATCCCTTCAAAAGTATCAAAGAGTTAAAAAGAGTCTTTACTTTATTCAATCCCAGTTTCAACAACGTGGAATGTCTTTTAGCGGAATTTTACTCTCCCTCAGAAAAGGGAAAATTCCTAACCAAAACGAGAATGAATCCCAATTTAACAGCCTGGCCATTAATTCATCAGGATTTAGATTTCACATAGCACAGCAACCTTAGGTACCTTATCCAATGTAGGACTGATTTATTAGAAGTGATGCGGATCCATGCAAAAAGGCCAAATTCATGGCAAAAATTCAAGAAATTAAGACATGGAGAAGAAGAAGATCCTAGAAGTTTCCTAGATAGAGTAATAGAGGGAGCTGAGACTATCCTAGGATTACATGACACACATGCCCAGGTATGTATACGATAAATCACATCTGTAGGCAATTTGTAAAAGGAACATCAATCCCCATTCAAAATTATTTTAGACAGAACTATCCCGAGTGGGAATCACTGCCACTGGAGAGCGTAAGACAGCATGCTTCCTACATCCATGATTCAAAACAAAAGGAAGCAAGGTCAGCAAAACAAACAAACTCAGACGAGGACAAACTGATAGCAGACTACGAAAGCAGTTGAAACAGACAAAAAAATAAAAAGAATTGGAGGAAATAAAAAATTTTGCCCTCCAAGTTAGTAGGAGCCATAATCAATCCAGGCAACCTACAATTAACACCCGAAGACCAAAATCATCTTCCCCTCACTGTTATCTTTGTGGGGAAATAGGTCATATCCTCTAATTTTGTAAATTTAAACAACAAATTGACTTTACCAAAAATGACAATTATAGCCAAAGAGACAGAGGTATGAAAAGGACCTATTACAACTCAAAATAGTCCAAAAACAATGAGGCAAAGAGAATTGATGAAAACAAGCATGAGGGTCCGTGCAGTAGCCATTCGTGCAAAAAATTTAGTCAATCTCCATCCCTCGAAGAAATGGAAAGATATAGACAGATGGGAGCCAAGCCAAAATAATTATGAATCGATATTCCTAATTTAAAAAGGTCTAATGATTGCAATTTGGGTGTGAGGATATGTAGGTAGGTCTGAGTGAAGAAATAATATTGAAAAACTGGGCACAACAGGACAGATGTCTCAAGCAAGCTGCACAGAATACAAAGATATGTCTGTAGCAGATGATCAGCAATGGTAGGACATAATGCAGATGTGCAGAGAGATATATGGGACTAGTAAAGATGACTACAAAAGAGGTCAGCTTTCTCATTTCATCACAAAAAACATTGGATGAGAAACATAAGGACAATACAAGCATTTGCAAGAGCTTGCATCAAAAAGCTTTGCAATCTTGTTCAAAGTCATCAAAACCTCAAACGCCTCTCTTTATTCCAAGTCTAAAACAACGGGGTGGCTTGGATAAAGAATAATATGGCAAGGATTTACCTTGGAGGAGTTAGATCCCAAAGTCCAAAACCATTCACTTGCTTCAGTCACAATGTTACAGATTGAGGTTAGAGAGCAATCAAATCAGAATGTTGGCAAAGACTTAACTTTAAAAGTGCAGCCCACTGAGTTGCAGGGTGCTGACAGCTGCTTAGGAAATTCTATACCTACCTTTCTCAACCCCTTACCTGAAGAATTCCAACTAGAAGCTTGGGGAAGGGAGAGGGAGCAGTTGTCATCCCCAGTAGCCAGTGAGCTTGCTAATATTAACATCAATGAAATTTGTTCAGTGGTTGGAGACACAAACCATCTGACTTCAGCCACACAAACTTCAGGGCAAGATAGTGAACTTCAGTCAGCTAACGATTATCCCAAACCCAATTACAACTTAGAAGAATCATCCATAAACCATTATGACAATGAGGAAGAATCAATGGCAGGAAAAGACACAACATCAGATTTGCAATCAATCCAAGACCTAGACACTGACATCGACAAATAAATGAAAGCACAAAAGACTTCTCTATAACACAAGGCACAACTAAACCTGCGTGTCCCCCCTGGGTTCCCTTGGGGTCAAGGTTTCCCAACCATTTCCCAACTAAATCTACCTGAATCCTTACTGGGAGTTAGTCCAAGGCCCTGTTCCTCTGGCTCTGGCATCACACAGACAGGAAACTTCTCAGTGAAAGCAGCATTTCTGGGTAAGTGGGAGGCATTCTAGTCCAACTTCCCCACCAAGCACAAGTCTTTACACATGGCCAGGTAGAACATGAGCCCACCAGCCCTGCCACTCCGCCCCGAATCAGAGATGATAATGATCCTTTGGGATGTCAGAAGCTCCTCTTAATGACCGGCAGCTGACCCCAGTCTGAGAGCTATGCTGATGCACATGGGATTGCACAGTGGGATCATGAATATCTGTTGGCTTGCACATGCATGTGTGACCACACATGTGTAAGATGGCATGCATACAGGATGGTGCAGGTGGGAATATGGATACATGTGGGATTGCACAGACACAAGGGATTGCACACTGTTATGTTAATAAATAACAGATATTTTGGGGAAGCTGATGAATATGCCAGGGCCAGTAACCTTCAAGACACTTCTTCTCACATACACTGACTGACAGGCTTCAGTGAGAAAGGAGGGGGTTAGACACTCCTGGCTCTCAACACCCTCCCCCCAAACAGTTGAGGTTTCAGTTGGAAAAATGGAGACTGACTGAGGTACTTCTGGTAAGTTTCTGTTGAAGCTGAACTTCAATGATGTTCCCTTTCTTTAACTTATATTCCTCACAGGTCTGATAGAGGAATAAGTAGAAGCTAGTTATCTAAATGTTGAGGACTGAGATGGATCTGATCTTCTTAAACAGACAGCTGACAGGATTCAAGTTAGATCACCAGTCTTGAGCAGTGAGTATCCCCAAATAATTCCCAGGCACAGATATTGAAGGTAAAGCTTATATTAAGAAGGAAGGGAAAAGCTAGAGGGGGGTAAAAGGTTTTAAATAAGGAAAAGGTGACCCTGATCTGTTAGGTCGAAGCTGCCCTTCCCCCCCCCACAGGAGGGGGTGAAGGGCCCTTGACTAAATTGGCTCTCTCATTGATAATATTTCTAATCTCTAAATCACTAAATATTTGTTGTATTGAAGTTGGTAAGGACCAACCCTATTAAACAGGCTAACTCCTGAATAGAAACCACAATGGCTTTTGCCACAATGGCCACTCAGGTGAACCTCCCTAAGTCAGGAGCAGTAAGCAGTGTGTCTGTTCACCTCAATCCCCACAAAGCAACTGCCTTAACTCCCTCTCAACTGCCCCCTCACCCAAAGTTCTCCAGGGTGGGTCCCCTGGAATTCTGGGTAAGGCTGACCCTGTATTTTGCAGGGATTCCATGCTGCCATCTCTACATAACAACACATATAAGACTACACGTGTGGGATGATGAGTGTATGTGACTGCACACATGTGGGATTACACATGCATATAGGATTGCATTGTGTGAGATGATACACCTTGGGGATGCTTATACATGTGGGATTATATAGACAAATGGGATCGCACAGACATGTAAAACTGTGTACATATAGGATAGCACACAGTGGAATCATAATCCATGTGGATTTCACATGTGTGTGAGATCACACACATGACTGTTCATTGATACACATGGTATTGTACACACATGGGAAAGCATG
Source organism: Gracilinanus agilis (assembly GCF_016433145.1). Lineage (NCBI taxonomy): Eukaryota > Metazoa > Chordata > Mammalia > Didelphimorphia > Didelphidae > Gracilinanus > Gracilinanus agilis. Next base: position 299,981,639 of record NC_058134.1, on the reverse strand, counting down.
CATATGGAATGTCACACAGCACTAGCCACAGTCTTTGTTGTTGTTTTTTTCCTGAGCCTTTTTAGCTTTATTTTCTGTGCATGTAACATGGGCTGCTATTCCAGTGGCATTGGGGTGCACATTCTGTGACTGGGCAAACCTGTCATGGGGATTCCTTAATATATGGGTTGGATCAGATGCTCCTAAATCAACCCTCAGCTTCTATGATTCTGAAGAATCCCAAACCCAGACAACCCAAACAAATCAAGAGCCTTTGGTTTGACCAGGCTCCTGAGAGGTTGGGGTAGGAAGTGCTTTGTAAGCCTTAGGGGCTCTGACCATGGGGCTGGAGAGCTTGTGGCCTCACTGTTCCTCCTCCATAGTCATCACTCAGCTTCCAAGTGATCTGTGTCTTGGTCCAAGTTTCGACCAGATGTCCTCTCAAAAGACCTCAAAAGTGGACAAATGGGTGTCTCAGTGGATTGAGAGTCGGGCCTAGATGGGAGGTCCTGGGTTCAAATCTGGCCTCAGACACTTCCTAGCTGGGTGACCCTGGACAAGTCACTTCACCCCCATTGCCTAGCCCTTACCACACTTCTGTCTTAAAAACAATGCACAGGAGTCAGGAGAGATTTCTGGGAAGATGGCAGCTTAGACAGAGTGAATCTTAAAACCTCCACACTCTTACACACCAAGATAAAAAACAATGCACTTTGAGAAGAAAGAGGACCAAATCTAATAATGGGACAGAGCAGGGGGAACCCTACTGCAGCACAACTAAAGAGGTATGCCAAGAAAAAGGCTTCAATTCTTGGACTGTCAGGTCTGAGGGCATAGAAGGGGAATCCCAGGACGCCTCTCCCACGTGCTGTGAGGAGTCTCCAGTGGCCGGGGAAATCTCAGGGCAGGTGGGCGCACCAGTCCGGAGAGAAGCCCTCACTGGCACCGGACTCAAGGAGTTAAGCACAGGCACTGGAGAGGTGACTGGAGGAGAAAACCAGAGAAACACAGCAAAAACACCCAGAAGATGGTGGCTTAGAGAGAACCAAAACCCAGACCACAGACAATTTGGCTTCCTCATACCGAGATAGAGAATGCAGAGCTTCAAGAGGAAAGACAACCAGATCAAACACAGTGGACAGCGAACAGGGGGACCCCACTGCTAGAGAGTTCAGTTCAGTGAAAACAATCCTTCTTGTCCCCCCACAGTTTATTGTTTGTTTGTTTGTTTTTCCCTCCTCTCAAGGTTTTAGCCTCAGGGCAGATTAAGCAGTAAGATTAAACCAATCAATATAGGATTAATACCAACAATTGGACAGACAAAAAGTCTTCAGAGGGCAGAGAAAGTAACTACAAACCTCCATTGCCAGCTTGGGGAAGATCTTTCATCAAAGATCATTAAATACATCTGCTCAAACTAGCAGAACAAGGAAGGAAAAAATATGAGTAAGCAACAGAAAAAGATAAAAGAAATGACAATTGACAGCTTCTTTCAAGGAAGTGAAAAGAGAGCAAATGAAATAGAAATAGAAAAAGAGGAAATAGTTCCAGTGAACTGGACACGGGCTTTGGAAGATCTCAAAATTCAATTAACTCAAGAACTTCAGGAACTCAAAAAGCAATCAAGAGAGGCTGAAAACAATTTGAAAAAGGAAATACATGAACTAAAACAAGAAAATAAAGTCTTAAAAGCCAGAATTGGCTAGCTTGAAAATGAAGCAAAGAAGGTAAAAGGTGATCTACAAAGAAAATCAGACCAGAAAGAGAAGGATGACCAAAAATCCAGGGATGAAATTCAGTCTTTAAAAAACAGAACTCAACAACTAGAAGCCAATGACTTCACAAGGCAGCAAGAATATATTAAACAAAATTTTTAAAAATGAAAAATTTGAGGAGAATATGAAATACCTCATTGATTCAACCAAAGTCCTGGAGAACAGAGCTAGAAGAGACAACTTAAGAATTATTGGTTTAGAGGACTTCTGGTTAAGATGGCAGCAGAGTAAGGAGCAGCTGCTTGATCTCTCCTAACTGAAGCATACAGGACTCCTCAAGGGGAAATAAAAACGAATCCAGATGAATGAAGGGACCGCACAACAGGGCGCAGCACTGAAGGAACGTGGAATCGGGGCATTTCCACACTATAAAGAGGTGAAAGAGCTCTCACTAAAACCCGAGAGGAAGAAGCCCCTCCCCCACCCCCCACACCATGCACAGCGCCAAGGCCAGCCCACAAGAGTTAAAGCAGATTTAGGGCACCCATTAAGTCACTGGCAGCTCCAGGGCTTGTTCCTGAGAGCAGCAAGACTTAGGACCCCAAGAGGCTAAAGAACGTGCACAGACTTTCCTGAGTGCTTGCGCAGGTGAAGGCATTGCCACAGGCATGGACAAAGATCTCGAGCACAGGCTTGGACCTCCAGTGGGACCCTGTGCAGACGGGAGCGCGGCTGTGGAAACAGCCCCTGAGACTGCTGAAAGAGCCCCAGGCAGAGGGGCAGACCAGGGATGACCAGGAGGCTCTACCCTGAGAACAATGACACCTGAGACCTCGGGAGCCTAGAAAATGCAGACAGATCCTGAGTGTGAGGACAAAGCTGAGAAGGCGCTGGGCTAACAACAATGGCAAGCCAAAATTGAGAACCCCAGAAGAGAAAGATTATCAAGGAGAACTCTGTAACACTCGACAACTTTTACACAGAGAAAATCCAGACAACAGAGGAGAACAAACAAGAAGTCATATCCAAATCTTCCCAAAACAATGAAAACTGGTCACAAGCTATTGAAGAGTTCAAATCTGAGATGATGAGAAAGATGGAAGAGATCTGGCAAGAAAATAATGGTTTAAAAGGCAGAATTTCACAATTGGAAAGTGAGGCTCAGAAATCAAATGAACTGATAAGCAAATTGAACACCAAAAATGACAAGATTGAAAAGGAAAACCAAAAGATTATAGCCGAAAACCAGTCCATAAAGGTTAGAATTGAGGAATTAGAAGCCAATGATCTCTCAAGACAGCAAGAACAAATAAAACAAAGTAAAAAGACTGATAAAATTGAAGGAAACGTGAAATATCTCAATGAGAAAGTGACAAAGAAAACCGGTCTAGAAGAGACAATTTGAGAATCATTGGTCTTCCAGAAAAAGCAGAAATTAATAGAAACTTGGACTCCATACTAAAAGAAATTATTCAGCAAAATTGCCCTGAAGTTCTACAACAAGAGGGCAATATAGACATTGAAAGGATCCATAGATCACCCTCTACACTAGACCCAGAAAAGATAACACCCAGGAATATAATAGCCAAATTCAAGAATTTCCAAGTAAAAGAAAAAATCTTACAAGAAGCCAGAAAGAGACAATTCAAATATCAAGGAGCACCAATCAGGATCACACAGGATCTGGCAGCCTCCACGCCAAAAGACCGCAAGGCTTGGAATATGATATTCAGAAAGGCAAGAGAGCTGGGCCTTCAGTCACGGATCAACTACCCATCAAAACTGACTATATACTTCCAGGGGAAAATATGGGCATTCAACAAAATTGAAGATTTCCAAGTATTTGCACAGAAGAGACCAGGACTAAATGAAAAGTTTGATATCCAACCACAAAAATCAAGAGAAACATGAAAAGGTAAATAAGAAACAGAGGGGAAAGAAAGAAAACTCATAATTTTTTAAATTTGCATCTTTTAGGGCTTCAATAAGATTTAATTATCTGTATTTCTATGTGAAGAAATGCTATAATTCTCTGTAGTGAACTCTATTCACTATTATAGTATTCACTATTATAGCAACCAGAAGAATAATTCATAGGGAGAGGGTGGAATACTAAATGGTCTAAGATGACATGGGGGTGGGAAATAGGGTGGTGAATCGTAGGGGACACCAAGAGAAACTTGAGAGAATAAGAAAAATAGGATATTCTTTTACACACAAAGAGGGCATGGGAAGGGGAGGGGACAAATACTAGTATAAGAAGGAGAGGAAGAGAGCATTAAGAGGTAATAGTTAAACCTTATTCTCAGTGTAATCAACCCGGAGAGGGAAGAGTAGCTACATTATCCATTGGGATAAAAAACTCTATATAACCCTACTGAGAAAGTCAGAAGGGATAAACCAAAGGGAACAGGGGAGTGGGGAGGTCAAAAAAGGGAGGGGAGAAAAAGGGGAGGGAATCCATTAGACCTTTAAAAATAAAAAGAGGGGAAATAATAAGGGAGGGAGTAGAAAGGGAAGTTAATCAAAGGAGGGGTAAGGGATACTGGCTCAAAGCAAACCACTGGTTTAAAAGAAATTAGTGTAAGAAGAAGGGGTAGGAATAGGGGAGGATACAAAAATGTCAGTGAATGCACAACTGATAATTATAACTCTGAATGTGAATGGGATGAACTCGCTCATAAAACGGAAGCAAATAGCAGAGTGGATTAGAAACCAAAATCCTACCATATGTTGTCTACAAGAAACACATATGAGGTGGGTAGACATACACAAGTTTAAGGTTCAGGGCTTGAACAAAATCTTTTGGGCGTCAAATGAGAAAAAGAAGGCAGGAGTGGCTATTATGATTTCTGACAAAGCCAAAGTAAAAATAGATATGATTAAAAAAGATAGGGAAGGTCATTACATCCTGATTAAAGGCAGTATAAACAATGAGGAAATAACACTGCTCAATATGTATGCACCAAGTGGTATAGCATCCAAATTCATAAAGGAGAAACTGGCAGAGCTCAAGAAGGAAATAGAGAGTAAAACCATAATAGTGGGAGATGCAAATACTCCTCTTTCAGATCTAGATAAATCAAACCAAAAAATAAATAAGAAAGAGGTAAGAGAGGTGAATGAAGTCCTAGAAAAATTAGATTTAATTGATATGTGGAGAAAAATAAATAGGGACAAAAAGGAATATACCTTCTTTTCAGCTGCACATGGTACATTCACAAAGATTGACCATGTAATAGGGCATAGAAACATTGCAAACAAATGTAAAAGAGCAGATATAATAAATGTAACCTTCTCAGATCATAATGCAATAAAAATAATAATTAGTAAGGGCACCTGGACAGGCAAATCAAAAACCAATTGGAAATTAAACAATATGATTCTCCAAAACCAATTAGTCAAAGAAGAAATCACAGAAACAATCAACAATTTCATTGAAGAGAATGACAATGAGAAGACATCCTACCAAACTCTGTGGGATGCAGCCAAGGCAGTACTCAGGGGGAAATTTATATTCTTGAGTGCATATATTAACAAATTAAGGAGGGCAGAGATTAATGATTTGGGCATGCAACTCAAAAAATTAGAAAGCGAGCAAATTAAAAACCCCCAGATGAAAACTAAATTAGAAATACTAAAAATTAAGGGAGAAATTAATAAAATTGAAAGTAAAAGAACTATTGAATTAATAAATAAGCCTAGAAGCTGGTATTTTGAAAAAACAGATAAAATAGACAAAGTACTGGTCAATCTAATAAAAAAAGGAAAGAAGAAAACCAAATTGACAGTATCAAAGATGAAAAGGGGAAATTAAGGTAATCATTAAAAACTATTTCGCCCAATTATATGGCAACAAATATAACAATTTAGGAGATATGGATGAAAATTTACAAAAATACAAATTGCCTTGATTAACAGCAGAAGAAATAGAATACCTAAATAATACAATATCAGAAAGAGAAATTGAACAAGCCATGAAAGAACTCCCTAAGAAAAAATCACCAGTACCTGATGGATTCACAAGTGAATTCTATCAGACATTCAAAGAGCAACTAATCCCAATACTATACAAATTATTTGATATGATAAGCAAAGAAGGAGTCCTACCAAATTCCTTTTATGACACAAATATGGTACTGATTCCAAAGCCAGGGAGA
>NC_058134.1:299948770-299960789 GCF_016433145.1 Gracilinanus agilis | reverse complement strand
TCAAGCCATTCCCCAATTGATAAATGGGCAAGAGACATGAATAGGCATTTTTCAGGTAAAGAAATCAAAAGTATCAATAAGCAAATGAGAAAGTGTTCTAAATCTCTAATAATTAGAGAAATGCAAATCAAAACAACTCTGAGGTATCACCTCACACCTAGCAGATTGGCTAAAATGAAAGAAGGGGAGAGTAATGAATGTTGGAGGGGATGTGGCAAAATTGGGACATTAATGCATTGCTGGTGGAGTTGTGAAATGATCCAACCATTCTGGCTGGCAATTTGGAACTATGCCCAAAGGGCTATAAAAGAATGCCTGCCCTTTGATCCAGCCATACCATTGCTGGGTTTGTACCCCAAAGAGATCATAGGTAAACAGACTTGTACGAAAATATTTATAGCTGCGCTTTTTGTAGTGGCAAAAAACTGGAAAATGAGGGGATGTCCTTCAATTGGGGAACGGCTGAACAAATTGTGGTATATGTGGGTGATGGAATACTATTGTGCTAAAAGGAATAATAAACTGGAGGAATTCCATGCAAATTGGAGAGACCTCCAGGAAGTGATGCAGAGCAAAAGGAGCAGAGCCAGAAGAACATTGTACACAGAGACTGATATACTGTGGTAAAATTGAATGTAATGGGCTCCTGTACCAGCAGCACTGCAGTGACACAAGACAGCTCTGAGGGATTTATGGTAAAGATGCTACCCACATTCAGAGGAAGGACTGCAGGAGAGGAAACATATAAGATAAACAATTGCTTGAATGCATGGGCTGAGGCAGACATGAATGGGAAATAGACCCTGAACAAGGACACATGTTACAAGCAGTGGAAATGTGCGGTGGCCATGGGTGGGGGGAGAGCAGGGGGTGAAGGGGAAAGTAGGGGCATAAAGTATGTAAACAGGTTAAAAACGAATATTAATAAATGTCTAATAAAAAAAGATTTAGAAAGAGTAACTCCATTTAAAATAACTTTAGAAAATATAAAATATTTAGGGATCTATTTACCAAGTCAAACACAGGAATTATATGAAAACAACTACAAAAGACTTTTCACACAATTAAAATTAGATCTAAATGACTAGAAAAACATTAATTGCTCCTGGGTAGGATGAGCTATCATAATAAAAATGACAATCCTACCCAAATTAATCTACTTATTCAGCACCATACCTATGAAACCACCAAAAAACTTTTTTATAGAATTAGAAAAAATTATAACAAAGTTCATCTAAAAGAACAAAAGATCAAGAATATCACGGGAAATAATGTAAAGGGTATGGTACGGGCTAAGAGAGAGAAGGCTGGATCAGTAGAATAGACTAGGGGTAAATGACCTCAGCAAGCTAGTGTTTGATAAACCCACAGATCCCAGATTTTCGAACAAGAACTCACTATTTGACAAAAACTGCTGGGAACATTGGAAAACTGTATAGGAAAAATTAGGTGTAGAGCAAAATCTTACATCCTATATATAAATATAAAGAGTTAAATCATACATAAATTAGGTAAACATAGAATAGTATACCTATCAGATCTGTGGGGAAGGAAGGAATTGAATACCAAGTCAGAGACAAAGAACATTACAATATGTAAAATGAATGACTTTGATTATATCAAATTAAAAAGTTTTTGTACAAACAAAACCAATGAACAAAAATTAGAAAGAAAGCAAAAAACCAGAAACACATTTTCATAATAAAACTCTCTGACAAAGGTTTAATATCCCAAATGTATAAGGAACCAATTTACAAAAAATTAAGACATTCTCCAATTGACAAGTGTTCAAGGGACATGAATAGGCAGTTTTCACATGAAGAAATCAAAACTGTCAATAAGCACCAGAAAACATGTTCTAAATTCCTCCTGATTAAAGAAATGCAAATCAAAACACTGCTGAAGTACCAACTTATACCTAGCAGATTGGCCAGTATGGCAGCAAAGGAAAGTGATAAATGTTGGAAGGGGTGTGGCAAAATTGGGACACTGATACCCTGCTGGTGGAGTTGTGAATTGGTCCAACCATTCTGGAGGGCAATTTGGAATTATGCCCAAAGAGCTTTAAAAGAATGCTTGTCCTTTCATCCAGCCATACCACTGCTGGGTTTCGTTGTGAGGAGGATTACTTAATTATTATTTAGGAGACCTAGCAGGAAGGGCTAGAGAATTCTAATTGGAATGGGGAAGCAGGAATTGTGGCTCTCTCTCTGAGATGGACTCCATGGTGGTTGGGACAAGTTGTAACTGACCCTGGGAGACCTCAGAGGAAGTGGAGTTTGTACCATGATTCCCTGGATCCTGAAGGAAGACTGTCATCTACTTGTGGGAGATTTTAGTAGAGACTATTAATCCCAACCTGAGTTGCAGATTAACTTGGGCTAGGTTAGCTCCCAGAATCTACCCACCTGAAAGAGTACAGCTAGTGATCCTGAAAGAGCTGCAACATTGCTGGAGTGTGTCAGGACTCTGCTGTGAGGATACACACTTCAGTCCTGTTATTCTCTGGGCCCTGTCTTGCTTAGGTCTCAGTTCAGTGTAGATAAGTCCCTCCCCTGACCCTGTGGTTTGCCCATAGTCTGGAAGTGTAGAAACCCCTACTCCCATCCTTTAGACCAGGGGTCAGCAACGTATGGCTCTTGAGCCATATCTGGCTCCACCTCCCAACTGGCCAGTCCAGGCAGAGCCCCAGGATGTGCCCCCAGAGGCCCTTCAGCCCCTGCCCCATATTCCAGCGCCTTCCACCTCCATCCTCTTCCTTCCGCAGGCGTTTATGGCTCTCATGGCCAAAAAGGTTGCTGACGGTTGCTTTAAACCATAGTTCCATTAATTAAATTTGTTACAAATCCTCTTGTCTTTTGCTTGCTAGTTTCCACAGGTCCTTGTCTAGATGGTGCAGGGTGGCAGTTAGACCTAACTGTCACTTCTGTCAACAGACATTTTTCTTAACAGTTAAACCCAGTCTCCCTAACTTGTTTGGTCCCCCCTGCTGTCCATTCCTGCCTCCTACACACCCTTCTGGACCCAGAATAATATTTAAGTTAACTCCCCTGGCTTTCCCCATAAGAGTTTGTACCCCCAAAGAGATAATAGGGAAAAATATTTGTACAAGAATATTCATAGTCGCCCTCTTTCTGGTGGCAAAAAATTGGAAAATTGGGGGGGAGGTGTCCATTAATTGGAGAATGGTTGAACAAATTATGGCATCTGCTGATGATGGAATACTACTTTGCTGAAAGGAATGAAGAACTGGAGGATTTCTATGTGAACTGGAAAGACCTCCAAGGATTGATGCAGAGCAAAAGGAGCAGAACCAGGAGAACATTGTACACAGAGACTGCTACATTATGGCACAATGTAATAGACTTCTCTACTAGCAGCAATGCAATGATCCAGAACAACACAAGAGAAACTTATGAGAAAGAATGCTAATCCAGAGAAAGAACTGTGGGAATGGAAACACAGAAGAAAAATGTATGATCGATCACATATTTTGATGGGGATGCAATTGGGGTTTTGATGTTAAAAGATCATTCTATTACAAATATGAATAACATGAAAATAGGTTTTGAACAATAATAAGTATAACTCAGTGGAATTGCTTGTCAGCTCTGGGAGGGGGAAAGAAGGAGGAGGGGGTGGGAATCATGAATCATGAAACTGTGGAAAAACATTCTAAATTAAAAAATTAAAATAATACTTAAAATAACAATACAGCCAGCATTCATTAAGCCCCAACTGTGTGCAGAGATAAGAGCATTGAGGCATACTTTAGATAAGATATGCTTCCTACTCTTATGGAACTCATTGGAGAACAAGACTCAAACCCAGGTAATTCTCACAATCACAACATTGTTGTTTATAAGGAGCATTGAAAATTATGGGACGAGATCTGAGAGATCATCTTGTCCTCCCTTCGATTTTCCTAAAGAAAGTGATTTGTTGTTTACAGTCCCAGAGGTGGTGAATGGCAGAGCTAGCATTTGAACCGAGCTGCTTTTGACTGAGCCTTGGACTCTTTATTCTCCTCCCCACTGACTCCAGGAAAAGGCTGACCCCTTTCCATCTTGTTTCCAAACTTATTGGGTATTCTAGGGCTTGAAAGCAATGACTGTGCTACCACAAAGAGTGAAGCTATAAATATTTTTGTACAAATATTTTTCTCTATTATCTCTTTGGAGTATAAACCCAGCAGTAGTATGGCTGGATCAAAGGGCAGGCATTCCTTTAGCACTCTTTGGGCATAGTTCCAAATTGCCTTCCAAAATGGTTGGATCAATTCACAACTCCACCAGCAATGCATTAGTATCCCAATTTTGCCACATTCCCTGAAACATTTATTACTTTCCTTTGTTGTCATATTAGCCAAACTTCTAGGTGTGAGGTGGTACCTCAGAGTTGTTTTGATTTGCATTCCTCTAATTATAAGCAATTTAGAACACTTTTTCATGTGCTTATCGATAGTTTTGATGTCTTATCGGTTGGGGGATACTTGATTTTTTGTACAATCGATTTAACTCTTTGGAAAATGAGGGGATGTCCTTCAACTGGGGAATGACTGAACAAATTGTGGTATCTGCTGGTGATGGAATACTATTGTGCTCAAAGGAATGAAGAACTGGAGGATTTCTATGTGAACTAGAAAGACCTCCAAGGATTGATGCAGAGGAAAAGGAGCAGAATCAGGAGAACATTGTACGCAGAGACAGATCCACTGTGGCATAATCAAATTTAATGGACTTCTTTACTAGCAGCAATGCAAGGATACAAGATAATTCTGAGGGACTTAAGAAAAAGATCCACACCCAAAGAAAGAACTATGGGAGTAAAAACACAGAAGAAAAACAACTGCTTGATCATATGGTTCAATGAGGATATGATTGGTATGATGTAGACTCTAAATGATCACTTTAGTGTAAATATTAATAATATGAAAATAGGTCTTGATCAAATAGGTTAAAATCTCAGGACCAACATTGACAATTTCTCTGAACTTGTATTTCACATGTAAAACCCAGTGGAACTGCTTGTTTGCTATGGGAGTGGGGATGAAGGAGGAGGGGGAGAGAAAGAACATGAATCATGTAACCATGGGAAAATATTCTAAATTAATGAATTAAATAAATAACTTTAATAAATAAAAAATAAATGAAAATGACTGTGCCAAAGCTCCATGCAACAACTTTACAGTTTTGCCACCATGACTCTTCAGGACTCTTTGATGAGACCCAGGCTCCCAATCTGAGTGTGTGTGTGTGTGTGTGTGTGTGTGTGTGTGTGTGTGAAACGAGGGACCCAGAAGAATTTTGGACCAGAACTAAAATGAGATTTTAGACTAAGTGATAGAAGAAAGGGGTAAAAAAAACAAATAAATATAAGAGGCCTGGGTATTTTTCTAGCTAGCTGTCTCAGCTGGTGTCTGAATCACAGAAGGAGCTAAACCATCTTTTAGTTCCACAAACTGAAGAACTGTGATGTGTTCCCTCCCTACCCCCTTCCCCCCAATCTCATAGTACATTGGGTGCTATTGGCACATTGGCCAGTGAGGGGCAGCAGAGAGAAACTGTGAAGAAGCCACTTGGTGGCTAGCCTCCAGCAGATGGCAGCAGAGAGCAACAGCTCCCCAGGATGCCCCACATCCTGTAGTAAGTAGCTATCCTTGATGGCCCTCTAGTGTTCCAGGCTTGACTTACCCACTCAGTCATGATTGTGTACAGATTCCCTCCCTCCCAGCCCCATCTCTAAGCCCAGCCTCCCTTGGGGTGGGTATCTGTGTTCTCGATGTGGGTGCTCCTCCATGGATGTTCTCTGATTATCTGCATTCCCTGCATTCATCCCTTCTCCTGGGGTTCCTTTTGGGGAAGACTTTCTTGTCCCTCTGCTACTCTGCTGTGGTTCTGAGTGGATGCTGCACCCACCCCTCCAGAGTGTCTTGAACCTGGGCTAACTTTTGTAGCACTTCCATTTTACAGATGAGGAAATAGAGGCACACAGCTTGTACAATGCAGGATGGGATTTGAATCCAGGGCATTCTGACTACATATCCAGTTTTCTGCCCATCCCACCTTTCTGTCTGTTGTCACAAGGGCTCCTAAACCTCTCTTCTATAACAATCTCAATATTGGTAACTAATTGTGTGGCTCTGGGAAAATCTCTTTTCTTTCTAGACCTCAGTTTCCCCCTCTGTAAGAGAAAGGGGCTAGTCAGGACTAGTTGGCCTTTGAGGTCTCTTCTAGTTCCAAAGCCTCTCAGACCCTGTGATTTTATACCCTCCACTCAGCATAGTGATGGCATATTGATGACAAGGTTAAAGGATTCTCAACTGGAAAGGAATCCAGAAAACATCTAGTTTAGACATTCGTAACTTCTCTTGCATCCCGGAAACCTTTGGTCTGTTGTCTGGGGAAGACAATGGGCCCTTTCCCTTCCTTTGAATAATGTTTTCAAATGTATAAAGTAAAACACCAAGAATTATAAAAGGAAAAGAATTATAACTTAATCCAGCTATACAAATTTGAAAAATGTTCTTAGTCAGTGATCTGGGACAACCCTGAAAGCCTAATGGTGGGGAATGTTCTCTGCCTCCAGAGAAAGAACTGTTGGAGTCATCTTTCACATCAGTGTATTTATGGGATTATTTGGGGGTTTGGTTATGTATGACTTTGCTCTTACAACAATGACCAGTAGGGAAGTGTGCTTTGCATGACAATAAAAATAAAACAAAATAAAATAAATGTTCTCAGAACCTACATTAAGAAGCTCTGATTCTAGTCCAACCAGTTAGACTGAGGAGGGAGCTGAGGCTCAAACAGAGGAGGGTACTTGCCCAGGGATACTCAGTTCATAGCTGGGCCTCCAGTTCTGATTTCCAGGCTTGGGGTGGGATGGAGTGGTGATGTTTTTCCCTTCTTGCTGGGCAGGGGGAGAAGTACAACACAAAGTGTGGGTAGAGGGCTCTGGGCTGTCATGGATCTCTGGGGTTGGAAGGAAAGAGGGTGCCATGAGACATTTCATGTCAGGCCATTTCCACATTGCCCTCAAACTCACCCAGCCTCTTGCCTGGCCTTGACTCAGACTGCCCAATCCCAGAGCCTGGGAGGAGTCAAGCTCTGGGTGCCCCCTCATGGTCCTTTTAGGAATCTGTATCATGAGCCCATTTGTCCAGTTCCTCCCAAGGCTCAATGAGATCCCAGGTTCATAGACCTCAGAGGTGGTGATCTTGTCCAAGTCCCCTAATTTTGCAGATGACGAACTGGCCAAGAGAAGTGAAATGTCCTTCCCAAAGTCACACAGATAGAAACTCCTAGAGCTAGGATTGGAATCTATAAAGCACTTGGAATCAGGATTAGAAATGGAATTGGAGTTAGTCCTAACAGCCAAGCAATCTGGGTTCAAATCTCAGGACCAATACTATTTCTCTGAACTTGTATTTCACAGGGTGGCAGTGTGGAGAGTGCTTTTCTCATAGGAGATCACCATATGAATAGTTGGTCATCAGATATCACAGCCCTGTCCAGGCCATTTATAATGGGAGGTCATTTGGGCACAAGGGACAGAAGTCTGTGGTTGGTGCCTGGGGACATGGTTTCCATTCTTTTTTTTTTTTTTGTCTCTGATACTTAGAATCATGATGGAATGGGAACCTACGTGTGCAGAGCCTTATAGGAAAGGCTGGTGAATTTCCTTCTGGGAGCTGCAGATGCCATGTCATGGAAATGCCTTGGAGATGGTGGAACCTACATGGACATTCTGTACATGGTGCCCATCTCCTAGCCATGCCATGAATGGCAGACTCTGAGTGACAGCAGCTCGGGAACTAGAACTGAGGAGGTGCTCTTAGGTCTTTCTTCCTTCAGCCTGAGTCTTTCTCAATGGATCTCTGGTTGGGGTTTTACTCCTTTTCTGGGGGATCTGCTGCCATACAAAGGCCTTGGACTCTCTCCTTTTGGAGACTGACATGTGGCCCTTTGAAATGGGTCAGCGCCTGTATCCCAGTACCTGTTCTTTTTTTTTTTTTTTTTTGGATGGTTACAACCTTGGGAGTTTTTTTTTTAAACCCTTGTACTTCGGTGTACTGTCTCATAGGTGGAAGATTGGTAAGGGTGGGCAATGGGGGGTTAAGTGACTTGCCCAGGGTCACCCAGCTGGGAAGTGGCTGAGGCCGGGTTTGAACCTAGGACCTCCTGTCTCTAGGCCTGGCTCTCACTCCCAGCTGCCCCAACCTTGGGAGTTTTGAAAGATCACATGAGTGAGACTGTGGGAGCCTCTTGAAGTCTGTGATTCCAGGAGTCAAAGTCCAGTTTTCTCAGGCATACCAGTAGAGATGCCCTGTGGAACAAGGATTGACCTTCGAAACACAGCCCTGAGGAACTGAGGCATCTGATAGTGATACCACATTTGGACTTGAACTTGGGACCAAAGCTATGTGGAAACTGAGACTCTTTGAATGACAGAAACTCTGGAATTAGAACTGAGGAGGTGCTCTTGGGTCTTCCGTCTTCAGTCTGGGCCTTTTCTCAGTGGATCTCTGGTTGGGCACACTTCCTCAGAGACTGAAGTGGTATAGGGTAGAGTGTGCTCCCAAGGTACATAGGGAGTTGGGGGCATATTTATATTTTTTCCTGCCTATATCTTTGGAGCAACCATGCCTTGGTAAAAGTTAGCATTAAGAACTTATGTAAAACTACAAGGCTAGTTATGGGACCCAACAAAGGTGAGGACTCTGCCTGTAACATTAGAAAAGACACAGACACATACACACATGCCCTTAGGGCTCCCTTGTACCTTTAAAGAGAGGGTGTAACATCCTGCTTCTGGGACAGGGAGCCCAAAGCACACTAGCTATACTTGAGTAGAGCTGGAAGGGACATGGGAGGCTATCTTGCCCAACTCCTTCATTTCATAGAGGAGGAAACCAAGATTCAGAGAGAGAATGACTGGACCAAGGTCCTTTGTCTCCTACAGCTCCCAGTTGTTTTTAATGTGACCTCTTCAGGGTCATTGGGTCTGGAACTGGGGGAGTCCCTATGGGGTCTTCTAGTCCATCCCCCTCATGCTACTGAGGAGCAGAGAGAAGAACTACCATTCCAAAGAACTGATTCCTCATGTGGAAAAAGAGGAGTTTGGACTAGGTGATCTCTAAGGTCCTTTCTAGGTCTCAATCCCCTACCCCCAAACCCCAAGTTATTTCTATTATCACATACCTGCCTTCCTAGTTCCTCCCTTGGTAACTAGTTCAGGCTGCCTGAGGAATCCTTCCTGTGGCATTTCTGATGAGTTATCATCTCGCTTCTGCTAGAATACATTCAATGAGAGGGAAGTCACTACCTGAAATGGTGATCTGTTCCATTTCTGAAAAGCTCTCTTGGTGGGGAAGCTCTTTTTTCATAGGAGCTAATATCTATTCCTTCTGCTGCTCAGCTACTTTTCCACCCTGGGGTCCAGGAGGAGAAATTTAATCATGCCTCCCTGGGAGAGCTCTTTGGAGATTTGAATAGTGACCATGACTGCCTGCTAAGCCTTGTCCAGGCTAAATATCCCCAGTCCCTTCAGCTGATTCTCACCTGACATCCTACACCCTACTCTTTCTTGCCTCACAAGCCGGTACTCCCACTTCTGCACTGAGCTGTCCATCTATCTAAGTTTCTCGCCATTTCTCTATTCTCACACAAACCCTATCTCCTTTCTCTGTGCCTTTGCATCGACCTTCCACCATGGTTGGAAGGCTCCCCCACCCCTCTGCCTCAGAGAGTTTCTCAGCTCAGGCTCCTCTGCAGGAAGCCTTCTTGGTTTTCTCCAGCTGCTGCTGGTCCTCCCCTGAAACTTTGAATTTATTCACTTTCTATTTCGGTTGTACAGCTTTCCAGCTGCATACGTTGTCTCTGCCATTACACTACAATCTGAACTCCTTGTGAGGAGAGGCATTGCATTCTTTGGACTCATCCTCAACACCTGGAACATGGTAGGCACTTCATTTATAGCCACTGAGTGATTGACTGAACCTAGAATGTTAGAGTTGGAAAGGACCTCAGAACATATAACTTAGGATGTCTAAGTGGGGGTCTTCAAGGATCATCTCCCATCTTTATTTGGTAGAGAAGAATGAGTTCCCTTTCCAGCTCTGATATTCCATGTCAAAGCTCTGCTGTTTCATAGCCTAAGGTCTCATCATCACATGGCTAGCTGGCATGGACATAGGACACATCCCGTAATTCTGAGGTCCTCTCCTAGCATTTTCCCTTGCAAAGTACTTTGGAGCTGCCTGGTGGAGTGGGTAGAGAGCTGGCCTCAAAGCCAGGCACCCGTGGCTTCAGTCCTCACCTTGGAGCCATCTCGGGTGAGTGCCCAGTGACTAAACTCTTCAGTGCTCCAGGCTGAGTCTTAAAGCAGGTGCCCTCCTGCCTGAGTAAAAGGAGCTTCTCACTGGGAGGCTTCACACCAAGGAGGTGCCAGGTCCAGTCCCTATCCTTGGATTCTCTTAACGATTCCCAGAGGAGCGTGATGCATTGAGCACTGGACAGGCCAGTGCCCAACCCTCCTGGCTCCTTGCACTGCCCACAGGGCGGCCAGGCTGACCAGGGCAGCAGACTATGGGGTGAGCTCAGTCCTCCCCTCTCCCCTCCCCTCAGCTCTAGGGTCTAAAGTGCCATTTACTTTCACAGTGATCCCTACATATTCCACAAGGGGGAGCTCCTCTCCTTCTCTTGTCAGTCCCTTAGAAACAGGCTATGCCTTACATTCCCTGGACTGATGGGGCACCCCCTGGAGTTTACCTGGGGTTACAGGAGGGGGGCCTGGCTCTGGCCTGACTCCCCCAGGGTGGGGAGGGTGGGATTTGGAAGGAGGGATTTCCCCTGATTTCTCCTTTGGGCTCCCGTGCATTCATTCAACAAACAGCAAGTGTTTGGAATCCCCACAGATGGCTTTTATTTGGGCAGGGGGTGTGTGGGGAGGGAATAAACATTTATTATTAAGTACCTTCTAGTACCAGGTGCTATGCTAAGTACTTTCCCAATATTACTGCATCTGATCATAACAACAATCCGGGGAAGTGGGGCTATTCTCCCCATTTTAGAGTTGAGGAAACTGAAGTGGATAGTTTTAGTGACTTGTCCAGGCTTCCACACTCATTCAACAAACACTTAGTGTCTGAAGCAGAATTTGAACTCATCTTTCTGACTCTGAACCTCTTTCTCTGAGTACTCTCTCCACTGCACCACCTAGCTGCCTTTGTGTGGGTTTAGAGTTTTTCATGGGCACTTTCAGATTCCCCTTGTAGGCTTGGACAAGCATTAGTGTCCCCATTTCACAGATTAGAAGCCTGAGGCATAGGGGACACTTATTTCTGGTCACCAGGTAGGTTAGGAAACCAGCGCCTGACTTCCCAGGACAGCACAATATTTTAGGTCCAGGGCATTACTGAAGGGCAAGCAATGGAGATAGAATTGAGAGCAATTGGGGTCGATGACACATGAAGGTTGAGGCAAAGAGAGCAGAACTTCACAGGGACCCCAAGATTCCAAACCTGGGACATGACAGGTGGAAGGATGTGCTTAGGATCACACAGGGAGAAAGAGGCAGTGGCAGGTTTTGAACCCAGGTCCCCTGTTTCCAATACTTAGAGGTCATGCTGCCTTCCCTTTCTCTGGTGAGATCATTCATTCACTTGACAAACTCTTAATGAGCACCTTCTGTGTGCCAGGTGCTGAGACCAAAAGGAAAGCCTCTCCCCTTAGGGAGCTTCTATCCCAGTGGAGGAAACAACCTGTACACAGATCATAAATACCAAAGTGCAAATGCAGGACATGGGATATTGAATGTAGTGCCCTGTGCCTGGTCTGTTGTAAGATGGGCAGAGACGGTTTGTATCTATTTCCATTCATTCGAAGGATGGAATGGTGGGGAGGTCTCTGAATACTGTGATGAGTTCTTCCAATCAACTTGAAGTGCTTACATTATATGTATTTCTACTTGGAAGCTTCTGAGAGGTACCTCCCCAGAACTACATGCATTGGGGGGG
>NC_058134.1:299913239-299943824 GCF_016433145.1 Gracilinanus agilis | reverse complement strand
TTCTTTCTTTTCTTTCTTCTCTAAACTCTGACTTGGAGGCTTGATAGGTAGGGCATGAACTGTGGAAAGATCTAGTGGAAGCAGCTGGGTATATCTCACTAAGAGAAAAGGAGGGATGCCAAAGCTCTCCTGGAATGGGTGAGAAAAATTGTCCAGAGCAGCCAAGGGGAAGGGTCAACAGCCTTGTTCTACTGATCTCCAGAGACCAGGGAAGGATGCTGAAGTGGGGCTGATTTGGGCTTGTGAAGTCCATTTTCCTAATGAGGGGAGCTTTCCCAGAATGGACTGGGTTATCCTGAGAAGCAGTCTGGAAGTCTTCCAGCAGAAAATGGATGCCCATTGTTTGGGGATAATGCAGAGGGGAGTCCTATTCATTTGATGGTCTGACTGGGTGGTTAGTTCTCTTTTGATATGGAGACTGATTTGGGGAGTTTCTATGTGGGAGAAAGACCAGATGTGTCTAGGCTTGGGGGTCCATGATTTGGGTGGAAATTTTTTAAGAGTTTTTTCTTTTTTTAATTTTTGTACCAATGACATGTAATCACAAATTTCCATACAAGTTTTCCCAAGTTATATGATCAAACTTATCTCCCTCCCTCCCTTCTCTTCCCCCTCCCCATGCTGGCAGGTGATTCAATCTGGATTATACATGTATTGTCATTGGGCTAAAATGTTGGCTCTTACTTTTGACCTTTTGTGGCCTTTGCCTTCATTTCTCTCTTTTGATTTTCCCATCACCTTGATGTGCAAATCTAATCCTACCTCCACTCCCCAGAAAGTGTCTCTGTGATATTTGACAACAATCTTAACCCCTGTGGACCTTAGTCTTCTTATCTAGAAAATGAGCAGGTTGAATTAGAGGGTCTCTCCAGTGCTAAACATCCAGCTCTGAAGTTCTATGTTCTATGTTCCCAGATCCCTTTAAATGAGAACATTCTATGTCCTAGGATCTCTCCCAAGTGACTTGGAGGCTTTGTGGGGCATAATCAGTGGAGGGCTCAGAAGGTGAAGGGCAGGAGTAGAGAGCTAAGCAGAGGGCGAAGGCTGTGAAATGGACCAGTGAAGAGAGCAGAGTAGGATGACGGAAAAGGAGGAGAACACTAAGGAAAGATGGTGGATGGAGGGTGGGATGGAAGATTAGGCTGAGGCTTCTGGCTTAGGAAAGTGACACGGCTCTGAGGGGATGAAAGCCCAGGGGTGGCCATCCCCATCCACAGCTGGGATCCCAGGCCTCTTCTCTTGCCTTCTCTAGACCTGCTGGGCTNCCATCCACAGCTGGGATCCCAGGCCTCTTCTCTTGCCTTCTCTAGACCTGCTGGGCTAACTACTACATCTTGTTATTTCTCCTGGGATTTGTCTCTTTCTGGGACATCATGGGGGGGGGCAGATAAGTGGGGAGGCTAGGGTGTGAGAGGGAATGGAGTGCCTCTAGTTTAGGTATGTAAGTTATGTGGGGGAAGAAAGGAAGAATGAGCTAGGGTCTGACCTTGAGAAAGCCAGGAGAGAATGGGGTTGGGGGAGGGGGAAGGGGGCTGCCAGGGGGTTCAGAAAAGATTGAAGAGTGGGCAGCTGGGTGGCTCAGTGGATCAAGAGCCAAGCCAGGAGGTCCTAGGTTCAAATCTGGCCTCAGACACCTCCTAGCTGTTTTGACCCTGGTCAATTCACTTAACCCCCATTGCCTAACCCTTATGGCTCTTCTGCCTTGGAGCCAATACACAGTATTGATTATAAGATAGAAGATATAGGGGAAGAAGAAGAAGAGGAAGAGGAAGAGAAGAAGGAAAGAAGAAGAAGAGGAAGAGGAAGAAAAAGAGGTCAACTTATCTAGTCCTATTGTTTGGCAGAGAAGGGAACTGAATTTGATCAGGCTTGCATAGCTCAAATGAGAGCAAAGCCAAAACTGCAGCTGAGCTTTGCAGCTGACTTAGGCTCTGGGATTGGGGCTCTTTGCTCTGCTCTTGGCTGTTCCTGGCCTGGCCCAAACCCCAGGTCTGCCACTTGCTGGCTCTGCCAGGTCAGTCTACTCTGGTTTGCCAACCCATGCCATGGGTTGCTCCTCCTGTAGGGGTGTGGGACTGCTCTGAGTCATTTCCACTCTCTAGTTAGTCTCCTTGGCTGCCGTTTCCTCCAAGTTCCCAAAGTTTGATATTCTGGAGAAAGGAGGGCATTGGGTAAGGCTGGGGGGCAGCAGCTCTCTAGGCTCATTCCTAAGCTCCTTTCCTCCTCTGAGAGGGTTGGGGTCAGGCTCCCCTTGGGGTCATTTCAGAGGTGCTGAGCAGGACCCTTCTCTCTCCAATCCCTATTCCTACCTCTCCTAAAAAGGTCCAAGTGCACATTTGTGATTCATTCCATTGTCAATTTTCATTTTCCATGCCCAAACTATTACTGGTTTAGATCCCACAGAGAACAGAGAGAGGGGGAAAGGACCTACTTGTACAAAAACATTTGTAGCAGCTCTTTCTGTGATGGCAAAGAACCGGAAACTGAGGGGGTACCCGTCAATTGGGGAATGGCTGAATGAGTTGTGGTCCATGTTGGTAATGGAATACCATTGTGCTATAAGAAATGATGAAGAGGATGAGTTCCGAAAAACCTGGAAAGACTTCTACAAACTGATGCAAAGTGAAGTGAGTAGAATCAGGAGAAGAGTGTAAGCAGAAATATTATTCAATGATCAACTGTGAAGAACTAAACTATCATCAACAAAGCAAGTCCCGAGACAACCCCAAAGGACTTGTGATGAAAATGCTATCCATAGCCAAAGAAAGAACTGTTGGAATCTGAGGCAGATCAAAGCACACCATCCTTCACTTTATTTCCTTCATGAGTTTTTTTTATTGTATATTTAATGTGTCGTCAGTCATGACATCAGGAATATGGAAGTATGTATTACATGATAGCACTGGTATAACCACATCAGACCATTTCCCACCTCAGGAGGAGGGGAGGGAGGTAGAGAATCTGAATTGTAAAATGTCAGAAAGCAGTTGTAAAAAGTTGTTTCTAAGAGCCAGGTCTTAGAGGCAGGAGGTCTTGGGTTCAAATCTTGGATTCAAATTTCAGACACTTCCTAGCTGGGTGACCCTGGGCAAGTCATTTAACCCCCGTTGCTTAACCTTTACTGATCTTCTGCCTTAGAACCAATACACAGTGTTGATTCTAAGACAGAAGGTAAGTGTTTTAAAAAAAATTTGTTTCTACATACATGTAACTGAAAAAAGTTTAAAAAGTTGGAGAAAAAAAAAGAAAAGAAAGTGCACATGCCTCTGAGAGGGAGGAACAGCCGGGTATTGCTCGGGACCTCTCTCAGGGGACCAACTACTGATCTCTGTGCCTGTGTCTCTTGTTATATGTGCCTAGTGTTGCGAGGAGCTGAAGCTGAATGAGTGTGGAAGATCCCTAAGTGTAACACACAAGCTGTGGTAGTGAAACACAAAGGACTCCACAGAAATATTTGTAATGAATCTGCTTCACCCAGCTTCAGTATAAGAGTGTCCCAGAATAGATAAGCAAGTGAAGAATCTGAGATTAAGAACACACAGCTGCTTCTGTCTATTCTGGCTCAACATGGATAATGGCTGGTTGGCTACAATTTCAACTTTTTACAGTTGAAAGGAATCTTCCCTTCCCTCAAATACCCAAGGATATGTTTGCTAAGCCCTAAGGTAAAGATGACATTCACTTTAGGTGAGTTTAAAGGTTTAATAACAACAGACTTAGGGAGGGAAGCAGGGAAATGATGGGAAGAGGGCACAGGAGATCCTTGGTCTAAGCTATTGAGGACAAACGATGGTATATGAATTGAAGGTAATCAGGGTATTCAAGCTTGCTAGTTGTTGATGGTTAGTTTGCCAGTTTCCAGCCTGGCAGAGCCAGGCCGCTTCAACCTGAATCAGGTCATTTGATGGTAATTGATGTTGCTTCTTCTTGATGAATTAAATCAGAATGTTCAGTATAGGATAACACAGGGTTTGGGACTATGGAAGTGATCAGTGCTGGTTGCTGGTATCTTAGTAGATATCTTGGCAGACCTTTGGCCTACCCAAGCCCAACCAACCTCCCACACCAAGCCCTATTTCAAAATTGAGATCTCTGTCTCAGTTCAAAGCCCGCTTTTATACTTTCCCATCAACTGAAATTGCACTTGCTAGCCTCTGCCATGCTCAGCTCATTCCAAATTCTAAACAGCTAACTGTCAATCATTTTGCTTTTCATATTGCATTGCAAAATGTCATTGCTCTCTGTCCTACAGGACAGCTTCCCTGTGCCTTGGCCAGGCATTCTGTGCTCCATAAAGTCTTGGTCCAGCCGGAACTTCCATAAGTCCCCCTCTGGACCTTAAGCTGCAACCAGGATGGCTTCCTCTTCACTTGTCCCTGCCAAACAATCTGCCCCATTTAGCCTCTGGACCTTTGATCTCTCAAGGATGCCCTTTCAGCCTCCCTCCTCAAGGCAGCTCAGATTCCACTTCCTCACAGGATCTGGGAGCAGAAAGAGGCAGCTTTGAGAGCAGCACACCAGACCAGGGTCGGGGGAGCAGGGCAGCTTGAAGACCTCCAACAATGGAGAGCTCACTCCCACTCAAGGCAGCCCATTCTTGGAGATGCCTCTCTTGGGAGGATTTTCTCACTGAGCTGTGTGGGGAGATGTGGTTTCTAGATGTCTTGGTGAAATGGAGAATTGGATTTGGACTCAAGAGACCCAGGTTCCAATCTCAGCGCTTCTCATCTAGTTCATGTGGCCTAGACCCTCCCTGACCTCATCTCTGGGTTCGGTCCCCTTCTCTGTAAGGTGAGGGGCTTGGGTCAGAGGACTCTGAGGCTCCGGTAGCCAGGGAGCTCTGGGAGAGCAGGTCCTGCCTTTTGGCTTTCTCTGTATCCCTATGGGTTAGCCTGGCATACTTGGAGGGCTTGACAAATCCTGGACCAATCCGGATTTCATAAGTCTCCTGCTCTCCCTCTTATACCCTTGGAGTCCACACTGCCTGGCCAGAGAAGATATGAAATCTCTTGAGAGCATGATTGGGCTCTCCCTAGCCCAGGGTTCTGGGGACACAGTGTCCCCTGAAATGACTCGGATATCTGAAAGTCTCCTGGGAGCAAGACTCGTGGCTGCGGGCCAGGCTGGAGGAAGGCTCCAGGGAGGGAAGAGGACCTTGCGAAGGTGCTCGTGGCCCAGTATCCCTGAGGAGCTGAAGGTACATCCTAACTGACCCACTTCTTGGTTCCTGAGAAAATGCTCTGTGGTGGGGCACTGGCTGGCCTTCCTGGGGCTAAGAATGAAAATACAAAAAGCCATAATAATTGTGTCAGAAGGTCCTCACACTCACCCAGTGAGGTAGGCATGACCCTATTTCACAGAAGAAGAAACTGAGTCTCCTGGAGGGAAAGTCACTTTGCCAAGATCACATAGCAAATGCCTGACAAATGTGGGATCATAAATGGAGAGCTGGAAAGGACCCACAAGGTCATTAGACAAATTCCTTCATTAGACAAAGAACTTGAGGCCCAAAAGGGTTTGCAGCTCTGCCAAGGTGATGTGGGGCTTAAAGGAAGTTGCTGATAGGCCAGCTGAGGCCCATGGAGGGAAGGTGAGTTGCCTAAGGTCACTGAGTGAATTTATAGCCCAAATGGAGATAGAAACCCAAACTGAGAGATTTAGGGCTGGAAGGGCCTCAGAGGTCCACGTGGGTCAAAGCCTTCACTTTTATTGGCCTGGGGAAGGGGTAGGGAACCTGTTCAAGGACCCATAGCCACTAGAGCACAGTCAAGATGGGAACTGAGGAGGGCCTGTGACTCACTTCCTGGGCGCTTTCCCTAGAACCCTGCTGCCTCCTCACCACTGGATTGGGATAAGGAAACCCTCAGGATTGTCAGAAGGATGGGGCAGCCTCAGGGGGACCAGCTGACCTGGGGTTTTCTGGCCTGGGGGTGGGGTGGGTGGGCAAGCAGGGGAACAGCATCACCTGGGCCAGCTCAAGAGCTTCCCGCCCCTTGGGAGAGGGCTGGGGGCTGTCAAGGCAAGGCAAGGAGAATCCTGGCAGGGTCCCATCCATCCTGCTAGAGCTAAGCTGGGACTTGGGAGCCAGGGCTGTGGGGGCGTGGGGAGGCAGCTGGCCCTGGGGGTGAGCAGGGGGGCGAGGAGACGGCCTCTCCCTCACCCACCTGTTTGCTGACTCCTGGCACGATTTCTGTGGCTCTGAGAGAATGCTGAACCCAGGCTGCCAGGCGAGACAGGCCTTGTCTGGGGGCTGCTGGGGCCCCCCTTTGTCTGGCTGCCAGCATAAGGTGGGGGGGCCCACATGCACTGAACTCTGCCCTAGCCCGCCTGGGACCATCTGTGCAGCCGGGGGGCAAAGAAAGGCCGTTTGTGTGAGGCTCGGGAACCGTGGGAACCCCTGAGCCTGGCTCTCCCCTCCCCAAGCAGGCTGCTGCAGGAGCAATTGGTTCACTGAGAATGCTGATGGAGGGTAGGAGGGTAGGAAAGGCTGGGCTCTGAGTAGGGCCAGGCTCTGAGCTCTGGGCTCTGAGGGAGGCTCGGCTCTGGACAGAGTTAGAATCTGGGTTCTGGGCAGGGCCAGACTCTGGACTCTGGGCACTGAGCTCTGGACTATGAGGGAGGCTGGGCTCTGGGCATTGACCTCTGGGCAGAACTGGGCTCTGGACTCTGGGCTCTGAGCAGTGCCAGGCTTTGGGCTCTGGGCACTGAGGGAGGCTGGGTTAAGCTCTAGGGCAGAGTTAAGCTCAAGGATCTGGGATCTGGGCTCTGGGAAAGGTCAGGCTCTGGGCAGAGTTAGGCTCTGGGCTCTTGGCTAGGTTCTGAGCTATCTGAGAGATGACTTGGAGAGATGAGACATCAGCCCCAGATGGCAGAAGTTGCAAGGCCTGGCCTTCAGGAAGGGGGGCCCTGAATGGAGGCCCCACGGCCAGCCAGTGTCTTTGCATGCTCCTGGTGACTGCATGTGGACATTCATCCACACGTATTTCTGTGGGTAGGTGTTGAGGCATGCACCCTCTCCCCACTGCACACACTGAGCCCAAAGGACTCCTTCCACCTCCAGCCCTCGCCTCCCTGGGACCCCACTGCCCCCCTTCTCCCCACAGGGATCTAGGCCTCCCCAACCCTAGTGCCTGTGCTCCCTGGAACAGGCCCAAGAGGCAGCAGGGGCCTGGGCAGGGGGCTCCTCTGCCAGAAGGCCTGCTCTCTCCAGCTCTGAGCCAAGCTCACTAGGACAGCCTGGGCCAGTTCTGGGCCTTTCTTCTACCTCATCCTCAGCCTCCTCCTATTGAAAATGGAGAGCAGGGAGAGTGGGACCAGGTGATCACATGAGCAGCTGGACAGAGCCAGCCAGCCAGCTTGGGAGGGCCACAAAAGCCCCTTGTTCAGTGCCTTTTCTTAGTGATTAGGTGATCTCTTGGGAGGGCCGAAGCTCTGGCTTGGTTTTGTACACTCTGTGGAAGGGGAGTTTTTATTCATCTTCTCCATGGAGTCTTTGTTGATTCCCCAATGGTTTGGGTTTAGTGTAGGGCACCTCCTTCCCACTGAAATGATTTTGTATTTACCTTGAATATATTTATATTTATTTCCCTATAGGCTACCCTTTCCTGCCCTGCTAAACTAGAAGTCATAAGATCTGAGTTTGAATCCTGCCTCTGTCCTCTTTCCAGTGACCCTAGATTGGCATCTAGCAAACAGTTATTAAAATATGTACTAAACACTGGGAATACACATGCAGCCCAAAGGAAAGCCATAACCTGCCCTCAAGGAGTTTACTTTCTTTTATCGTAAATTTTTTAACTTTTTAACTTTTTTTTTGAATATTTTCCCATGGTTACATGATTCATGTTCTTTCCCTCTCCCCCAAGCTCCCCCTCCCCCCTGGAGCCAATGGGCAATTCCATTGGGTTTTACATATATCATTGATCAAGACCTAGTTCCACATTATTGATAGTTGTTTAACTTTTTTCAATTTTAATTTTTATAAATTGTTTAATTAATTAATTAAGAATATTTTTCCATGGTTACAAGATTCATGTTCTTTCCTTCCCCTCCTTCTACCCCTCTCTCATAGCCAATGAGCAATTCCACTGGGTTTTACGTGTGTCATTGATCAAGATCTATTTCCATATTATTAATATTTGCACTAGGGTGATCGTTTAGAGTCTACATCCCCAATCCTATCCCCATCGACCCATGTGACCAAGCAGTTGTTTTTCTTCTGTGTTTCTACTCCCACAGTTCTTTCTCTGGATGTGGGTAGCATTCTTTCTCCTAAGTCCCTCAGAATTGTCCTGGATCCTTTCATTGCTGCTAGTAGAGAAGTCCATTACATTTAATTGTGCCACAGTGTATCAGTCTCTGTGTATAAGGTTCTCCTGGTTCTGCTCCTTTCACTCTGGAATTCCTCTAGTTCATCATTCCTCTGAGCACAATAGTATTCCATCACCATCAGATACCACAATCTTTTCAGCCATTCCCCAATTAATGGACATTCCCTCATTTTCCAATTTTTTGCCACCACAAAGAGCTCGGCTATAAATATTTTTATACAAGTCTTTTTCCTTATTATCTCTTTGGGGTACAAATCCAACTGTGATATGGCTGGATCAAAGGGCAGGCAATCTTTTAGCACTCTTTAGGTATAGTTCCAAATTGCCTCCAGAATGATTGGATCAATTCACAACTCTACCAACAATGTATTAGTGTCCCAATTTTGCCACATCCCCTCCAACCTTTATGACTTTCCTTTGCTGTCATATTAGGTATGAGGTGGTACCTCAGAGTTGTTTTTATTGCATTTCTCTAATCATAAGAGATTCAGAACACTTTTTCATGTGCTTATCAATAGTTTTGATTTCTCCATGTGAAAAACTGCCTATTTGACCTTTTTTGGATTGGGGAATGGCTTGATTTTTTGTACAATGGGAGCTTACTTTCTCATGGGGAAAGATGAAACAGAAAAGAGGGCTGAAGGGGGAGGCAGGAAAGGCACCAGCACTAGGGGCAGGACTGCAAAGCCCAGAGTCACAGAGGCAGGTCTCTGTGGCCCTTCCCCCCAATCTGATGACAGTCATTTCCCCTCAACTCCTTGGGTCTCAGTTTCCTCATCTGAAAAATGGCACCCATCATTTTAGAGTTCCTGCCAATCCAAACGAGATTCTATGTATCTAGTGCTCTGCAAACCTCCTAGCACCCTCGAATGCTGTTATTATTATTAATCAACATTGATTAGATTCGAGGCAGCTGAGGACTTGGCTCTCGCTCCCCTCAGCACTCTCTGTAGGACTCCTCGATGGATGTCTCCTTCGCTCACAGGCCAGGCGGAGGAGCCAGTGGGAATTGCCTGACCCCATTAGGCAAGACAAAGTGAGTTGCGGCCAGACCCATTGTCGGCTGGCTAATGCACTTAGGTTCTTCTAATGTACAGAGCTTGATTTAGGTTAAACACAGGGCACAGCTGAGCCCTCGGCCACCAATGTGGTGGGCGGAGAAGCCACTCCCCTGCACCACGGTCCTTTGACCCAGAAGCAGGGGCCTGGGGGGCGGTGTGTGGAGGCACCTCCCTGCGGCTTTCTCTGCCCGGTAGATGATAATAATAACAATGGAGCTGATAATGCCTGGACTCCCCTTTTAAGTACCCAAAGATTTCCAGAGTACTCCCATTCATTCAGGCCTGCATGTAAATGCCTTTACTAAGAGTGTAGAAGCAGGGGACTGGGATGGAAGAGTGACTTCCCTCCGACAGCCGGAATCCTTCCTATTGGGGAAGACTTGGGGACACCGAGAAGCCAATAGGAAATGCGTACAGAGAAAATGCCAAGTAACTGGAAGGGAGTGGGAGTCTGTACACTGTCTGGAGTCGGCCTGTCCAGGGCTTTCCTAGCCCGGCCAGAGGAGCTTGTGTTTGATTATAAAGGCAATGGGGAACCTTCGGAGTTTATTGAGTAGGGAACTGACCTGGCCCGTGTACAGCACTTGGACAGCTCCTTCACCACCAGGCCCGACATGTGTTGTAGTCTCCATTTCACAGATGAGGAAAGTCAAGCTCCCAGGGGCTCAGTCATGCTGCCAGAAAAGATCAGCCTTGTCACTTCCAGGTCTCCACGACAAAGCCCCTGGCCCTTTCTCTGGATTGCCCTAGACCCTGGGGTAAGAGCCCTCCTGGTTCGCAAGTCCAGACACTGGCAAGATTGATTCCAGTCCCTCTTAAAGCATTCCGCTAATTCCTTCATGCTGAGGAAAACCAACAGGGCCATAGAGGATCACAGAACAAGGGCTCTAGGGCCAGTGGGGGGGCTTTGGAGGCCGACTTTCTCATTTTACACAGGACAGAACTGATCCAGGGAAAGGAAGCGATTGGAAATGCCCTCCTGAGGATCTGAACCTACATCCCTGGATTCCAAATCCAGAGATCTTTCCACTAGGTCAGTCTGTCTTCTGTGGGCATGATCATCCTTATGACTGGAAGAATTGGGCCTTGAATCTACGACCATTGGCTCCCAGTACTGGGTTGTTAAGATGGTGTCTCCCATGGGAGCCCCGGGCATCATGGAAGAGTGGTTTGGGGGAGAGCAACAGACCTCACAGGAGGTAAAGGAATTCAACCAGAAAAGGGATCTATCTCCTGCCCATTTTCTGACCAGCTCAAAAGTCATTGGGCCACCCATGGTCTGGGGAAGAAGTTGATCCAGAGAGAGACAGAATGAGAGACACAGAGACAGGTGAGAGAGAAAGGGAGATGCAAAGATAAAGAAGCAGACAGAGACACAGAGAGACTAAGAGAAAGAGAGAGTGAGAAACAGACACACATAGAGACAGAGAGAGGAATTAGGGACAGGGAGGTTCAGGACATTTGCATATAAGGTCAGCATTGGGATTTAATTGAATTCTACTGAATTTTCCATTTTCCACTTTGGAGATGCTATGACTGGAGCTGCTAGCCTCAAGGTGTGCAGACACCATCCAATCAGACAAGGAGTACATCCCTATTGATGTCCTCCTTAGTGGACCAGTCTGACAAATTCATCTTTCTCCTGCTTCAGGGTCCAGGGAAGAGCAGCCTGGGGGCCTGGAGCCCTGGATGTGCCACCTGCTTGCTGAATGACCCCCCCAGGCAAGGTCCTAATTTCCTCAATCTAAAAGAGTGGGGCACAAGGAGCTACTTGCCAGAGGGGTGGTGAGCAATTTGAATGAGAAGAGTTGAGAAGATGGAAGTTCCTTCCTTCCCGAGCTTTGTTCCCGGTTAGGTTGGTGACACCTTGGGCAAGTCACATTCTTTCTCCTCTCCCAACTCTCCTCCACGGCCAAAGGATGATTCTGAATCAAAGGATCTGTACACTTTTTTTTGGGGGGGGGGGACAGTGTCCCAAAGCCATGTAAGAATAACCCTTTGATAAGTCTGTGGCTTGAATTTATGGAGTTCTCTTGATCAGTAGTCCATTTGTGCCCCAACACAAACTTTATGCCCCCATTTCAGTAATGAAGAACTGAATCCCAAGAGGGAAATGAATCACCTGGTTCTTTAAGCTCCTAGGCTTGGGACTGCCCTGCTGGCCCAACTTCTCTCTCTCTCCTCCAGTCACATATGGCAGAGGCTCTCACTTCTGCTCTAAACATGAAAGGCAAGATATTTCATTAAGGCCTTCTGCCTAGGTCTTAGAATCATGGTGTGTCCATGTCCAAGCTGGAAGGAGGTTTCTTGAAGAATGCCCCGTCTACAACTCAGCAGCCTCTGTGGGTGGGTCTGAAGGAATGAGAAGACCCCTGTCCCTTGAGGTGATTCAGTCCACTTTTGTTCAGACTTAGATTCCGTGTAGTTTGCTACAGGAATTGTTTCTCATATCGAACTGAAATCTGCCTCCTTCTGACCCTGTCCTTGGGCTAAGCAGACCAAGTCTAAGCCCTTCCCCACAGGACAACTGCAGTAACCTCTCTCCATCCCCTCCTCTGACCCCACTTCTTTCTCTTCTCCAATCTAGAAAATCCTGAGATGGCACGATTTCTGGTTCTTAGCACCTGGGTTTCATTTCTGATGCTGGCTGCCTTGAGGGCGAGGCCGGGTGTGTGGAGGCCAAGCAGAGAGACAAAGCAGAAGCCCTTCTACTTGGTAATTGTACAATCCAGAAAAAGAGACCTCACTTAAACAATTAGCTTTGGGAACAGAAATGTGAGCAGAGACAGAGTTCAGAAGATTCTCATTGCTTTCGCTCCCTTTAAACTTCAGCTGGTCAGTCATAAGTTGCAATGTACCCATGGGGTATTTTGGGAGTCTTGAGGAAGTAGGAGGGAGTGGTGGGAGAAACTGAGGGCTTTTGTCTCCGCTGACATGTTTTCTGGATAATGCCAATCCCATTGCACATACAAGTCATTTAATGTGTCTGATACGACCAGGATAAGAGGACCCAGACAAGTCTCGACAATTCTGATGAGTGCCTGAAAGTATCACCTTTTAGGTTGACAGAAACAGGCAGAGCTATGCAGACACAGAAAAAAAAAACCACTCAAAGTCAGAGGCAGGCAGAGATAGACAGACAATCACAGACAAACAGACAGACAGACAGACAGAAACAGCTAGGGATAGAGACAGAGAAGCAAAAAGAAGCACAGATAGTAAGTGACAGACAGGAAGAGACAGAGGCAGGCAGCTAAGAGACAGATAAACACAGAAAGGGCCAAAGAATAGCAGACACAGAGACTGCTGGGGTTGGACAGAGAGACAAAAGCAAACAGAAGAGACACTGAGCTAGTCAGAGATAGCTGGAACAAATAGAGACAATGAGAGAAAGGAGCTAGCTAGTCAGGAAGACCCAAGTCTGAATCCTGCCTCAGTCGCAAACTTTGTCATCCTTCCTGAGTTGCTTAAATGCTCTCAGGGTTGGTTTCCTCAGCTCCTAAGAGGGGATAATAACAGCACCTGCCTCTGACAGGGATTTGGGGAGGATTGAATGAGATAATACATGTAAAATGCTCTGCAAACCTTAAAATGCTCTGTGAGGGTGAGCTATGTTTATTATTATGGAAAAAAGAGACCGGAAGAGACTGAGATAGATATGCAGAAAGAACCAGGCAGACAAACAGAAGTAAATAGTCAAAGATAGATAAGCAGAGAAAGTTGTGGGGGGAAGGGGGAGGGATGAAAAGGGGACAAACAGGAGAGGCAGGCAGACAGAGCTCCCTCTGGGGGAGGGTTATCTGCTGAGCATCAGGGTTCCTTCCCCACTCACTCTGCCACATTGCCCAATCTGGTGGCTTAGGAAGTGCAGGAGAGTAAAACCCAGCATTCTCCCCTCAAAACAGAGAGATCATACCCAAGGAGCAAAGAGCCCAGCAGTGGCCACTGGACATCGGTGGCATCCAGATGGAGGAGCTCATAACATGGACTCTCATTTTTAGTGCCTACAATCCAGCTGCTGCTGCTGGTGGTGGTGGTGGTGGTGGTAGCTGTATGTAAGAGTTCTCTTTAAAAGATGGAGAGTCAAGGAGAAGTACTAGAGGACCCGAGAAGAACTCACCTAAGGGAAAGATCAAAGTGAGCAATATAAATATATTTATTTACATATGTATGACGTTGGTTTTGATTCTTGGCAAATGTTTAGCAAATCTTTTAAAGGGATGGGCTCAGAATGCTTGTGAAGGAAGGGAAGCAGTTAGTGCATGGACCCAGCACAGGTCATGACAGACCCACTAGATGTCTCCTTTAGGGATTGGCAGGGATCTTTGATGGGTGAGTCAGGGGATGCTGCCAGGGGAATTTACCTAGATTTCAGCAGAGCACTTGATCAAGTCTCCTGCTGTAGATGAGATGGCACAGCGTAGTCTCAGCAGATCCCAGGATCCTGGCTCTCAAGCTGGGAGAAGGCTCAGAGACTAGCCTGATCCACCCTTTACTTTGCAGTTGAAAAAAGAGAGAAGATAAAGTGAGCTCCAGGTGGGGTTAGTTGAGCCCTAACCTGTGGATAGTTATCAATGTCTTAATATAAACATGGAAGGGGTGGTGGGGATCTCATGGAGTGCTCTCCCCTCCCCATCTCTCCTCCTCCAGCCTGGTATCCCTGCTTGGCTTTGGACTGTTTAACCCTTTTTATCAATGCCATGGATGCATTCACAACCTGCTCATCAGAGTTGCAGATGACATGCAGCTGAGAACAGCTAATACACTCGCAGATGGAGGTAAGATCTAATAGACAGACAGACATCAGAGAGATGATAGATGGATGGGGGAGGGGGAAGAGACCCAAACAGGCAGAGATTTGTCAGATGTTTTCTAAGTGCCAAACACTGTGCTAAGCTCTAGGGATACAAATGCTAATTACTACTACCACAGCCACTACCACCCAACTTTTGCTGCTGCCACCTATATAAATGCTAGCTAACTAGCCATTTAGGTTTGTGAAGCTTTTTTTTGGTCAGTTGAGAAGCATTGATTATTTATTTTTAATGTATATATTTTTAAATGATATTTTATTTTCCAAATTACATATAATAACAATTTTCCACATGTGTTTTCTGAAGTTATAAGATCTGAATTGTCTTCCTCTCTCCCTTCCTGAGATCAAAAACAATTTGATCTGGGTTATACATGTATTATCATG
This sequence comes from Gracilinanus agilis, assembly GCF_016433145.1. Lineage (NCBI taxonomy): Eukaryota > Metazoa > Chordata > Mammalia > Didelphimorphia > Didelphidae > Gracilinanus > Gracilinanus agilis. The sequence goes on along the minus strand of NC_058134.1, from coordinate 299,929,233 downwards.
CAAAGCATATTTCCATATTGCTCACTGTTACAAGAGGTTACTCATGTAAAACAAAACCCCCAAAATAAAAACACAAACGAAAATGAAAAATTGTCTGCTTTCGTCTGCATTCTGACTCCAATAGTTCTTTCTCTGGAGGTGGAGAGCATTCTTTGTCATAAATCCTTCAGAATTGTTCCAGATATACAACAGTATTGCTGAGAATAACTAATTCTTTAACAGTTGATCATAGTACAATATTGCTGTTACTGTTACAGTGTTTGCTTGGTTCTGAATATTTCGCTCCCATCAGTTCACATAGCTTTTTCTGAAACTATATTGCTTACCATTTCTTATAGCACAATAGCATTCCATCACCAAAACGTGCCAAGATTTGTTTAGCCATTCCCCAGATGACGGGCATCCCCTCAGTTTCCACTTCTTTGTCATCACAAAAAGAGCTGCTATAAATATTTTTGCACAAGTGGGTCATTCCTCCTTTTTTTTTATGATCTCTTTGGTATACAAACTCAGTAGTGTTGCTGTGGTAGAGCTTTGAGGTAAAACCCCAGATTCGGGATCCATTGCCCTTTGTAAGAATGCAAGACTCCAAAATTTAGCTGAAAAATAAAAAAGAGAAATTTATTCATTTGGAAGTCATGTTGAAAGACCGGGAGACAGAGTGCTCATGGAACACTTCGTCCCTGAAGACATGGGGCTTGGCTTTTTCATACCCTTTTGACAACAGGGATGAGTCAGGAATGAAATAATTCATTGAGGTTGGGGGTATAAGGAATGATCTATGGAATTCAAAGGATGATTAAATTAGGTACCACTTTATGATTATTAGAATGGAACTAGGAGGTACATATCTATGTTAATTGAAGATCTAGGGGAAAGTCCAAGGTTGGTAGGGATGCTCCTTTCAGGAAGCAGAAAGGAATTTCTTATGTCCCCTTTGACCTAGGATACTTCTGGATTTTTGGGTGTCCTGAGGGAAACCCTGGGTCCCATGCCAATGGTATTATAGGATCAAGGGGTATACACAGTTTCATAGCCCTTTGTTTTCCTCTTTTTTGGATCTCTTTGGGATACAGACCTAGTAGTGATATTGCTGGATCAAAGGGTATGTACAGTTTTATAGTCCTTTGGGCATAGTTTCAAATTGTCCTCCAAAATGGTTGGATCAGTTTGCAACTCCACCAACAATGCATTAGTGTGTCCTAATTTTGCTTTATACCCACCAAAATGTATCACTTTCCTTTAATGTCATATTAGCCAGTCTGATAGGTGTGACAACTGTAGTCTCCTTTGATCCTCACCACCATCCTGGGAAGTAGGTGTGATTATTATACCCATTTTTCAGGTGAGGAAACTGAGGGAAGCAGAGATTAAATGACTTGTCCAGAGTCTCACAACTAGTCTGTACCTAAGGCTGGAATCGAACTCAGGTCTTCCTGGCCCAAGCTTTATCTATTAATTTTTCTCTTCAAGGAGCTTATTTACTTTTTTTTACATATTTAATATAATTTTATTTTTTTTAATATTTTTTCCCAGAGCAAGGCTGAGGGACTTATGAGAAAAAGAAAACTAGCCACATTCAGAGGAAGAACTGTGGGAGGAGAAACACAGAAGAAAAACAACTGCTTGAGCACACGGGCTGATGGGGATATTATTGGGGATGTAGACACTAAACAATAACTCTAGTCCAACTATCAATAATATGGAATTAGGTCTTGGTCCTACATGTAAAACCCAGTGGAATTGTGCGTCGGCTAAGGGGGGTTGGGGGGGGATTGGGGGAGAGAAAAAGAACATGAAATATGTAACTATGGGAAAATATTCAAAATAAAAATTTTTTTAAATTAAAAAAATATATTTTTCCATGGTTACATGATTCATGGCCTCTCTCTCTCTCTCTCTCTCCCCTCCATCCTCCCAGAACCAACAAGCCATTCCTCCGGGTTATACATGTATTATCACTTGATACCTATTTGAAACCGTCCACCGACTTCACGAAGATTCCTAGTGGGTAGGACACTCAGAAAGGGGAACCAAGGACTGAGTGAAATTGGGTTACAGGTTAAGGACAATGGAAAGGAAACATAAGGCAAGAATAAAGATACGCAAAGAAAGTTCTGGCATAAGGGAGTCAGACGTCGAGTAAGCTCTGGTGGACAAGAGCTTCCATGGTTAGGAGCTTCACTGGGATGAAGCTCTGATGGTCAGGAGCTTCCATGGTTCAGAGCTTCGCCCTTAGCTGACACACTGCTCTTTTCCTGGGTGGTCTGATACATTGGCACTATGAGGTGATGATCCGGAGATTCAAGCTGTGGAACCTAAAACAATAGGAAGAGCTCACACCTAGATCCGGAACCACCGAGCCTAAGGTCTTAGTGCCTGTGTTAACTGATTGTTATTGGTAAAATAAGGAGACTGGGATAACTGACCAGTCTTCCAGAGTGTAGCCTTAGAGAAGGGCTAGGAATTTGGCCTGGCTGAGGTTCAATTTAACTCAAGGTTACAGAAATCAGTCATAAGCAAAACTAGAGTCAGCTTTTTGAACAACCTTAAAATAATATCAAGATTGCTACACTATAATTCATTTTTTTTAAATTTTAAACCCCTAACTTCTGTGTATTGACTTATAGGTGGAAGAGTGGTAAGGGTAGGCAATGGGGGTCAAGTGACTTGCCCAGGGTCACACAGCTGGGAAGTGGCTGAGGCCGGGTTTGAACCTAGGACCTCCTGTCTCTAGGCCTGGCTCTCCATCCACTGAGCTACCCAGCTGCCCCCTATAATTCATTTTTGTAATAGTTACTTTTGTAAAAATCCAATACGATTTGTAGTCTGATTTCTCTCCATTCCACCTTCCTCTTCCCCTCCCTCAGGGAGAAATCGAGAAACACAAAGCCCATTCCAAACCTGTGCAGTCACACTATCCCCTCTTCGGCTCAGAGTGCATCCGTTCTCCCTCTGGACTCCAGACTCTGGAGGAAGGCAGCAGCTCCTCATTGTGCTGACTGACCAGAGTTCCCAAGTCTTCCAAAATCCTTTATCTTGACACGATTGCTATTCGAGGATCCTCCATTCTCATGGCTGCCCCTGGGGAAAGATGACATTGAAGGGGGGTGGGCCAGAAGGGATGGAGCTAGAACAGGGAGCTGGGGTGTTCCTCTGGCTGGGAAGGGGAGCTGAGGTCCGGTTCTGGGAAAGATTAGGCCAAAGCTCACCTCCAAGGATCCGCAGTCCCAGGAGGGTTCTGGGGTTGGGGTAGGGGGACCCGGAGATGAGGCAGACAGAAGTGGTCAGAATCCCACCTGCTCCCAATGATAGGAGTTGTATCCGGGCTGCCCCTGCAGGGCTTCAAAAGCAAGACCATGTGGCCAGATGTCAAGCTGTAGAGAGAAGGCATGCTTCAGGTGGGGTGCTTGCTTCGTGACAGGGGATCTCACTTCCTTGGCCATCACTCTGTGATCTTCAAGTCGCCTGGACCGGGTCAAGCCCCACCTTTTATGAACTCTTACATCTGGGCCTCAGTGTCTAACCTAGAAAATGGGGGCTGACCTGGTCTGCCTCTTCCACCAGGGAGTCTTCCACGATGAAGAGAAAAACACTCTATAGACAGCTTTTCTGAAATGTGAGATATGCGTGTGGTTCCTGTCCCCCGTCCCTGGCTTTTCCTGGTCTGGACATGCTGCCAGCTCTGGAAGCTCTGCCAAGGCTCGCCAAGATGGACGGGGGCATCGTTTCAAAAGAGGGGCATCGTTTGATGCTCGAGGAGCTGCTCAGCCGGGGCACCGAGTGCAGCCCACTGGAAATGCAGTGGTGGGGTTGGTTCCAGTCCCACCAAATCATGAAGATGGCCTCTTAAGACGTGGGAGGAGCAGGTGGGCTCGTTCTCCAGAAAACAGCTGCCACCCAGGGAAAAGCACAGCTCCCTGGGAGCCAGCCCCATGCTAAAGATGGGAAAACCCCAAAAGCTGACACAGCTGCAGTCTCCTGAGGGGCCAGAAGGTGGCAGTGCGCAGGCAGAGCAGGAGGAGCCGCGGTCATTGGCTGGGAAGGAGGAGACAGCTTAGAGATCTTGGAAGCCAAATCCTTTGTTTTCTTCATTGTCAAACAGATTTTATTGGTATCTCTTGCTTTCTGTCTCCTTCATGCCCCACTTTGGAATTCTCTTGACCTCTTGGAGAGAAGAAGAGAGAAGTTGAGTAAAATTAATCAGCTTGGGGGCAGCTAGGTGGTTTAATGGATTGAGAGCCAGAGGTGCTGAGTTCAAATATGGCCTCAGTTTTTCCCACTTGTGTGACCTTGGGCAAGTCATTTAACCTCCACTGCCTAGAATTTACTGCTCTTCTGCCTTAGTATATATGCTGCCAAAGTGGGCACTGTTCTTCTGCCTTAGAATCAATACACCAAAATGAAAGGTAAGGGTTTTTAAAAAAAAGTTCATTGGCATGCGGAAAGCCAGAAGTTATCTGTACAGTCCCACACCCAGTATTATTGTTACTTCTCTATTTTTTTTTTAAACCCTTGTACTTCGGTGTATTGTCTCATAGGTGGAAGATTGGTAAGGGTGGGCAATGGGGGTCAAGTGACTTGCCCAGGGTCACACAGCTGGGAAGTGTCTGAGGCCGGCTTTGAACCCAGGACCTCCTGTCTCTAGGCCTGACTCTTACTCCACTGAGCTACCCAGCTGCCCCTACTTCTCTATTTTTAAAAATATCATTTTCTTTGAAAAAATTAAAATTCCATAACTATTAAGGTTAGCCTGAGAACTCAGAAACCCTGAATTCAAGTTCTGCTTCTGACCCATCCTGGCTGTGTGATCCTGGACAAGTTCCTGCATCTCTTGTGCCCTGAGGCACTTCTTGAGACCAGAAGTGGCCCAGCAGGGGCCAGTCTGAACTGGGCAGAGCAGATTTCTTGCCAAGAGTTCCTTATATCAATAGAATCATCATTAGGTCTGAAACAAAATACTGCCTCCCCAAACCTGAAAACAAGACCAGAGTCACACAAGAACTAGCAATAAACACAACTTGGCCACGCAAGTCACAAGGTCCCAGCCCATTCAGACCTAAGAAGAAATCTCAAGAGTATTTCTGTGGTCAGAACCCTTCCTCCCTGTAGCATCCATGGTTGGACCTGAAAACGAGCCTCTCTGGCTGCTGCCTGAGCCAGGTTGGTCCTCGGGCTGTAGACACACTCAGTCTCTGGCCTCATCATCAGGCCTTCCCAGTCTCTTTAGACCTGCAAGACTTTGAGCTCAACTAGCAGACCCTTTGAGAGCCGGCATCACTTCTTCCCTCCAGTATGGCATAAGAGTAGGATATTTGTAATGGACACAAACCCCTAAATTCTGAATTTCTCTTTTGTATTAAGCTCTACCATTATCCAGGGGTCAGTCATACACGTCCATCCGGAGTAGGGCTCTCCTCACTATCCAGCTTGATGAGAAGCCAGCTCAGGGTCTAAGCATTCTGTGTGAATGATGAGGGATGAGAGGACACTGGGAGAAGATGGGTGAGCACATATGACCTCTGCATGAGCAGCTGAATGTTCCCTAGTGGCTGTCCTGATGCTTTGCTTCCATGTTGAGATTTCAATAGCCTGGTAGACCTGTTCCCCTTTGGGAAAACTGCTGGATGCTTCCAGTGCTGAAGGGGTAGCTAGACCAGTGCTCTTACCTGACCCTACAAGGAACTGGGAGATGGAGGCTGGGAAGGTGATGCTCAGGTGGCTCCTCACTGCTTGACTCCTGTCGATGTTGTGTCCCTGAGAAACACCGTGGTTCCTGGCGGTCCCACACAAACCTCAACAGTGCCTGCTCTAATGGGAGGGGGGGACTAAGGAAGACTGGAAGCTTGAAAAAATGGGGAAGCCATTTTGGGGCTTCTTCCCTTCCTTGATGCTTTGGGTGTTGAAACAGGGACTAAGAAGCCACAGTCTCGGGTGGCTTTGATATTAATATTTGCTCGTGTTTCATTAATCCTCTAATTAAATTCCTTAGTTTGTGATAGAGCACAGACAAGTGACAGCATGGGGAGGAGTCCATAATGGGAGAGCAGAGCTGAGAGATTTGACTAGGAAGAGGGAGTACATGATCCTCTAGACTGGTAGCAGAACCTCAAGTAAGTCTAAGATAGGGGCTGGAGCCAGCAAGTGAGGGACAACTGGCTGCCTTGTGGGTCCTGACTGAGAGGGAGAAGCAACTGGGCCAATTCCCACAGCACCCCCTGGTGACCCCACACGACTGGTCTTCCTCCTCTCCTCAGGTTCAGGAAACCCCCAGTAAATATACTTTTCCTGACTCTTGTTTATTCATGAATTCATTCATTCCAAAAATATTTATTAAATATCTAATACCTAATATGTGTGAAAACCTGGCCTGACTGGTGGCAGGGAGATATAAAATCACATGTGGTGGGTGCTCTCTGAGTTCTCTCTTAATAATCTAGGGAATGGGAATCAGAGAGGAGCAAACTCAGCACTCTTTGAGGTCTCAAAAGTAAGGTCATTACTGCCTGAGGGAAGACTTCCTGGAGAAGGTGCCATTTGATTTGGACTTGAAAGGATGAAGAGAAGGGGAGGAAAGCCACCCCAGGTCTAGTTCTATTTCTGTTCTCAGATGAGGCTGCCCAGAGGCTGAGCTTTGGACTCATTGCCCTGGCTTGGTGCATGGAGGCTCCTTTCGCCTTACATCCGCTTTCTCTGTTGGTGCCCAGGGAACTCCGAGTATTTGGCTTTCTTTCTCCAGATGCCCTGATCCCACAGAGGGTGGAGTTGCATTTTTAGACCAACTTTGTCCCAAGAACCTCATGACCTGCAGCAGGGGCTCCTGGCTCTCTGGGGGCTTCTCCATCCTGACCTTGATGCAGAGCGCTGCTCCTGCCTGGACCAGGGGCCACATGGCCTCACTCAGGCAGGAGTGGGAGGAGACTGTGAGTCATAATCTGAACCAGAGTTGGACCCTTGAGCGGGTGGGAAATCCTGATTACAATCAGATGCCGCTATTTCCCAGGGGGCCGGGGCCAGCCCAGCACCATGCACAGCATTGCGGCTTCCGGCAGAGATGGGACAAGGTTCTCATGGGCTATTTTGGTCCTGGGCCCTTGAGAGGATTGATGGTCCCGTCATGTCGCTGTATGTCTGGGTAAACAGGGTTCCAAATTCCTGTTTGTAAGACAGGGACTCAAAGGGAGCCCATTGGGGCAAAAACAGAGTTGGATGGGGTTATGGCAGTCTGGGGGCAAGGTCCAGGCTAACTTGTTCACTGGATGACTCAGGCAAGTCCTCATTTCCCTTCTCCAGACCTGTTTCTTCATCTTTGAAACAAAGAATCAGACCAGACTCAAATGGAAACAGAGACTGATAACACAACCACCAGGATCTCTGGGGGCCGCCCCGACTTCAAAATCCACAGAGGAATATGGCCCCGTTCTAGGGAATTGCTGTTGGTTTTGTTAAATGTCAGCCATTACATTGTTTTTATTTATTTATTTATTTGTTTGTTTGTTTGTTTATTTATTTATTTATTTATTTTTAAACCCTCACCTTCCGTCTTGGAGTCAACACTGTTCTATTGGCTCCTAGGTGGAAGAGAGGTAAGGGTGGGCAATGGGGCTCAAGTGACTTGCCCAGGGTCACACAGCTGGGAAGTGTCTGAGACCAGATTTGAACCCAGGACCTCCCGTCTCTAGGCCTGACTCTCAAGCCACTGAGCTACCCAGCTGCCCCCCCACCCATTACATTTTAATCTGTTTTGGGCCCCACTCTGGATAGGGACTGTGGTGTTTGGACCGATATCTCTGCCCTAAATGATGTCCAAGGTTCCTCTCTGAGGGTCTTTGTTCTGTTGCCTAAGTAAGTCTCTCCGGACTCTGACATCCCTTTTTCAAAGGCCGCTTCCTAGCCCTGACCTTCCCTGTCCTGAGCTCCCTCCCAGCTTTGGCATGTAACAGGCTAATGATCCTCCCTAGTTCCTTCTTCCTTCAGCATCTCTGCTCAGCCGTCTAACTTGTGTCAAACGCTGTGGGACACGAGCCATGACAATAATATGTGCCAGGCACTGTGCTATCCAGGGCATGTCCTGCCTCCACAGGGCTTTCATCCCTCCCAGGACCCTACAGACCTGTTTGCCCTTAGAGAAAGGCTGTTTCTACGCCTCCCTCCCAACCTCTCTTGCCCACCGATGGCCGGGTCAGAATTAGGTCTCGCAGCCATTAAATAGGCCTTAAGTGCCTACTGTATGCCCAGCTAGCACAGAGCTAAGAGCTGGGGGCACCAGGGAAGGGAAAGGACTATCCCGCCCTCTGGGGACTCCCCGTCTGATGGCAAACAGCTCCCCCCAGGGCAGAGCTCCTTTCCAGGGAAGGCAGTGCCTGCGCGGAGGGAGGAAAGGGCCTTTGGGAGGAAGGAGTCGCTTCCGAAGTCTCTCCCACAGCTTCCCAAGCCCCTTGCAGCCATGGGACACCCGCAGCCCTGGGCCCTTTGCACCCCCTGCTGAGGAAGCTCTCTTGCTGGCAGCCCTTGGCAGCAAGCACAAGGGCAGAGGACTGAGGCCTGGCAGGGGCCCTTCGGAGGGGCAGTCTTGGTGCTTTCCATTAACCTGCTCCATCCGAGGCCCCGGAAGGCCCCAGGCCTCGTGGAGCTGGGCACAGAGCGGCCTCGGTCTCCAGAGGCAGAACTGAAGCGAGCTGGTATTTGGCTGGGGCTTGTACACGTGTACCCCTGAGCCCGCTCTACAAATCGAGGCCTGCGAATTCCGTCTGGGAGCAGGGCTCGTGGGGTCCTGGGCTGCAGGCCTGGCAAGGCGTCGTTCCCAGGAAAAGGGGAAGAGAAGAAGGGAGTCCCCCGGGGTTTTCTGCCCTTGTGCTCTACATCCGGGGTGCCTGCTCCGTCCGGGGGTCCTCCGTGCAGAGCCGGACTGGAGAGGGCCCAGGGCAGGGCTGAAGGGGGGATTGAAGCCGGAGACATCCAGGAAGGGGGAGGGGGAAGGGCACACCAGCTGTTTTCAAGTATTTCAAATGCATTGGACATGTTGTCCCATGGAGGAGGGATTAGTCTTCGGAGGAATCCTACATCCAGAACTGGAGGGGATCCCAGGCCCGTCCAGGCCAATGCCCAAGTGGGTGAGGGGCTTGCATGTGGGCAGGCGTGGAGCGGGGTGCTCGCCTCTTCTTGGCCTCCCAGGGCAGACTGTCCAGGGCAGCCGGGACCCTGAGGCGGAGCTGCCCCAGCATGGAAAGGGCTAGCGGGGAGCCTTCTGGGGGAGGCCACCGAGTGCCCTCTAGTCCTCTGGACTTCCGTGGGAGCACCTGGGCTCCAGGGAAGCAGCAAGGGGCGCTGGGAAAAGAGGGAGCGAGGGCTGGCGGGGTGCTGGGATCCCAGAGACCTGGCCTGGGCTCCTCAGATCACTGCCCTCTGACCTTGGCTTCCTGGGGGAAACCGAGGCACGCAGACAGGGGAGGGGATGACTGCGAGGCACTGACCGTTTAGAGGTTCTGTCTGTCTTTCTGCGGCCTGTGGGCGTGGTGGGGAGTGGAAGCTCCTGGAGGCCTCGCTCTGTCCTCGCGGGCTCGGCCCTGGTGGCCCACGGCAGACACATCCCTCATGAAGCCCAGCCCCGGGCCTGCGAACTGGCCCACACAGGCTGGGTGAGACCAGTGGGTCCGAGGCCCAGCCTGGCTGAGAGCAGAGGGGCTCCCGCGGGAGGTCAGCTTGGGCCTCAGCGGCTGCCCATGGCCCAGGCAGGAGAGTGGGGAGGACAGAGGGGCCAGGAAGGCCAGTGATCTTCCTCTCGCCCCCGGGGGGCTCCCCGCTGCCAGGGACTCGGGGTGAAGGAGGGAGGCTGGGCAGAGGAGGAAACCAAGAGGGGAAGGAACTGGGCTGGCACACGTGGGATGGGGCCTGGCCTTGAACCCAGGACTCCTGGCTCCCGGCTCTGCCTCACCCGGCAGCATCCGAGGGCTTCCAGGGAAGGCCAGGCCTGGACGGAGCCATCTCCTGCCTGAAAGCCGAGTCCGGCCAGTCTTTCTCTGCCTTTGGAGAAAAAAGGGAAAAAAATCCTGACAAGTTCATCCCAGGACAAAGAGGGTTTAAAAAAAAGCCAGCCCTCTGTGCATGCGTGTGCGTGTGTGTGTGTGTGTGTGTGTGTGTGTGTGTGTTTAATGCCTTCCTGTGTAAGTCCCGGCGGGGGGAGGGCCCGGCCTGCTCTCTCGCAGTCTGGCATGGGGCCCCGTTCCTCTTATATTGTCTATCTTGGCTAAACTTGCCGTTCCCGCCACATTCCCTGCCAAGAAGGGGGCTGGGAGGGTGCAGGGCGGGGAGAATGCTGGGTCCTTTAAGGATACCGAAACTCAAGCCCCGCTTTGGAATGGGCCCATCCTGGGAAGGCAGCTAAGGGAGCCTTCGGAGGCCCACATTCCTTTCTGTGCTCTGCGGACTCCAGGGGGAGGCTGGGCACTGGGAAACGCGGGCCCCGTGCCCACCCCTTAGAGACCACCCAGGAGCCTACCTCTGGGGCTTTCCTCCCGGGGCCCTGGAGGCCGCTCGGCGTGGGCATCATTGCCCCATTTTAGAAAGGGGGAAACTGATGCCTGAGAGGGGCATCCTCCAGGCCTGCTGGGTCACCCAGCCGGCCCTCAAGCTGAAGTGTTCTGTCTCTGCCTAGTCGCTCACTTTCAAAAAGAAAACCAAATGGTTTATTTCTTCTCTTTTGTTTAAACATCCCTGCTGCTTCTCCTGATTCCCCTGGCCCCTGCCCATCCCGCCTTCCCACGCCAGCCCCAATTCTCCCCTGTAACCACCAACATATGGCGGTCCATGTAGCTGACTCTGGTGGCCTCTTTCCATGGTGGGGGAGGCGCCACCACTCAGAGCCGAGTCTTGAAAGTCTCTCCAAGTTTCTCTGATACTTCATGGACTGTCGTGTCAGATCCTAGGGCGCAGGGAGCGTTTTGTGGTCTTTTGATCTTTTATCTCCAGCACATAGATAGCATTGTGCCTAGACCGGCAGGTACCTAAGAAATGTTTTGTTTCTTGGCCGATACCATTTTATTAACTGCTGTGGCTCCCTAGTACCTCAAGGATCAGTTACAAACTTTGGCATTTGCTATTTATTTATTTTAATTATTTTTTTATTTTAAAATATATTTCCATGGTTAAATGATTCAGGTTGTCTCCCTCCCCCTTCCCACTGCTGACAAGCAATTCCATTGGGTTATACATGTATTATCACTTGATAACCATTTCTATATTATTCATTTTTGTAAGAGAGTAAGCTAAACCCCAGATCATATGCCCATACAAACAAGTGATAAATCATATGGCATTTGCTATTTAAAGCCCTTCTTGGAACCTTGATTCCACTGCCTTCCTCTCCAGCTCATCTTCACTCAGTCTAGGCTCTGGCTAGACTAGGGCAGTTCCTTCTCCACGACATTCCATTTCTCATTTCTTTGAGGCAGGGCTCCAGGCTTGGATTGCTCTCCCTCTTCATACCCACCTCATAGAATCCCAGTTTCCTTCAAGGCTCAGCTCAAACAGCACCAATTTATGTGAAGGCTCCCTGAATTCTTTCAGCAGTCTCTGTCTCTGTCTCTGTCTCTGTCTCTGTCTCTGTCTCTGTCTCTATCTCTGTCTCTCTCTGAATTCTTTTTGTAATGAGGCTTCTTAAAAAGATGAAACAGGGGGCAGCTGGGTAGCTCAGTGGATCGAGAGCCAGGCCTAGAGAGGGGAGGTCCTGGGTTCAAATCTGACTTCAGATACTTCCCAGCTATGTGACCCTGGGCAAGTCATTAACCCCCATTGCCTAGCCCTGGTAAGGTGGTAACTCTTCTGCCTTGGAGCCAATACACAGTATTGACTCCAAGATGAAAGGTGAGGGTTTAAAAAAAAAAAAAAAAAAGATGAAGCACTTCTCTGGTCCAATTCTTCCAAACTCTACTCATAATGACTGGTCATAATGGCTGACTCCTCCTCATCCCTCCCAGAGTTCTAGGGCTGATGAGAGAAATGATGATAAAGAAGATGAAAGGGGTGAAGAATTCAAATAAGATGATGACGAATGTTATAGGGGTAATTTGAGGAAAGGTGTTTGGGATAAAGGAATTGAAAGGAGGATGTTGGAGACTTGGTAAGTGGATAAATTAGGCTTCAGGTAGGCTGGGATTAAAGGAGATTCAGGGTATAATAGGACTGAAGTCAGGAGTATAACACAAAAGGGAAACAGAGATCTTCTTGGGAGAAAGAAGTTAAACTAAACAGACTAACTCTGTAGGCTTACAGACTGGGACTTAGACTCAAACACAAACTGAGGGAAATAGACTAGACTGAAATTAACAAACAGGCTTTTGTTAATTTCACAGGAAGGGACCTATTTTGAAGTAACACCTTCCTTCAAGATGGATGCCCAGCTTCCCTCTAAACCCAGAGTATGTTTTCTCTTTCCCTCTTCTTCCCTCTTGTTAGCTAACAGACAAATTACACTAAATAGGACTATTGAAACACAAAGGATTAATTTATTTGAAGGATGTTGTTAGGAAGGTGGATTAAAGGAAAGCCCTATCAGTTATCTCAGGAACCTCAGGAGGGGGAAGGGAAGTAAAGATGGAATCTGAGCAAGGACCTGCCTTACTCAGTTTTACAAAATGCTATCTAAAGGGAATAAAGGTGATTTGATTAAATTATAAATAATGCTGTCAACTCCTCTCTAATTTCTCTCCTTATAAACTCCACAGCCACTAAGGTAAGGGAGGGAAGGCAGGGTGGTATTAGGAAAGGAAGATATAAAGGGTCTATCTAAAATAATAATTTCTTAAGTAAATCTATCAATGCTAGGCTAAATTTCAATATTGAAGCTAGATACTCTAAGAGCTCGCTCATTGACTTCCTCCCTTCACGGAAGATCCAGTCAACTCCCTCTCCTCAAGATTCTAAAACCTCTAACAGCTTTTTGGAACTCAGCCAAAGCTAGAAAAAACTATCCCCCAATTCTGTATACTACACACATGACATTTATATCCATGATCTCACTGACCCTGTGAAACATGCACCAGATCAGGTCATTTGATGATATGAAGGAAGAGATGAAGCCCCGGGGATTCCTACAGGGGCAGGGATTTTCCTAGAGAGACACAACTTGTACATCAGAGATAGAATTCCAACCCAAGTCTTTCCGACTTACAGTCTTTCCTCTGTACTCGACTATTTCCTATCATCTGAAGGATTCAAGCGGCTGGCTCCCTTTGGACATTGCAGAAGAAGCTCCACCAGCTTGTCCTAGAGGTGGGCGGCAGGGTGAAAAAGAACAAGCAGAACGATTGTGTGTCCGTCGTTGAGGGGGATGGCCAAACAAGCTGTAGCACCCGACTGTCACTGAATGGAAGGCACCTTAAGAAATCGATCCTTCACTGATGATCTAGAAGCTTTCCCTACCAACTGATAGAACCTCAATGAACTGATGCAGAGTGAAAGGAGCAGAGCCAGAAGAATGTTGTACACAGAGACGGATACACTGTGGTAAAAGCCAATGTAATGGACTTTGCTACTAATAGCAATGCAACGAGCCAGGGCACTCCTGAAGGACTCGGGTAAAAGAATGCTGTCCACATTGAGAGAAGGAACTATGGGAGTAGAAATGCAACAGCCAAACATAGGGCATCACTTCTCACATGTATAGATGGAGATGTGATTTGGGGTTTAGGCTTTTTAAAAATCGCTCTATAGCAAAAATGAATAATATGGAAATAGGTATCAAATGACAACACTGTACAACCCAGTAGAATTGCTTGTCAGCTCTGGGAGAAGGGAGGGAAGAGGGGAGGGAGAGAAAATGAATCATGGAAACATGGAAAAATATTCTAAAAATAAAGAAAATGAAAAGAAAAAAGAAATCAGTCCTTAAAACACATGGTCCTGTGCTAGGTTTGGAGGCTACAAAGAGAAAAATAAAATAGTGCCTGCCCTGAAGGAGTTTACAATCTACTAGAGCAGTTGATCTATGCAAATATATGTGAAGTGGGGGGAGAGGAGGGTCCAGTCTTACATAAATAACACATATTGTCATTGTCATCTTCTTCATTCCCTTCATCTTCTTTCTCATCAGCTCTACAGGATAGTCTGTTCCATGGCCAGACTTTTTCCAATCCTCAGGAAATTCTTTCTTATTCAGGAGCTGTAACTCCCCCCACCCCCACCCTCTGGGGCAAGCAGAACAAAACAAATGCATCATTGGTATAAAGGTGCTTTCACTATTTGAATGGCAAGCACATCCCAGGCAGGGCCCTGGTAGCTGAAATTACAAAGACAAAAGCAAAGTACTCCTTTGCCTTTGCCCAGTCTAGCCTGGGGTGACAGCAGGGACCTATATTGGCATATACAAAGTAGAAGAATAATTTGCAGGGAAGCACTAGGAGCAGGTCATCTATTCCAACCCCTCATTTTTACTGTTGAGTAAATTGAGGCCTCAGGTCTCTGAGGCCCTGAGTGATGGCCAGGTTCAAATACAGAACCTAGAACCCCTGAGTTCTGTATCCAAGTGAGTTGGGGTCTTAACCCCTAGCTCCATCAGGGTGTCAAGAGCATCTCATTTGAACTTTGTGCTGCCCCCTTCATGCTTAACACAGGGCTCAGCACACAGGAGGTGGCTCTGAAAGTGTTTGTTGAATGAATGCATGAATGGATAAAATAAATAAATGAGTCCTTCCCACTTCCCTACACCTTGAAGACTTGGGTCGGCTTGGGTTTGGACCCAGTTTATGGCTTCTTTCCTTTTTCTTCCCCTCTGGGGTGGGCTCCCTTCTACTTACCCGTATCTTGTACACACTAAGTTCTTTCTACATCAGCTTCCCCATTAGAATGGAAACCCATTCAGGGCAGACCGTGCCTTTTGCCTTCCCTTATAGTCCTAGTATTTAGCACGTAGTCAGCACTCCTTAAATGCTTCTTGGCTGGCTGCCTTCAGGATAAAACCAAACCTTCCTGTCTGGCATTTGGAGCCTTTCGCAGCCTAGTTCCGGCCCTCTCTCCGGGCCAATGGTGCATGGCTCCTTTCACACGCTCTTCTTTCTGGTCAAACTGATCTACTTAGTATACTTTACCCAAGGTAGCACATCTCCCATCATCATGTCTTTGCCCTGACCATCCCCTGAAGTCATGGGCAGCCACCAGCAGGGGCCAATAGGAAGAAGGAAAAGAAGAGAACCGACTTCAGTGAAGTAGAACCAAGACAAGGTCTCACCTGGCTCTAGAGCTTTCAAAGGCTCTGAGGCTGACAGTCCCTGGCCCCATTTTACAGAGAAGCAAACTAGAGCTCTTAGAGGCAAAGTGACTCATCTGAGGCCACCCGGCCAGGTAGAGGAGGGATCCCCAGAGTTTGGACCAGTTTGGGGCTCAGTTCTTTCCCCTCCAGTGCTTTGCCTCTTAGAATGAGGAGATAAGGAGACCAACCTCCAATTTGGAAGACACAGTAGAATCCCAGCAACAAAATTCCAAGGAATGGCCCAGAAGAAAGAGAGACTGGGAGGGGACCTGATCATAACAAGTGACTGCAAACCCGGATAACTTAGGTATATCTGTTGAAGTTAGCATCCCCAGAGCTCATGGGTTAGGACCCTTCGTTTTTTTCTTGGCTTTCTTTGTCCTGACGGCAACTACATTTAATATACTTTGAAGTTATTTAAAAGAAAGCTAAGGGAGGGGCAGCTGGGTAGCTCAGTGGATGGAGAGCCAGGCCTAGAGACGGGAGGTCCTAGGTTCAAATTCGACCTCAGACACTTCCCAGCTGTGTGACCTTGGGCAAGCCACTTGACCCCCATTGCCTACCCTTACCACTCTTCCACCTATAAGTCAATACACAGAAGTTAAGGGTTTAAAAATAAAATAAAATAAAATAAAATAACATAACATAACATAACATAAAATAAAATAACATAACATAAAATAACATAAAATAAAATAACATAAAATAAAATAACATAAAATAACATAAAATAAAATAAAATAAAATAAA
>NC_058134.1:299875153-299903281 GCF_016433145.1 Gracilinanus agilis | reverse complement strand
TTTCTGCCTTCATCTGTACCTTTTTATCTCTCTCTCTCTCTGTCTCTCTCTGCCTCTGTCTGTCTCTGTCTCTGTCTCTCTCACTCTCTCTGTCTGTCTCTGTCTCTGTCTCTCTCTGTCTCTGTTTCTGTCTCTCTCTCTCTCTGTCTCTCTCTGCCTCTGTCTCTGTGTGTGTGTGTGTCTCTCTCTGTCTCTCTTTGTGTCTCTGTGTGCATTTCTCTCTCTGTCTCAGTCTCTCTGTCTCTCACCCCTCCCCCAAGTCATTCCATACCAAGGGAAAAATTTCAGGTGGAGGCCCCCATGCCATGCATCTGGGCCTAGAGGGTCCTCAGTTTGTCTCTGAAGGGTTTGAGGGGTCAGTGTCTGGAGATGTAATCCTAGAATCTAACCTCTCCTCCCCAAAGCAGCCTCTGTGGCATTGAAGATAATGGCCATTAGTCACAAAGGAAACAACTTCTCTGCTTTTTCTCAAACCTGCTATCTTAGGATCAGTTCTAAGACAGAAAAGTGCCAAGGGCTTGCCAACTGGGGTTAAGTGACTTGCCTAGGGCCACACAGCCAGGAAGTGTAGAAGACTAGATTTAAACTCTTGACCAAGGAAACAACTTCTAAGCTACTCTACCAGGCAGACATGGAGCACTTGGGCCATAAATGGGCTTTTCAAACCAGTTTCATCGGTAGCTGGGCTAGGACCCCAGATGTAGTTGGTCTGGCCATTATTGCTCGAGGTAGGGCAGCTGTATAAACCTGGGCAAGTCACTGACCCTTTACCTAAGTTTCCTCAGTTGTAAGATGGGGATAAATAATAGCTCCTAACTCCCAGAGCTGTTGTGAGGATCAAACATTCAAGTTTTCTTGCAAACATTAAAGTACTATATTTTTATAATAATTATGCTTATTATTATTCTATTACTGTCTAAGGTGCATAACTAAGGAGTGGCAGAACTGGCACTGAACCCAGGTCCCATGATGTCTAGTCCAGCGCTCTGGGTTCAGATTATACTGCTTCTCTGCCTGTCCCAACCATTTTGCTCCTGGAAGAGGAAAGGACAGACACTGTTCTAACTGTGGGCAGCGCCTCAGCCCAGGCTCAGGTGTTGGATTTAGGGTTAGAAATCAGCCCCTCCCCATTTTGGCCTTTGGCTCACGTTGTGCCCCATGCTTGGGGTAAAGTTACTGCCCCCCCTCCACACACACACACACACACTCTCTCTCTCTCTCTCTCTCTCTCTCTCTCTCTCTCTCTCTCTCTGTCTCTCTCTCTCTGTTAAACCCTTCAAGGCCAATTCTGATGCCATAGTCCCCATCCAATCTTCTTTGGCCTCCTTCCCAGGGATGTCATCTTTCCCCACTCAGATTTTTCTTGGATCTCCTTTGCCTTTTTCCTTGTCCTCCTTGTGTGGACATGATATATGCATCCTAATCGTCTGTAAATTCCTTGAGAATGCACAAGGGCTGAGTCATCTTTTTCAACTTTGTACACCCAGCACTTAGCACAGGGCCCTGGATACAGAAGGACCTTAATAAGTGCTGGTTGCATTGAACCGACAGGATATAGGCTTTAGTTGGTCTTCTAGGACAATGGTTCCTCTGCCTCAGTTTCCAGGAACTGCTGAGCCCTGTTTTTTTCACTGTGGAGGTAATGACAAAAGGCTCATTTAGTCCTTGGGATAAGTCTCTTTCTCCTCCTTGGAGCCCATGGCGCCATTTCTTTTTCTAGAGGGTCTCCATAAGCATGGGCCGTGAAATTCCTAGTCAAGCTCCTCAGACACTCGCTCATCATCGGTGGCCAAGGAATGTTTAATCAGGGCAGCCAGGAAGAGAGCTAATTCCATACTGAGCACTTCAGGAAGCCAGAGGAAAGAAAGTGGGTGGGGCTAGCAGTGAGAAGGACCCCAGGAGATCCACAGAGTCTTGTTGTTAGAGTCTGGGTAAGAATGCATCCCAGAAGCTGTTGGTGGGGCCTCCAACTGTCCTCAAGTGTCCTGGACTCAGCTCTCCTCCTTGCTATAAGGAGCAAAAACCTGATGAGGAGAGGCAGTGTGGGACAGTTCAAAGAGTGCTGGATTTGAACTCAGAACCCCTGGAATCCAGAGCTAGCTCTACCACTTACCACCTGTGTGACTGGACAAGTCCCTCTGGGCCTTACTTTCCTCATTTGCTAAATGAACAAATTGGACCAGATGACTTCTAAGGCTCCTTGTAGCTCTAAATAGCTCTAAATCTTACCCAAGAGCCCAGACATAGGGTGAGGAACCCCTGTTCATGAGGATCCAACTTTGCTGCTTGGGTGAATCATTTCCCCTCATCTGGGCCCCAGTTTCCTCATCTGTAAAATGGCACGAGACTATTTCATGCAGAGGTTTCTAGGGGTGCTCTCATGGTAGCTGGTCTGAACTCCAGAGGATGCCCTGAAGGTCTAAGGAAAAATGGGTCTGTGAGAGAAAGTGGATGTTTTATCACAGTGGAGATTAGAACATTCAAAGATTGCTTAAAGGGAATAGGGATGGTTTGCTTCCAAGAAGAGCCCACCGAGAGGGAGGACCCAGTAGTTGTGTTCAAGTTTTTGAAGATTTGGCCCAGGGTCAAGGGATTAGATGGGTCTGCAAACCTGGGAGGGTGGTAGTTTGAAGAAGAAGAGTCGAGAGGGACAAGAGAATTGTGGAGTCTTTGGAAGCCTTTTTGGGGAAGTGGGACTGACTAAGTTGGAAGGTCTTCATTATTGGAAGTTCATTGGGGTCATTGAAGAGGCCATTTGTACTCAAGAAGGGTTGAATTTGATGGAAAAGTGATTGGAACAATGAATGGAATGCTGGGTTTAGAGTTGGGACACAGCATCAGGGAGGCTTAGACTGAACATGGAATTCTCATCTGGAAAATGGAGGTCATCATTCTCCAACTACCATCTTTGTAGGGTTGTCTTAAGGCTCAGATGAGACTCCCTGAAAGCTTTATGGGAATGTCAGCCTTTGACATCAGGAAATGATATTCATGCAACAGAAGGATCCCTTCTGACTCTGAGATCTTGGGATTTCTGGAAATGCTCACCAACCTGCCCTCCCTTTTAGGTTGTAACACTCAGGGCTATGGGAACCTGGGACAGTGGGAAACCCTTACTCAGAACTGGCATTTATCTGGCGATCAGGGAGGAGCTGGCTCAAGCCTTGGCAAGTCATGGGCTGGTTTGGTGACTCCCTGGGGCAACAGAGAGCCCTGCCTGCTGAATTAAAGCACCTACACCAAACCTCAGGGGAAAGAAGATGAGCTTCTGTCTCTCCTTCTGGGACTAGACTTGTTCTTCCCACACCCATCCCCAACACCCAGAGACAGTTGGGGGTGGGGTGGGGTAGAGATGCATAGTGGGCATATTTTAGACCAATACAAGAAGAAATGGTGAGAGCAACCCCCCACAGTGGAATGGATTGCCTTCTAAGGAAGAGGGTCAGAAAAAGGAGCACTGAGAATCCCTGATCAACTATGGGGAGAGGCAGTATAAGACAGGGGAGGAAGCACAGTCTCTGGAGTTACAGTCCCTAAATTCCTATCCTGCCTTGGACCCACACCCATGACTATGGGCAAGTCATTTTATTGTTCTGGGGATCAGTTTCCTTATTTGTAAAATGATGAGGGTAGGTTAGATCTGAGGCTCTTAACTTATGGGCTAGAGTCTCCCCTCTGCCCACATATCCATGGATAGATTTCGGAGGAGAGACTGTGAATTTGGATTTTTTCTATTTTGTGAATTGCATTTCAATAGGTTTCCTTTGTAATACTACATATTTATTTTATGCATCAAAAACCACTATTCTTTTTTGTAAGCCCTTATTTTCCATCTTAGACTCTATATTAGGCTAGGCAATAGGGGCTAAGTGACTTGCCCAGGGTCACACAGCTAGGAAGTATCTGAGGCCCGATTTGAAGCCAGGACTTGCCATCTGTGTCCAGGTCTGGCTCTCTATGCACTGGGCCACCTAACTGCCCCCCAAAATCACTATTCTGAGAAGGGGTCCAGAGGCAGCACCAGACTGACTGCCAATGGCATTCATGATACAATATAAGTTAAGAACCATAAAGATGGACTTCTGGGTCTAGGCCTGAGATTCTATAAGCAAAGTGGCTTCTGATATCACTTCCCAACTCAGAAATCATGCCTCTTCCCCTCTGCCTCGGCCAAATGGAAGTATAAGGCCTGCCCTGTGAAAAGATTCTAGCTGACGTAAGGGCAAAGTCATGACTGCACTTAGGAAGAACATTCTCGTAGGGGCCACATTTATCCTGCTGGCTAGGGTTCTTCCTCAAGCTAGCGATGCTGTGAGCTTGATGGCATCCTCACTCTATGACATCTGGGCCAGATAATCTCAAGGCTTTGTTTTCAATTTCAGGGAGGTTCAAACCTGATTGACTGGTTGGACTTGATGGCCTGATATCAACCTCGAGAAAGTGGTTCCTACACTTGGATTCAAATAATCAACTTCACCCATGTGATATGGAGAGAGAGCTGTTTATATGATATAAAGATCTGGGTTTTTTGGAGACGTTAAGTAGAGATTCCATCGAGTAGTCTGATAAATGAGCCTCAAGATTCCCAAGGCTCAGGGCTAACTCCTTGACAAAATGGTGGAGCTGTCAAAGTTTACCCTTGGATCCTCCTGGTTTCACAACTCCCAGCCCAGCCAAAGTCTAGCCAGGTTTCTGCCATCTTTGTAATGAGAGAACCCACATCTTACCATTGATCCCCAAGAACAGCGTGCTCAGAAAGCAAACTTTCCCCATAGCACCTCATAACAGTGTGTTAAAAATAATATTGATATAGATGGATATTAAAAGTATTAATAGTTTATTTAAAGTCATTTTGAAGATCCATCGAGAAAGACCAGTCTTTTCTCTGGATCTCAGGGGGGAATGTGTTATTGGAATTTGGGGGTTCTTTGGGGTTCATTAAGCTTTAATATTTAGATATATGATATAAACTTCCTGTGGACACTTAGGGGACTTGAAAAGTACACTTCCCATGATTCGACGGGCTTCCTTCTTATAACACGAGTCAACGTAAAGCGTAGCTTAAATAGAGAGAACTTGATTGGGACACTCTCTTTTGTACAAAGCAGCCAGGTGGGAGAAGGTAATGGTGGGCGATTTGAATTAGATCTTATCAGGCGTGTGGCTATAACTATCAAAATGACTTTAAATAAACTATTAATACTTTTAATATCCATCTATATCAATAATATTTTTAACAAGTGCCTAACACAGAGCTATCATCTAAAAACGCATTGGCTGCCATGTTCTTTTTGACTCATAGGAAGCCTGTAGTCCACTTCCATGCTCAGATCTGAATCAAACACTTGATTGATTTGGGTGGACTATGCCTGCTCACCCAGATTCCTAAAGCACTTGCTGGCCCTGGAATGTGACTCCCCCAATAACTAAGACTGGCCATGAGCTTGCCATCTAGGAGAGGCCAGCCAAGGAACGTGCCCTTTCACCTTAGAGCAGGCATTCCCAAGCACCAGCAGATGGCTCCCAACCATTGTTGGTCATCACTGTCCCAGGTCCAGGCATCTCGTTGGATTATTTAGAATCCAAGAATTCTTTATTCTGGGCTGGATTGGTGCAGGAGGCATTGGTCAGGCCTCAAGTTCCCAGAGCGATTTCCTTTTCTTCTCTGGTGGGCTACTTGCCAGGGTTCTGTCCTTGGCAGAACTGGGCTGGAGCTGAATCCCTGAAGATTGGGGTCCTGTGGTTAGGGGGCTCTGCAGGTCTAGCTTCTAATCCAGAATAAGGATGAAAGATTCAAAGGTCCAAAGACTAAGGGTGAGGAGACATGGGTTTGAGTGACCTTGGGGAAAACATTTGATCTCTCTGGGCCCATTTCCTTGGTGGGTTATGCCACTCCCTCTTCCCCATCACTCAAACTTGAAGGCTCAGACATCTTTCTCTGTCCCTTGCCTCCAAGTGCTGGCTCTCCCACCTCCACCATATGTCCTCAATCTCTCCCCTGCTCTTTACTCACCTAGCTGGCACTGGTGGAAAGGAGGAACCGCCATTATTTTTTTTAAACCCTTAACTTCTGTGTATTGGCTCCTAGGTAGAAGAGTGGTAAGGGTGGGCAATGGGGGTCAAGTGACTTGCCCAGGGTCACACAGCTGGGAAGTGGCTGAGGCCAGATTTGAGCCTAGGACCTCCTGTCTCTAGGCCTGGCTCTCCATCCACTGAGCCACCCAGCTGCCCCCTCCATAATTTCTTTAATAAACCCTTAACTTCTGTATATTGGCTCCTTGGTGGAAGAGTGGTAAGGGTAGGCAATGGGGGTCAAGTGACTTGCCCAGGGTCACACAGCTGGGAAGTGTCTGAGGCTGGATTTGAACCTAGGACCTCCCGTCTCTAGGCCTGGCTCTCAATCCACTGAGCTACCCAGCTGCCCCCTCCGCCATTATTTTTTAGAGTGAAATGTTGAAGAAATTAAGCTTATTTTTTTTAAAGATCCCCCCCCAATTACATGTAATCAAATTTTCCACATACATTGTCTGAAGTTATAAGATTCAAATCATCTCCCCCCCTCCTTTCTGAGACGGTAAACAATTGATCTGGGTTATATATACAAAATCCATTTCTATATTGTTCATTGTTATAAGAGGAGACTTATATAAAACCAAAACCCCCAAATAAAAGCCCAATTCAACTAAGCTGAAAAACTGCATGCTTTCATCTGCCTTGGTTTCCAACAGCTCTTTCTCTAAAGGTGGACAGCATTCTGTCATAAGGCTCTCACAATTGCCTTGGATCACTGTATTGTTGAGAATTAGACTCATTTTTCTCTGTGTGTGTGTGTGTGTGTGTGTGTGTGTGCGCGCGCGTGCGTGCCTTGTGATATTTTTTATTTAAATACTATTATTTTGTTAACCTATACAAGAATCTACAGAATAGTATATGTAAAAGAATAACAATCATTTATGTATCCTAGCACCATTTCCATTGAACCTCATTGAACAAAAATTAAACTCATTTTTCTTACAGCCTTATAGCATGTGGACTTTTTGGGGGGGAGCAGGCAGGGCTCTTTTAGCAGTGTACAAAAATCAGACCCTCGTCACTTCTCACCTACACAATTACAATTTGGCCTCCTGGCCTCCAGCCTCCTCTCTCGGTAATCCATCACTCACATATCTCCCAAATTCATTGTTTAAAAAACAAACAAACCCTTACTTTCTCTCCTACTAATAACTCTAAGATGGACAAGCAAGGGCTAGACAAATAGGATTAGGTGACTTGCCCAGGGTCACACAGCTAGGAAGCCAGATTCATGTTCTAAAGGCAGTTGGCTCAACTGCTGCTCAGAAAGCTTCTGTAGCTCCCCATTGCCTTAGGAATAAAATCCAAATCACTTAACTGGACATTCAAAGCTTAGTTCCTATCAGTCCCCCTTACACACTTTATGTCCTGGCCAAACTGCCTATTTGCTGTTCTCTAAACTCAATTCTCCAGCTCCAACCTCAATGTCTCTGTCCAGCTGTGGTTGTCCCGCCACCCCTATCCCTGGAGCACATACTCCTTCCCTAGCTCTAGAGGTGCTGCCAGCCTCCTCCGAGAAGTCTTCCTGGATCCTCCCCATTCAGGGGATCCTCCTAAGACTCTCCTGAATCCCCTCCAGATTCACACCATACCTCAGTGCTATTCCACTCCCTTCAACAGCTATGCTCACTCCAGGAACCCTTGGAAGGAGGGTCTGGAGCTGTTGCTCTTTGTCCGTCAGGTGTTGGGATTAAAAGGAGCCGAATGAGGTTCAGAGGGAGCCTGTGGCCCCTAGGTTGTTGAGAGCCCCCTAACCTCCACCTGCCATTTTGTTTACAGAAAATGAAGCTGAGGCTCAGACAGGGCCCAAGTTCCAGAGGCCACTGCGGTCTCCTCCTCCCTACACTGACTGTGGAGCTGATGGATTTCCTCTTTGAAAGAAAATCCACTTTGTCTGGGTCCCGAGTAGGTGTCTGGCACGCGGGCCCCCACCTGTGTACACAGAGTCTCGGTCCTGGCATCCTCCTTTCCCCAGCTGGAGGGAGAGGGAGATGGATGCTCCCGTCCCTTCGCAGCTCAGCGGAATGTTGTGCCCCTTCTCCACAGCTGGGACGCCACTGTGTCCGGGCTGGGGTCTGGCCCCTCGCTGCCCCCGTCAGGTGCTGGCACTCCCCCAGCGGCCTGCTCCTTCTGAGTTATTACTGGGGGCGGGCTAGAGCCTGGGACTGATCTACCGGGGGACACGGCTGAGCCTTGGCTTCCTTACCTAGACGCCATGATCTCCATGGAGTCTAGGAATCAATGAAAAAGCATTTACTCAATGCCCAGTGTATGCTGGGGGTTCCCCAAGCAGAGAGGTAAGGAGGGAGGGCCTTCCAATGGGGGCGGCCAGGGCAAAAGCCTGGAGATGGGAAATGTAGTCTCATGGGTGACAAATTTTGGCTATGCTGTACAGTGGGCGAGTATGCCTGGAAAGGCAGGCTGGATCCAGCGTGTGCTGGCCTTTAGAGGCCACACGGAGTCTTTATTTGATCCCAGAGGCAGGAGGGATCCCCTGGAGCTGATTGAGCCTGGGGGGTGCCAAGGTGTCCCCTGTGTGTTAGGAAAGCCGTTCTGGCCAAGTCCAGGGGATGGATGGGAGTCAGTCAGCGCCTCTGCAGAGACCCCAGGATTAGAGTCAGACCACCACACAGAACGGCCAGTGCCTCAGAGGTTCCCCAGGAGCCTCGGCCAGGGCCACATGTTGGGGAATCAGGGGTGGGTCCTGGTGTGAGTCCCAGCTCTCCAGGCCACAGTGGCCCAGGGGGGCTTCACTCTCTCCTTGCCTGAGCTCCTTGGAGAGGCCGGAGCCCTGAGCAGGCCCAACAGGTGCCTAGTCAACGGCGTGGAACATCTGAGTGCCCAGAGCCGCCTGGCCCAAGGCCAACAAGGGTGCCTGTGTTCAGGCTGGGGAGCCTCTCCTTCCCCCAGGATCCCACAGCCTGAGGAGCCTCGTTGTTCTTGGCTTGGAAATGTGGGCATCTCTCTGCAGCCTGGATGCTTTCTCCTCCTCTGAAAGAAATGAGGGGGCTGGGCTCCATGGTTTTCTGAGGCTCCTTCCGGCTCCGTGGCTGTGTGACCTTGGAGAAAGTGCCACGCCTCTCTGGACCTAACTCATTCTCTGGAAAACATGGGGGTTGGAGAGTTCCCTCCCATCCCTGCCAGTGTGTGGTTCCTTCTAAGATGGGGGGGGTGGGGTGGGGTGGATCCCACACTAGCCTCCCGAGCTCCCCCTGTTCTTGAAAAACACCCGGAAATTCCTGCCTTCCTGGCTGGGTTGGACTGGCCCTGGGCTGGCTGCCATGGCCCAGGATTACCAGGGCCAGGAGCTGGGGGCTGGGGACAGAGGAGAGTGGGGAGCAGCTGAGCATCCCTAGCGGCAGCAACAGCAGCAGCAGCAACAACAGCAGCAGCAATACAACAGCAGCAATATAACAGCAGCAGCAGCAGCAGGGGAGGGGAGGAAAGTCCCTGCCTGGCCTCGGCAGCCAGTGAAGCACTACAATTCCCAGCATGCTCTGGACGGCCACCGGACCACAATACCCAGCATGCCCTAGAAATTGCCTTAACCCATTCCCTGCACCAGGTGTTCTGCTGACGTCTTGGCTCCTCTCTGCCTCCTGGGATGACCGGACAGTCTTCTCAGGGGGCTAGATCAGACCCTGTGCAGGGCGAGGGAGCTCCTAGGGAGCTTCAGCAAGCAGGCATGGACGTTCTGTAAAGTCCCACTTACCTTGGTAGCAGTCGATCCTCAGCTCAGCCACTAACTTGCTGTGTGACCTTGGGGAAATCTCTTTCTCTCTCTGAGCTTCAATATTATTCTGTAAAATGAAAGGGTTTTTTGCAAGACAATCTCTAAGACTCCTTCAAGCTCTGAAATTTTAGTTTCCTTCTTTACAACGATGGCTAAAACAACAGCTCTAAGTAAAGAAGATTAATTTTCTGAAGTGTTCTTTCTGGCAGGAACTTCTCCTTCAGTTAGGATCACAGGCCATCTCCAGCCCTCTTTCCATTGTCCCCTCCACACTCTTTTAGTGTGTCTCTGGCTTCCCAATCGTTTCTGTAAAGGACTTGGTTAAAGGGAGTCGAGGTACTCTCACCAAATTTGTGGAGGACTCAGAGCTAGGAGGGACAGCGCGTACTGAAGGATGGGACTCCCAACAACCTCGAAAGGAATAAGATTTAATATGAAGTCTTACACTTGGGTCGTCCCCTCTCAAACCTTCAAAATACAAGATGGGGGGAGACAGCCGACCGTCTGAAGAAGATCTGGGAGGACTGCAAACTTGATAGGAGCAGCCAGGTAAGCTAAGGTGGCCTTAGACCAACCTGAGACATGCATAGTAGCCAAGACCGATCAGGAAAGCCACGGTCCCACTTACCCCTGGCCTTCTCCCACATGCTCACTTCTGCGGGTCATGTTTTAGGAAGGCGTTGGGCATCCAGGAGAGGGCCTTGAGTGCGTGTCATACAAGGAGTGGTTGAAGAAACTGGGGATATCTGACCCAAATGAAAGATGAGAAGGGGGATGAGAGCTGTTAATGTGGAAAAAGGATTAGCTTTGTTTGTTCAACATCAACAAATTATTTTTAATTTCTTGTCTACATCAATTATTGGTCAAACTGTTTTCCAGTTTTATATTAAATAATGGGTCCTCTTAATAACTTGTGTTTCTGCTACTGGGCTACTGCTTTGGCTTTTTCAATCTTCCTTACTTAGCAAGTCTGTTCCAATAATCTGCTTCTTTCTCTCTGTCTCTGTCTCTCTCTCTGTCTCTGTCTCTCTATGTCTCTGTGTATCTCTGTGTCTGTCCGTCTGTCTCTCTCTCTCTGTGTCTCTCTGTGTCTCTCTGTCTTTGTCTCTCTCTGTGTGTCTCTCTCTCTGTCTGTCTCTCTGTCTCTGTCTCTTTCTCTCCATCTCTGTCTCTCTCTCTGTCTCTCTCTGTGTCTCTCTGTCTCTGTCTGTCTCTTTTTCTCTCTGTGTCTCTCTCTCTGTCTCTGTCTCTCTGTTTCTCTTTGTCTCTCTCTGTCTCTGTCTTTCTCTCTGTATGTGTGTGTCTCTGTGTCTCTGTGTCTCTGTGTCTCTGTCTCTCTCTCTTTCTGTGTCTCTGTTTCTCCTCTCTCTATCTCTTGTCTTTGACTCTCCTCTCTCTGTCTCTCTTTTTTGGAGGAAGCAACAGGTCAGTCTGAAGTAGATTCAATGATCTGTTTGATTACAGTTTGATGTGGGCCAGGGCGGACACCCTTCCTTCTCTCTTGTTCATCATCCCCTTCTCTCTCAGTTTTTGGTTATCTCTTCCAAGCTCTGAAATTATTTTTCCTGCATTTTTCACTTGCCTCTTTGAGAACTGTTGAGGCCAGCCAGGAGACTGATCTAAAAGTTCCATAAAGTGGGGCAGCTGAATAGCTCAGTGGATTGAGAGCCAGGCCCAGAGATGGGAGGTCCTGGGTTCAAATCTGCCCTCAGTCACTTCCCAGCTGTGTGACCCTGGGCAAGTCACTTAACCCCCATGGCCCACCCTTACCACTCTTCTGCCTTGGAGCCAATACACAGTATTGACTCCAAGATGGAAGGTGAAGGTTTAAAATAAACAAACAAATAAATAAATGAAAATTCCATAAAGAACGGGGATTGCTTCTTGTTATCTTTATCCCCAGCACCTGGGACAGTGCCTGGTTCAAAGTGCTGATTGGACTGAAATGAATGAAGTTTCCCGACTGATCACAGCCATTTAGTTTATTTCTAGGTGTCACATACTAGGAAGAAACTAAACAATTGGACTTGTCTTGGGGAGGGAAGTCAGGATAGGGGGAGGCCGGGAGAGAAGATGGAGGCTCTGGGCCATTAGCAGAATTAAACTGCGGAAGGAAAGGCTCAGTGTTGGGAAAGAAGGATCATCCTTGCTCTGCTTGGACCCACAACTAGGAACAAAGGTGTGGGAGGGGGATGCTCTAGCGATCTGGGCTGGGGGGTCAGAAAAGCCTTCCCAATAGCCCTAGAGATGCCCGGAGAGGCCTGGGCTGCCTCTCATGGGAACTAGCGCAGCCCCTTTCTAGAGGGGGGGTTCTTGGTCAAGCCTGGGTTGGGCGGCTGCAGAACTTTTGTGGCGGAGATTCTCGGGCTCTGGTCCTCGTCCTGTTCTCAAGCAAGTCATCAGCAAACAGGAAGCCCCTCCTAAGGGTCCAGCAAACGGGCCCAAAGGCATTTCCATTCGGTGAGAGGGGCCAGCAGGTAGATATGCAAAAGATGGAAAGAAAACACCAAGCGGGGGCTGGGCTGGGCTGGGGCTTCCTGCTCCTGGCCATCCGTGGCCTGGGCTTCCAAGATGGAGGGCAGGAGAGGGGCCCAGGCCCAGGGGACGGGACGTGGAGTGTCTTGTGCCCGGCCATCGCGGGGCTAGAATGCAGAGGGGCTGAGACAGTCTCAGAAGGGAGGCCAGCGGCCAGGTGTGAAGGAGTTCCATTTGCAAGCAGTTTATATTTGATCCCAGAGGTAAGAGGGAGCCCCTGACATGGGGGAGTGAATGGGCTTTTGTGTGCTTTGCCAAAGATCTCGGGCAAATGCAGGGAAGGTGGATTGGAGAGGCAGCCACTGAGCCTGGATGGAGTGTCAGCCAAGTGCTGGGATCCAAAGAAAGATCCCAGGCAGTCCCTGCCCTCAGGGAGCTCACCGGCTAACTGGGGAGGGGAGACATCCCCAGCTGGGAGGCTCTTTTCCTAGCGGAATCCCGGTAGAAGGTGTGTGACTGAGAGGAGGCTGAGGCCAGAGACCTTGGGAAGGCCCAAGAGAGGAAGCTCCTTTGCACACAGAGAGTGAGAGATGGGGACGCCTGGCAGGAACGGGGAAGTGGGAAAGGCGCCGCTTTCTTCGGCAGTTTATGCTGGGTGAGGGACGGCCAGCTTTCTGGGACGAAACTGGCCTAGACTTGGTGAAGAAGCTTCACACGGTGTGGTCAGACCTCCATTGCAGGGCAGCATAGACGAATTTTGGAGCCAGCCACATCAAGATGATAACCGAGCCCCTGGGAACAAATGTTGTAAGAAGGAAGGAAGAGGGAGGAGAGGGAGAGAGACAGAGGCAGAGGCAGAGACAGACAGGGAGGGAGAGAGACAGAGGCAGAGGCAGAGACAGACAGGGAGGGAGAGAGACAGAGACAGAGACAGACAGGGAAGGAGAGAGACAGAGACAGAGACAGACAGGGAGAGAGAGAGACAGACAGACAGACAGAGCGGGGCGGTGCTGGTCTCCTGCTCCATGCCCTCCTCCAGATCTTCCTCCCGTGTTCCCAAGGCTGGTCCTGCGTCCTGTGTGAAGGGGGGGGGGGGTGTCGAGGGAGGAGGGGGACAGGCAGGTTGGCAGGCCCCAGTCCTGGGAGTGGTACTGGCAGGCAGGGGGCTGCTCTGAATGGGGGAGCAAGGCAGGGGCTGTGATTGTGTGCTGGGGCTGCCGTTTCCAAGGAGAGCGGCTGCACTGTCTGTACATGCCCAGTATATTCGATGCTGCAGGACTGGGCACCCACACCATCCAGGCTGGCCGTCTGCTGGCCGTCTGGCTCTTCATTATGCTTTCACAAAAAGGACTAAAAAGCTGGGGCGGGGGAAAGGGAGGGGCAAAGGGGAGGATGAAGCCAGGCTGACTGGGGGGGAGGGGCGGGGCTCAGCCCCCCCGGGCTGCTGGGGGTCTCTTCTACAAAAGTGATGATTTGGAGAGCGTAAAGGGGCCTCGAAGATCACTGAGCCATCCCCCACCCCCATTGCTTTGCAAGCCCGAGGCACTCTAGAAATATCAGATGCACAGAAGGGGATACTGAGGCCCAGAGGAGAAGAGCCTTCCTCAAGGCCCCATAGAGAATGAGGGGCAGAGCTGAGACCCCAACCCTAGAGTCTTAGAGCAGAAGGGACTTCGGATCTTTCAGGCCAACTGCTTCACTTCACAGATGGGAAAACTGAGGTCAGAGCAGGAACACCCAAGTCAGGGAGCCTGTGTTTGAGCCAGAAGCTCTTTCAGTCACTGTGGCTTTATGGAGAGCTTTCTTTTATGGCACTGACAGCCATTCATCATTCATTCGTTTGGTCACTCCATTCATTTGTTCTTTCACTCACTCATTTCATTCCTTTACTTATTTATCTACTCATCTATCACACATTTCTTAAGTGTCCTCAGTTACAAAGAAAAGGACAGAAGACCTTTCTTTACCTCTTTGAGAGAGATAACAGTGTGGTACAGTGGGTGGCATACTGGACCAGGGCAGGGACTCTGAAGGGCTCAAATCCCATCTGAGATATTTCCTGGTAGTTTAAATCCTCGACTGCCTTTAAGCTTCAGCTCTGAAGCCACTTTGAGGGGAGCCTTCCAGGGTCCTCCCTCTACATGTCCTCCCTCCCCAGTTGGACAGTATTCATTTACCTATATGGACTTGAAAAAGAATCCTTACCTTCTGTCTTAGCACCAGTTTAGAAGAGTGGTTAAATGGGGTACTTGGGGTAAATGACAGTAGCAAGATAGTGTTCAATAAACCCAAAGATCCCAGCTTTGGGGAAAAGAGCCCACTATTTGACAAAAACTGCTGGAAAAATTGGAAAACAGTATGGGAGAAATTAGGTCTAGATCAACATCTTACACTCTATACCAAGATTAATTCAGAATGGGTAAATGATTTAAATATAAAGAGGGAAATCATAAACAAATTAGATGAGCATAGAATAGTACACCTATCAGAACTATAGGAAAGGAAGGAATTCAAGATCAAGCAGGAAATAGAGAACACTACAAAATGTAAAATGAATAATTTTGATTATGCTAAATTAAAAAGTTTCTGTACAAACAAAACCAATGCAACCAAAATGAGAAGGAAAGCAACAAATTGGGGGAAAAATTTATAACAAAAACCTCTGACAAAGGCCTCATTTCTCAAATTTATAAGGAGCTAATAGGTCAATTGTACAAAAAATCAAGCCATTCCCCGCTTGACAAATGGTCACGGGACATGAAAAGGCAGTTTTCAGATAAATCAAAACTATCAATAAGCACGTGAAAAAGTGTTCTAAATCTCTCACAATTGGAGAAATGCAAATCGAAACAGTGCTGAGGTACCATCTCATACCTAGCAGATTGGCCAATATGACAGTAAATGAAAATAATAGATGTTGGAAGGTTCCTGGCAAAATCAGGACACTAATGCATTGCTGGTGGAGTCGTGAATTCATCCAGCCATTCTGGAAGGCAATTTGGAATTATGCACAAAGGGTTTTAAAAGACTGCTTGACTTTTGATCCAGTCATACCAATGCTGGGTTTGTACCCCAAAAAGATAATAAGGGAAAATACTTGTACAAAAATATTCATAGCTGCGATCTTTGTGGTGGCAAAAAATTGGAAAGTGAAAGGTTGTCCCTTGATTGGGGAAGAGCTGAACAAATTGTGGTATATGGTGGTGATGGAATACTACTGTGATGTAAGGAATGATGATCTGGAAGATTTCTATATGAACTGGGAGAACTTCATTGAACTGATTTAGAGCGAAATGAGCAGAACCAAGAGAACATTGTACACAGAAATGTAATGGACTTTGCTACTAGTAGCAATGCAACAAGCCAGGACACTACTGAAGGACTTATGGAAAGAATGCTAACCCACATTGAGAGAAAGAATTATGGGAGTAGAAATGCAAAAGAAAAACATTACTTATCGCATGTATATGTGGGTATGTGATTTGGAGTTTAGGCTTTAAGAGATTGCTTTATACCAAAGATGAATAATATGGAAATAGGTCTCAAGTGATAACATTTGTACAATCCAGTGGAATTGCTTATTGACTCTGGGAGTGGGGAGGGAAGGAGAGAGGGAAAGAAAATGAACCATGTAAACATGGAAAAAATGTTTAAAAATAAAAATTAATTTAAAAAGGATATTTGTGAACAAATATTTCATAACAAAAGGAAATTAATCAATACCTCATTAGGTAGAAAAATGTGTGGATTATCTAAGAGATCCTAGATTTTCTGAATGAGATTTAAGAGAGAAGTAATTATTGTAAAAACATAATGTATGACCTACACAGCAGAAATAATGAACAGAATAGAAAAACTTGAATCCATGGTAGCAAACTTTACCAAAGAAACAAATGAAAGAAAAATGGATTGAGAATTCAAATACATAGAAGTGAAGAACAATCTGAAAGAAATTCAATAATGTAAAAGAAACCATGATCTCCATACAAATAAAACACTAATCTTGAAGCCATGATGCACAGAGACAACTTAAAGATTAAATGCTCTCAGAACACAACATAACAAAAAACCAGAACATATGATGAAAGCAATAATATGAGAAAATTGCACAGAATTTTGGAACACAGAGAACAAAGTTCTCATCAAAAGAATTCACAGATCGCCTCCACTAAAACAAAAACCAAAAAAAAAATTCTATATGGCAAATATTATATTTGGCTGATAATTTAACAATTTCAATGACAAACAACAAATCCTGCAAGTGACCAAGAGAAAGACTGATTGACAGAAACCTTTGAATTGGGAAACAATGAATGGGGACGTTTTTCAAAATAAAGTTCATCTTTAACTGAGATGGATATCAAAATATTGAGAAAGAAAATAAACTAAAGATCAAAATTTTAAAAAAGAAGAAGAGTGGTTAGGGCTAGGCAATGGGAGTTAAATGACTTGCCTCGTGTCACACAGCTAGGAAGTAGAGGCTAGACTTGAACCCAGGTCCTACAGTCTCCAAAAGTGACACTGTATTTATTGTGCTACCTAGTTGCCTCTACTTACATAGGATTGTCTGTGTGTATTTCTTTCCTTCCATGAATGAAAGCTCCTTGAGGAGAGGGACAAAGATTTTGCTTCTGTATCTCTAGCAAAGCACCTTCGGCATGAATGTTTGTTGATTAACTGAAAAAAAAAAAAAACCAGTGTGCCCTTGTGCCACTTCCTTCCCTCCCAAAGCCTCAGTTTCCTGTTTTGTAGAATGGGGATGATAATGCATAGAGTAATTGGCCCAGTGGGCAGGTATGTAGAAAGTTCAGGAGCCAGAAGATGGAGGATCAAATCCTGCCTCAAATACTTGTAATGGCCAAGGAGAAACACTTTCCCCATCCCAGCCCATGACTTCCTCACCTTTTAAAAAGGGGGGTGGGGGGCCGGGGGTGGGGGGTGTTTCTGAGCAACGTGTGCTGGTGAATGCTTAATAACCAGCTCTTGTCCTCCAGAAAAAATGCCCAGCCCACTTTCCAGTGAATTCTGCATTCTTAGCCTTTGCCCATCACCTCCTGACATCAAGACAATCAGCAACAACAGAGACTTGATTTCTGAGGTGTCCGTGTTCAGACCACAATTGAACAACCAGCTCTCCTGAGCCTGTTAGGGCTAGCTCTGCGGTGCTCCTGTCTTTGGGGCTCCTTCCGTGAGCAGAGGGATTCACACTCATCCTATTTTCTGATAGGCAAGTCTACCAAGTCTGAGGCAAGTCTACCATGCTTATGCCCATTTTACATGTGGGGAAACTGAGACTCACAGAAATTGGACCACCCTCAGCTAGCCAGGATTGCCAAAGCTGGCATCTGAACCCAGATCCTTGTTATTTATATTTTACAAATGAGGAAACTGAGGCAAAGGGGAAGAGATATGCCCAGGGTAACCCAGCTGGTAAGTGTTTGAGGCTGGGTTTGAACTCAGATCTTCTTGACTCTGTGCCCCATGGCACCCCTAGCTGCTCCTGTGTGTCCTGTTCTATGCTTTAACTTCAAACTATGTGAAAATGAGGAGTTTGGAGTGAGCTCCCTGTCACTGGGGGAGTGGGGGAGGAGAGGAGGGGAGAAAGTCAGTGGAAGGACTCTGAGATCTTTCCTTTATCTCCCAACCTTCAGCCTCTTCAGATTTTTCCCCCCCAAACTGGTAGCTATTCAGAAGTTTTAAAGTATGCTAAACTCATCCCAGACCAGTGCTAGGAATGGGGGTGCTAACAGGACAGGAGGCCTAACTCTTCCACAGCCATTTGAGGGACATCCTCAGTTTCACCATATGTAAAATGGGGAGGAAAAATGATCTGCCTTGCTGGCTTTTCAAGGCTTCTTGAGAGGTTAAGATGAGGAATGAGATTAAAAAGTTGGAGAATACTAGCCAGAAAGGAACTATAGAAAAGGGAGTACCAGATCCTAGAAGGGTCTTTTTTTTTTAAACCCTTACCTTCCATCTTGAGGTCAATCGACTTCAAGGCAGAAGAGTGGTAAGGGCTAAGAAATGGGGGTTCAGTGACTTACCCAGGGTCACGCAGCTAGGAAGTGTCTAAGGCCAGATTTGAACCCAGGACTTCCCATCTCTAGGCCTGGCTCTCAATCCACTGAGCTACCCTGCTGCCCCCATTAGAAGGGTCTTGGGGCAGCTGGGTAGCTCAGTGGATTGAGAGCCAGGCCTAGAGACAGGAGGTCCTAGGTTCAAATCCGGCCTCACACACTTTCCAGCTGTGTGTCTCTGGGCAAGTCACTTGACCCCCATTGCCCACCCTTACCACTCTTCCACCTATAAATCAATACACAGAAGTTAAGGGTTTAAAATAAAAAACAAAACAAAACAAACAGAAGGGTCTTAAGAACATGGAATGTTCGAGTTGGGAGGGTTCTTAGAAACCATTTAGTTCAACCATGTCATTTTAAGATGGAGAAACTATCAGAGGAGATGGAACATGACATGTGCAAGGTCTCACAAGTCATCCGTCACCAACCTAGGTTCATCCCTCCATCCTCTTGCTCCTGGACAGGCCTGCCCAATCCCACCCCCACGGGGTACCAGGCTCAAGTACTTCTCAGGCCTCCGAGCCCTCTATCTCCTTGAGGCTCCCCTGCCTGCAGCTCTCTCCACTCTCTCCACTCCCTCCTGGGCTTCCATCATGCCCTCACGGGCAGACACCCAGTGTTGCATCCGATAATGGTGATCATTTGGGAAAGACCTCTTGGAGGCACAGGCTGGTGGGCAGTGGGAGGACCAATGATGAGGATGTTCTCCTCCACTCTGTTTTCAGGTCAATGAGCCCAAGGCTGTGGATGGGCCATCCTAGGCAGGGTAGCCCTCCCCTCTCCCCTCTCCTCGCACCACGGCTTAAGTCCTTTTTCCTTGAGGAGACTCAGCTCCAGTTTATCGGTGGCTCAGCCCAGTGCTCCCAGGGTGGCCTGGCCAGGACAGAGGGCAGCAGGAATGAAGTTGATTAGCTTTTGGAGCTAGGCTGCCCTCCAGATGATTCCTCTTCCAATAGTCAGTCAATCAACAAGCATTTCTTGGGGTTTCCCAGGTGCCATGCTAAGCACTTGGGAGTCCAGCCATCCCTGGTCCATTTTGGACAGCTGGCTAATTGTTTTTTTTTAATGAATTTATTGATATCTTTGGTTCTGAAACCACCTAGACCAGTGATGGGCAAACTTTTAAAGAGGGGGCCAAAGGAAAGGAAATGCTCCTCTGACAGTCTGTTTCTAAGGCAACTCTTTCAAAGTTTCATTGTATTGTATCCTACTCTTGTATTCCTCAGATTAGGAATAATGTGGCCTGGCCAGATAGAACATTTCAGGGGGCCACATCTGGCCCATCACTGACCTAGACTTTCCTCTCTGCTTCTTTGCCTCCTAGGAAGCCAATACTAAAAGAGTTTTTAAAAGGAAAATAGGGAGAAAAGGAAAACAGTAGCAAACTTGATCATTATATCTCTCATACATAATAATCCATGTACCTTCAATAAGGCAGGGGTGGGGGGATTGGCGTTTTCTCATCTCTTCTTTAAGACCATGCTTGTCTTTATAGTTTTTCAGTCTTTTATGATAGTGATTTTTCCTTTTCGTGTTGCTATATGGATGGACTATGAGTCAGGGAGGCCAGAGTTCAGTTTCAGATACTTTGTAGTTATGTGACCCTG
Organism: Gracilinanus agilis; assembly: GCF_016433145.1. Taxonomy (NCBI): domain Eukaryota; kingdom Metazoa; phylum Chordata; class Mammalia; order Didelphimorphia; family Didelphidae; genus Gracilinanus; species Gracilinanus agilis. Next base: position 299,883,317 of record NC_058134.1, on the reverse strand, counting down.
AGCAAGTCACTTCACCACTGTTTGCCTCAGTTTCCTCATCTGAAAAATAAAAATAATAACAATGCCCATCTCCCGGGGTTGTTGTCAGGATAAAACAAGACAGCATTTATAAAACACTTTGCAAACAGTATGAGCCCTATGAAAAGACTTGCTAGACCCAGCTGTGTGACCCTGGGCAAGTCACTTGACCCCCATTGCCTAGCCTTACCACTCTTCCGCCTTGGAACCAATGTACAGTATTGACTCCAAGACAGAAGGTAAGGGTTTAAAAAAAAAAAAAAGACTTGCTAGTATTAACCATTGTTTTCTTGGCTCTGCTGACTTGACTTTGCATTGGGTCACATAAATTTCGTGATGTGCTGCTTTCCGCTGTTTAGAGCCCAGAAACATTTCCCTTAGGTTCATGCACCCCAACCAATTTCAGCCATTCCCTCCTCAGTGTTCCCCCCTCTTTGCCTCTAGTTCTTTGTTCCCATAGAAAGTGCCGTTCGGAATATTTGGGTGTCCGTGTGATCTTCATTTCTGACTAGGACCTCCCTGGCAGTGAGGTTCTTGCATCAAAGAGTAGGGGTATTTAGTGGACCTAATTGTTTTCATCCAAGAATAGGACTTTATCAATCAACCAACTAACATTTATTGATTTGTAAATTCTTTTAGTAATAAAGTATTAATTAGGTGCTGGAGAACACAAATAGAAAGAATGAAAAAAATCCCTACTCACAAAAAACTGAATTCAACACTTCCCAGCTGTGTGACCCTGGGCAAGTCACTTGACTCCCATTGCCCACCCTTACCAATCTTCCACCTATGAGACAATACACCGAAGTACAAGGGTTTAAAAAAAAATACTAAAAAAAAAAAACTGAATTCAATTGAGAGAGGAGTCCATAATATACTGAATAAATATAAAGTATGTAAATACAAATAAATATGTACAAAGTTGTAAACTGCAAGGTAGCTTGGGAAGAAAGGCACTAGCAGGTGGGGGAGGCTAGCAGGCTAATCGTTTGACATAAGACTTTTTTTCAGCTGTGTCTCGAAGTAGGCACGGGAATCTGGGGTTAGGTAAGGGCATTCTAGGCTTAGGAGATGTGATGGGCAACTTTTTGAGCTTGGCGTGTCAAAATCTGCCCAAAAACCGAGCATAATTCGGATGGTGTGTCACTTCGAGAAAAAAATACACCATAATTTTGCAATATTTATAGTTTAAATAACAAAAATGTATAATTGTAATATATAACTGTATTTAATAAACCAAAATAGGGAAATTAATATAGGTAGAAATGCCATCTATAGTGCACAGAGTGTCTACACTACACTACAGCAAATGTTTCATCCTCAGCATATACAGCCCCAAACTTCTCTGTATGCAGCCACTTGCCATCAAGAATGGCTATGTGTGTCAATGCTGACACGAGTGTCATAGGTCTGCCATCACCAGATTAGTACAAAGGTATGGCAGTGGGAGTGCATTGCATGGTGGGAACAGCAAGAGAGTCCATTTGACTCCCTTACTGAGGGTAGGAAGAAAGGGGGAACAGCCAATGGGGCTAGAAAGATAGGTTGGAACTGGGTTGGAAGAGCTTTAAAAGCACTGAAGGAAAATCTCTGGCATCTGTATGTAGCACGAACTGGGCTGGAGAGGCAGTTGAGGCTGGGAGACCTGTTGCAATGATCTAGGTGACAGATGATGATCTGAGGTGGTGGCTGTGTCAGGAGAGAGCTTTGAAGGCAGAAATGACAAGATCTGGCAACTGATAGGAAGGACGTATTTATGGAAAATTTATGGAAAATGAGGAGTCCAGGAGAACGGTGAAATTTCCAACCTGAGATCCTGGAAGGATGGCAGTGCCTTTGGCAGAAACAGGAAGGGTTAGATGAAAGGAGGGTTGGAGAGGAAAGATAGTGAGTTCAGTTTTGGACATATTGAGTTTGAGACGTCTATGGGATTTTGAGTTGGAAATACCCAATGGGTGATCCATCAAAGGAGCTTGGGGAGGGAATGGAGCTAATACTCATAGACTTCTATAGAGGGTCCAATCCATGAGCTGAGGGTTCAGAGAGAGAAAAGGGTGAGGGGAGAGGGGGAAAGTAAAGAGGGAGAAGAGAAGATGCCTAGGTCAGAACCTTGGGGAACACCCAAAGGTAGAGGACATGGTGAGCCAACCAAGGAGCCTGAGAAGGAGCTGTCAGACAGGCAGAAGGAGAGCCAGGAGAGACTGGCATTGGAAAAACCCAGAAAGCAGAACATCCGGAGGGTGAGTGTGGCCAACAGTGTCAAATGTAGCAGAGGCTGAGGAGGGCTAGACTGAGAAAAGATGTGGTGAAGATTTGACTGGTAACTCTGGAGAGAGCTGTTGAGGTAAAGTGCTGAGATCAGAAGTCAGATGACCAGAAGAGCAGATGACCAAGCCAGATGAGGAGTGAGGGAGAGGAGAGGGAGTGGAGGCAGGACATGGAGGCAGCTCTTTTCCCCTTCCAACACTGCGGCTGAGAAAGGGAGGAGAGATATAGAAGACTACAGCTTGAGGGCAGAGTAGGGTCTAGGGAAGGGTTTTGTCCTGTTCTGTTTGAGTTTGGGGGAGTCTCTGGGCTGTCTGAAGAGAGTGTGGAAGAAGCCAATAGACAGGGAAAGGTTGAAGATTTGAGAGTGGGGTAATGATTGAGGGCTCAGTTTTTCAAAGAAGTTGGGAGTGGAAGGCACCAAATGCACAGAGGGAGGAGTTTCCCTTGGCAAGGAGAAGGGGCTACCTCATTGTCGGAGACTGGGAGAAAGGAGGAGAGAGTGGGTGAACGATGTCAAAGGGTTTTGAGTTGTAGTGGATGGGAGAAGAGGGAGTTCACATTGAATGGCCTCCATTTTTTCAGTAGAGTAAGAGGTCAGCTCCTCAGGATGGGGGAGGGAAGGAGGAGGTCTGGGGGCTTGAAGAGAGAAGAGGAGGTTTGGCATAACTTCTGTGGGAAATGAGATAGTGAATCAATTAGGGAGAAAGAAAGGAACTGTCTTGCTTCAGTGAGAGCCCAGTTGATGCTGGATAATTTGTGTTGCACTCAATATGGTTGTGAGCTTAATAAATGCTTGTTGACTTGACATGACTTGACTTGTGAGACTTCCTCCAGCTGCATTCTGGGGCTCATGAATAGGAGCAGAGGAGGTGAATGGTGGGAGTAATTCAGGGCTGAAGTTCAGCAAGAAAAGAAAGCTGATAGGATGAAGAGTTCAGGTATTTCAGAGCAGAGGACAGTCTAGAATTGAAATGGCTGGCTATTAGGTTGAGGTTGGAGAGGGAGGGAAGTGATGTCAGAGCAGAGGTAATGAATGGTCTGAGAAAGTATTGAGGGCTGGAGGGAACCGAGGTCTTAATGAGAGGGAAGAATAGGGTTAGGAGGGGAGAGGGAGGCATGGGGGAGATGGAATGATAGCGGGTTATGGTCAGATGGGGGAATGTCAGAGGTTTTTCTTTTCTTTTCTTTTCTAAGCACAGAGCACTTGGAGGCGATCACCAAAATGCAGGGTGGGAAAATCCCTGTGTGAAGCTGAGGTGGCTGAAGGAGGTCAGCCAACATAAGGGGTAGGAGGCAGGCTAGGAAGCTGAATTGAGCATCGGCGTGAAATGCTGAAAACCCCTGATTTAAGGGCAGGAGTTTGAGCAGAGGGGAAGAGGAAGATGAGGAACCTTGGGCTTGCCTCCTCAACCAAGAAAAGGGAATGTCCTTAGGGGTGGTACATGCCAGCCGCCACAATGTGAATTGGGTGGAAAATATTGAGTGGATTGCAAAGGCGAGATTTCTAAGTGGTGGTGAAGTGAGAGACCAGACGTAGCGAGGGGGAAGGGGGTCAAAGATGATTTAGTTCCCCTTCAGGGCCTGTGTGTCAGATGATGGGAGTAAAAAGACTGGCCAGTGCCGGAGAGGGTCCCTGGGGACATGGTATCTCCGAGAGGGCGAAAGGAGCATAAAAGGAAGGAGGGCAGCAGGAAGGGAAGTATATTCATTAGGGAATGGAAATTTTTGAGGGCACAGTGGAAGGAGTGGGACATGGGCAGGGCTGGAGAAGCACATGGTGGGGTAAAGTTGAGGAGGATGTAAATGCCAGTGCAGAGAGGCCAGTTAGGGATATCTGGCTCCTGGTGACTGACTAATATAGGGAGAGAGAGAGAGAAACAGAAGGTGGGAGGTTGTTAACTATATGGGTAAGAGTAGGTGGCAAATAAATAGCAAAGCTGCCACCCTCCAATGGGCACTGGGCCAGACAGGGGTCCTTGTTGGACTCTGGCCTGCTGCTGTAGTTACTCCTTCTTGGGGGTAGCTGGGATATCCAGTAACAAGGCAGAATGATATCCCTGTTAGATGGTCTGGTCTTAGCTAAAGTCCAGTTGTTCTCCATTCCTTCCTTTGCATTTGCTTCCATGGAAAGGGCTCTGGATTTCTAGTCAAAAGACCTTGGTTTAAACTCTGGTTTGCCTTTGACCTCAGGCACATTCTTCCTACCACCTTGCCCTGGATGTCAGTGATCTCCTCTGAGAAAGGATGGATTGCCCAAAGGACAGATCCCTCCGAGGTCCCTTTGAGCTCTCGGTCTCATGAACCTAGACATTTCCCTGCTGAATATGGTGTCTCATCACAAAATGAACACATGATTTTTTAAGTTGGGGGAGAGGGTCCCACCTGGGTGGGGGACAGCTCATTTATCGTGACTCTGGACCAATTAGAAATAGAGTTCTCGAAACCCGGCCTCAGCCACTTCCCAGCTGTGTGACCCTGGGCAAGTCACTTGACCCCCATTGCCCACCCTTACCACTCTTCCACCTATGAGACAATACACCAAAGTACAAGGGTTTAAAAAAAAAAGAAAGAAATAGAGTTCTTGAGATATCAAAGCTTTGTTTATGTTTGCCTTTGATGTCAGAATCCCAGTTTGGGGGACCTGTGTGGATAGAGAATGAGGAAGGACATAGATGCTCCAATCCCACTGCTGGTCCTGCCAAGGCTTCACAGGCTTTCCTGCCTGGCCTGCAAATGACCAGATTCCATTGGAAGCTGGAGGTGATGGGGTTTGGGGAGGGTAGGGGAGATGCAGATAGGTAGCACAGAGTCAGAAAGACCTGAGTTTAAATCCAACCTGTGTAAACTGTGTAAACCTGTGCAAATAATTTTACCTCTACATGCCTCAGTGTCCCCATTTATTACATGAGGATAATAAAAGCACCTACCTTGAAGGAGATAATGTTTGTATTTGCCCCCTTGTAAAGCACTATATAAATGCTGGCTGTCGCTCTTTTATCCTGTCCTGGTAATAAAATTTCAAGTCAAAGGGTATATAGAAAGAAGATACCTTAGGAGTCATGGAGGGATGTGATCGAGGTTATACATGGAGTTAGTGGCAAAACTGGTCTAAAACATATTTGAAAACAAGGGTACTAGCAAGACTCTAAGCTCCCTGAGGGCAGAATGGTATACTCCTTTGAGTGATGGTAACATGGAAGCGGAGCCAACTTTAGCTAAGCTTTTATATATTACTTAATCTCATTTATTTATAAATTTGGGACCATAGTGTTTTATTTCTACAATGGTAAAATTGGGGCCTAGAGATCTGGGTTTGAATCCTCAGCCAAAAGTTAACCAACAAACATTTATAAAGCATTTATTATGTGTGTGTTTGGGGGTGGGGTGGGGCACTGTACTGAGAGGTGAATACGAATAAATACAGGCAGAGATAGTCTCTGCCATCAGGAAGCTGACATTCTAATGGGGTCACCGTCATAGGAAAGATGTAGTGGGGGCATGGTGGAGCCAGCATGGAGGAGCATGAGTCATGATTGGAGCGGATGCCTTCCTTAAGCCATCCAATCAGAAGGAGAGGCCTCATGGGCAGAGGGTACATCCAGAACTTGGAGAGAGCTTCAAGGATGAAGAGCTTTCTGGGACCTGGAGAGGAATAAGGAGCCCAGGACCTTTGATGCTTCCTAAGTGTATGGCAACAGGAGGTCCAGTTTCCCCTAAACAAGGATTCTTTTTTCCTATCTGAGACCTAATCTTGGCTCCCAGAATGGAGCTTCCAGGATGCCTGATGGCATAATACGTCCCACTCACATGGAATGGGACCCTTTCCACCTTGGTAGTTTCTGAAGCCCCCTGGAGTCTCCAAACTTTTCCCTGCCATATATACAGATGATGAAAAGCGGAGGCTAAGTCCAGGGAATATTCAAGGGCTTCCCGTCATGACCACATTGACCCTGACTTGAGCCTGACCCTCACAAAAATGATTCTAGGAATGTTGGCTGTACAAAGAGGATCATAATAACCATCTTCCTCCTTCACAGGATGAGTGTGAGAAGAGATCATTCCCAAGATGTAGGATGCTACAGAAACATGGCTTGCTATGATGTATGTTGGTATTTTCCATCAACACTTAGTTAGGTGACTGCCTAGGAGGCAGTGTGGTACTTTGGAAAGGGCATCTGCTATACAGCCAGGGTACCTCAGTTAGAATCCTGGCTCTGGTGTTTACTACTGGGGAGACATGGGGCAAGTCATGCCATCTTCTTGGCCTCCACTTCCTCCTTGGTGAAGTGAGGGCACTGGACTCTGTGTGTGGCCCCCAAGGACTTTTTTAGCTCTGTCTACGCTCTTGGGATCTGTGCCTTGGGAAGATAAAGGTTTCATATACTCATCCAACGTTTGCTAGGCATTAACTGTAAGCAAGAAGAGGAGAAGCAAAGAGTTCAGATAAAGCAGGATCTCTGTCCCTTCATCCGCTGCTAGAACAGTAGAAAGATCAGATACCAACCCAGCTAAACGTCATCCATGGACTTGAATGAGTTTCATCAGGGAAGGGCAAAGGCTCCTCTGAGGACCTAAGGGGGAGATCCTTACTGACCCAGGGAATCTTGGAAGGCTTTTGTCACATTTGTGTTAGGCCTTTAAAGGATGACTAGAAAGATTCCAGGTTTCTTGACTCAGGCACACTAGTTGAGGTTTGGGGGACAGCCCCTGAGTCTTCAGGACCAAGCCCCACTCCCCAACTATTCTGACATTCCCTGATCTAAGACACACGCACACACACACACACACACACACACACACACACACACACACACACACACACACCCCTCAGACATCCAGAGGATTTTGAGATCCTAGATTGAGCGTTGGAAGGGCCCACATTCAGCCCATTCACTTTGAGGGGTTTCAATATCACTTGCTTTCTGCTCCAAGGTAGGCTGGCTCACCTTTCAATGCCAACAAGGAGGACCTTAGAATGTCCACATGACCTCGATCTTGGATGTCTTTAACCCAGATTTTATTTTTTATTTTTTAAATAGCTGAGGAAATAAGGAAGTCCAACTGGGGTAGGGACTAAGCCAGGATCCCATAGAGAATCAACTCAGTCTGGACTTGGACTCTTCCTCCCCAGCTTCTCTTCTCTGGTGGAGGAGCTGGGGAAGTTCAGACTGAGTTGCCCCTCACTTTTGGCTGTCAGTCAGTGTCCTTATCAGTGACAGCTGCTCCTTCCCAGGAGGGGTGGGGAATGGACCGGGAGGCTGGGACCCGGAATGAGGCTTGAGACATTAAGGGTGGCAAAGGGTAGCCAGCACCTAAAGTCCGGGCCAGGAGGCTGGGGGAGGGAATAGAAGGGCCCAGACTAGGAAACTTGTTAGGGAGTGGGGGTCTTTGGGACAGGCCAAGAGAGGGCTCCAGGTAGGGCAGGAGACAACATTCATTGCCAGCCTGTGTTGAGTCTAGAGCCCCAGTACAGTGCTAGCCAGTCTCAGCACCCTGCTGCTCTGGGCCCCTACCCCCATCCAGCACAGCAGCCAGTCCCATTTGCATGGGCTCCCGCCACAAAGGGCAGGGGAAGGGGGGTAAGGGGGCACACCGGAGGGCATGGCTCTGGGACTGGCAGGACAATCAAGCAGGAGGGCAGGGACTGGGAGGCACACCCTGCTCCTGAGGCGCCGGGAGCCTCCCAGAGAGAGAGGGTGCAGCTTGAGCCACCGCCTGCCCCACCCCTAATGTCTAGGGGCTCCTCCCCACCCGACACACACCCCAACCCCAGTTAAGGTTAGGATGGAGGCCAGTGTCCCAGCCAGCTCCTTTGCTATGTCTCCTTTCTGTCTTTCTTCCTTCGTCTCTCTCTCTCTCTCTCTCTCCCTCCCTCCTT
>NC_058134.1:299861562-299875062 GCF_016433145.1 Gracilinanus agilis | reverse complement strand
CTCCTCTTTGTCTCTATCCTAATAATCTTTTCCTTCCTTTTTCTCTTCTCTGTCACTGTCTCCTTCCTCTCTGTCTCTGTCTCTGTCTCTGTCTCTACCTCTCCCTCTGTCTCCTTTTCTCTCCACCTTTGTCTCTTTCTTCCTCTCAATCACTCAATCTCTATCTGCTTCTCTTTTTGTTCTGTCTCCCTTTCTCTTTCCCTTCCCCTTTGTTTCTATTTCTTTCTGTCTCTCTCTTCCCTTGCCCCCACCTCATCACAGTCCCTCCCTTTCCCCTAGGTCCTTCCACTCCACCATCCTAACCCCTTGCTGGGCCCTGCCCTCAATGACCATTAGGCCTGGGAGCAGCCAGGCAACAGCAACAGAAGAAAGGGGAGGTGGTGCCAGTGGGAGGGCCCAGCCCCTTCCTCTACCCCAGCCAGCCGATGCCCGCTAGGCCCTCTGGGCAGCTGCTCAGCTGCATACACAGCCTCCTTTCTGTTTCTTTACATCCACTCAGAAAGAATCAGCCCAGCCTTAAAGGCGAAGGACCTAGGATCCTTGCAAATGAGGAGCTGGCTCTGCCCAGGTGATGGCTGTCCAGTCTTTGGGGGCCCCTGATCCCTGGGTGGGTTCAAGGCAGCACTGCCCCTCTGCTAGAGAGGCTCCCAAAGGCCTGTATACCCCCTCCTTCCCCTCTGCTTCCCCGCCCCCACTCCCCTTGGGCCCATGGGCGCTGGCCCTTCCCCCAACCCTGCATCAGGCACTGTGCCAAGAACGAGAGGTTGGCATGGCAGCCACGGGCAGTGAAGGGCCCCAGGGAACTGACTGAGTTTCTGCACATGAGGCTTCTGGAGGGTAAAGGGGGAGGCTTTCCCATCTCAGACCTGGGTCCCCTCCAATGCCTCTCCCCATTACTCCACCCAGCCTCATAATAATGGCTCCTATTACCAGAAGCCCAAAGAATTTCATAGCTGTCACAGACAGACAGAATGAGTGAGCTGCCAGGGACCTTCAGATTCAATAGGCTCAACCCCCTCTTCTTCTAGGGAAGGGAAACTGAGGCCTAAACAAGCCTCAGAGATTTGTCTGAGGCCAAGCTGGTGTCCTCACAATTAAACTGGGGGAGGTGAGGTCAGGAGGGCAGAGTCGCCTTCTCAAAGCTATCTAGTCCAGTCTTCGACTGGAAAGGTATCGCCCTCCACTCCATCCTTTGGCGCTTACTTCAAAGCCTTGGGCAAGTGCCTTTCTTTGCTTCTCTGGGCCTCGCTGTCTCACTTTATAAAACGAAGCAGTTGGATTACCTCGTCTCTGAAACTACGTGCAGCTCCAGGTGTCGGGGCCCCTGCCACCAACCGGGGGCCCCAGTTCTGACCATTGGTCCTTCAGCCAGATTCACATCCTGACCGGGATGCTGTGGGACCTTGGACAAGTCCCTTCCCCTCCTTGGGGCTCAGTAAGGTGGTCTCTGGGTGGTCCCAGGGGTCCTGGCCCTGGAGGCAAGAGGATGAGCTGGGAAAGGATGTGTGTACCTACGGGAGTGTCTATGAGCATATATATGTGTATATACGGCTATGGTTGTTGGTGTGTGTGTATGGGTGTGTATTCATAAGCATGTGAGTATAAGTGTATGTATGTGAGTGTGTATGGCTGTGTGTGTGCGCACATGGGGTGGGAGATAGGGCAATGCTTGACTGAGGCCTGGAAATCACCAGTCTTTGGGGCTCCCAGACATAAAGTCTTGCTTGTTAAGGCTCAGAGTCTGGGGGAGTGGGGCGGGCAGGCTGGCAGCATCTGGGATTTCTCCTCACACGACTGCAGACCCGCTTTCAGCCAGCCTCATTCGAATGCTCCTGGTGACCCTCTCCTGGATGGGGGAATGAAGCTTTCTGGGGCAGGCGGGCAGGCTGCATCTCAGCAGCAGCTTCGAGCCTGGGGACAGGACATCTGCCGGTCAGGGAGCTGGGGCCCAGTCTCCCCACAACGCCTCCGTGGGAAGCAGCCGGGCAGAGCCGTTGACTTTTGAATGCATGGCACAGGGCCAGGTTGGCACCGGCTCCTGGGTTAGAGATTGAAATTCAGTGCATGCCTGTAGCTTCGTCTGTAACTGCCTGCCTGCCGAGGGTGGGTAGGGAGGGAGCCCCTGGCATGGAGGAACCTGTATCATCAGACCTGGCATGCCTAGCTGGCAGAACCCTTAGACATCACCAGTCCAACCCCCTCATTTTACCAAAGAAGAAACCAAGGCCCTGAGAAAGCAAAGGACTTGCCCAAGGTCACATGGTCCGTTCCAAACAAAGCTGGACCTCAAACCAAGTTCTCCCTCCAGGTTCCCCAGGCCATGGCTCTGGATTGTTTCATGTTCCTTCTGATTGGCTGGCTAGATGATCTCCAACGTCATCCTGTCTGGATATACAGCTGTCTCCTCAAATGCAGGGGCTGAGGAGTCCAAGGAATCGAGGCCAGTCCCAGCTCCTAGACACATGACCTGTGCCACCTGCAGCAAATGAGTCAAGCAGTCAAGAAACATTAAGCACTTGCTGGGTGCCAGGCCCCGGGCAAAGCATTTTAGAAATACTATACAGGGTCATAGAACTGGTTTTTAACATGCCATGGGGCCAGTCTTGACCCCTTCCCATTCGGGTTGTTCTTCTCTAGTCACACTCACTTATACTAATCCCTCCTAAAAAACTGGACATCTGGAACTGAATGTCTAGTAGACGTTTCTTAAGTGAAATGTCACTCAAACAGAACTTCTCCCCTAAATTTCCCCTGTCCCCTCCTGCAACTAGGTGACACCATAATGCACAAAGCACTGATTCAAGAGCCATGAAGACTCATCTTCCTTGAGTTCAAAACCAACCTCAGACACTTACTAGCTGTGTGACTGAACAATTCATTTAACCCTGTTTGCCTCGGTTTGGAGAAGGAAATGAGAAACCACTCCAGTATCTTTGCCAAGAAAATCCCAGATGGGGTCATGGAGAGTTGGATATGACTGAATAACAACAAGAACACTCCTCCTACTTCCCTGTCACTATAGGGAATATATCACCATGTAGAGCGCCTCCCCCCCCCCCCAACCTAGGTAGGAATAATTTTGGACTCCTTCCTCTCTCACTCTTCCGTGCCCACCTCTCCCTATCGAAATTGATGCCAAAGCTTATCTATTTCATCTCTGCAGCATCTCTTGTCCATTTCACCTGGGCAGCATCTCTTGTCCATTTCACCTGGGCAGCATCTCTTGTCCATTTCACCTCTGCAGCATCTCTTGGCTATTTCACCTCTACAGCATTTCTTGTCCATTTCACCTCTGCAGCATCTCTTGTCCATTTCATCTCTGCCACATCTCTTGTCCATTTCACCTGGGCAGCATCTCTTGTCCATTTCACCTGGGCAACATTTTTTTTGTCCATTTCATCTCCACAGCATCTCTTGTTCTGAATTAGTATCAGTCTCTTTAGCTATTTAACAATAACAGCAGTAGAAATTTATTTATGTGTCTCTTAAAAATTTGTGAAGCAGTACATGTATATATGTATAAAAATGTGCACTTATATGGATATTCTCCCATTTGATCCGCACAGCAAGATTATGAGATGGGCGCAAATATTTTTAACAGCTGAAAAACAAAGGCCCAGAGAAATGACTTGCCTAAGGTCACCCTTATTCATGGGTGCATATTCAGTGTTCTTTCCTTTCTGCAGGATCTTTATCTCAGCTTTCTTCTACTGTCTTCATCTTCATTATGCACTCACTGCTAAAGCTAACTCCAGTCTTTGCCTAACACACTAGTTATCAGATAACACTCTAGTTACCAGCTAACACTGTAGTTATCAGCCAGCCCCTTAATTGTCATCTAAAACCTTGCTTATCTGCTAATAGTTTCAGTTATTCCCTAATACCTTGGTTATTAGTGACCACTTTCCTTATCACTTGACACCTTCATTACCTTGGCTATTAGCTAACACCTTAGTTATCTTCTAAAATGGCTGCCTGGGGGTCCTAGCTCCCAGCTAACCCTTTAGTGATCAGATAGTCCTTTAGTTATCAGATAATGAAGCCCTAATTAGCCTTTAGCCCCTCAGTTATCAGCACGCTCCACATCCCGGTGTTCAGTGACAACAGAGGGAACCCACTTTCACCTCAGCTCTTTGGGCCTCCAACTGAGGTCAAGCCTTTGGGGAGGCTATTCCCAGGCCTCCTTTGTGCAGACCCCAAAGGTCAAAATTGGCTCAGTCCTGAAAAGTCAGTCATTGGTGTTCCTCTCTGGAGACAGGGCTGCTATCATTTTCCTCTTTTCTTCAGGAACTCAGGGATGGGAATAGGGATCAAAGGAATCTCCACAATCTGTTCCCCTATTGTCCCTTCCCTTCCCTCTCCTCAGAAGTTCTAAATCCAAGTTTCCCCTCCTTGGCCAGTTAGAAGTTCCTGGAGGGACTTAATTCTTTGTTTCCTGGGTGGTGTGTGTAGGATGATCCCTTCCCTGTCTCTTGCCTGGCAGCTCATCTTTTGAGTGGAAGATGGCTAACCTTTCCGAGATAAACTCAATTTGCCTGGGACTTTTTTTTTTTAACACAACAAAACAAAAAACCCAAACCCATCCTGGTGAAATGTTTGTTACAGATTATATTTTCTGTACAATTATTCTAAAGTTTTCACTGTGTCCTATTTGGCAAAGCAGATTAAAATGTGCTTCTCTCCTCAGGGGTAGCCTTGTGTCAGCCTTCATTCTCTACTCCTCAGTCCCTTACATCACAGGGGTTTCTACTCTTACACTACCTCTCCTTTTCTTCATTTATACAACCATTACCCCTACCTCAGTATGTAGTAGTATGTATTAAGCACCTTCTGTGTTCCAGGCACATTGTTAAATGCTAGAGACACAAAGGAAGAACTTAGTCTAAAGGGAGAGACAACAGGTAAACAGTAATGGAGGAGCCAGATAGAGATAGGATAAACTGGAGATAATTGACAGGAGGAAATATGAATTAAAGGGTATTGCAAAAGATCTTCTTGGGGGCAGCTGGGTAGCTCAGTGGAGTGAGAGTCAGGAGGTCCTAGGTTCAAACCCGGCCTCAGCCACTTCCCAGCTGTGTGACCCTGGGCAAGTCACTTGACCCCCATTGCCCACCCTTACCGCTCTTCCACCTATGAGACAATACACCGAAGTACAAGGGTTTAAAAAAAAACCAAAAAAGATCTTCTGTAGATGGTGGAAGCTGAAGGAAGCCAGGGAAGTTAGGAGAGAAGACGAAGAAGTACTTATCTCATTTGGGTGACTTCTGTCTTCACTTAGATTCAACGAAGGCATCAGTGGAAAGTCACAAAACCATAGAATGTCCCAGGATATGTATTTGTTTTCCTGAAGGGGTGACGAGATGAGCCCAGGTTCACAAAGTGTCCCAGTAAGAACTTAGTCCTTTATAATTCAACCAACAGTTATTCATTAGTGACTGTGCTTAGAGCTAGCTGGCTAGGTATAATTTAGATCCTACCTTGGCCTCCTGTTACTCCTAGTCTGTGGACAATAAAACACAAACCTATATAACTCAAATATGCAGAATGAGTGATCAGTGAATCAGAGAGAGCCACTCAGGGCATTCTATCTATCTGTGGATCCCAGCTGTCTTTTTTGTATTGTTTCTTAGGGTGATGATATCTAATCTACCATTTTAAGCTCTTAAGAGCCCTGACTCCAAATCACTGGATTAAAAACACAAAAACTAATAAAGGTAGTGCTGGGTTGGAAGACACTTTTTTCTTTAAAAATATGATTTATTATACGGCAGATACAAACAGTCTCCAGGAGGAGGAAGGAGGGTTGTTTTTCTTCAATTGATCAATTTTGCAGATTTTTTTCTCTTCCTTTTTTGTGGGATGACTTTGGAATTGGGAAGGGAGAAGGATGCTAAAAGAAATTCTAGTGATAACTATAAAATGTACCATAAAAAAGAAAGAAAAGACTCCAATGGGGCAGCTAAATAGCACAGTGAATAGAGAACCAGTTCTAGAGTTGGGAGGACCTGGCTTCAAATCTCACTTCAGATACTTCCTAATTGTGAGACCCTGGGCAAGTCACTTAACCCCAATTGCCTGTCCCTTTCAGTTCTTTAAGCTTAGGATACTAAAGAAAGAAGGTAGGGTTTAAAAAAAAAAAAAAAAGGACCCAAATAAAGGCCCTAGTCTGGTTCTCTGGAGAATGGACCCAACAGCTCCCTCCTCCCTCTCTTCAAGACTGACCCAGAGCACAACTAAAGCTAGTGCCAAATGTGTCTTCCCTTCCCTTTCGATGTCCCAGAGCCTACCGTCAATCCTTTCTTTCTCTTCATCCCCTTCCCCCACTAGACACTGAATTCCTATACTCGCCTCTGCTGGAGGAAACCCAGAATCCCTTCTTCACTGTGTCCCTCGTCCCCTCTTCCTAATAGTGGGACCGTTCCTGTGGGATCCATAACCCCATGAAACCGTCCCTGCCATTCGCCTCATTCCCAAATTCTCCAGGCCTCCAATCAGCCCTGCAAATAGACCCTCCCACCAGTATTACCTCCTCCAATTAGAGCGTGAGAGAGCAAACATTTTCTTCTTTTTCCAGGTGTGTTCCTGGTGCTTGGCACCAAGTAAGATAAATGCTTTTTGTTCATTCATTCATTCATTCATTCATTCATTCATTCATTCATCCATCCATCCATCTGGACACCTTGAGGGTGGGAGTGGCAGGGGAGGGTTTCCAGGTTAGGACTGGTTTCATTATCTTTGTCTCTTTCTTATGCCAAGCACTTTGTACTTTTACTTCCAGCACTTTATATCTGCATGTTGAGTGAAGCAAGGATTGAAGGAATAAGCCTTGTAGACTTCTTAACCTAGTGATGGAAGGGATCTGGTAGTGATCTAGCTAGTATGACCAGGTAGGATCTGAGACAGGATTTGAACTCGGGGCTTCCTGATTCCAAGTCTAGTATCCTATAGACTACCCCTTCTTGGATGGATCCATTAATGATTTTCTATTGAATGTGTGAACAAATGAATGAATGGAATTTAGGGAGAAATCATCAATAAATGTGATTTATAAATATTTTATGAATGAATGATATCATTAATAATTAATGTTTATGGATGAATGAATGAAACTTTGATATCAATCATCCATAACTGCTAAATGAATGAATGAAGTCTAGTTCGAAACTATAAATCAATGTCTGCTGAATGACTGTATGAATGAATTTTAGACATAAGCCATTAATAAATGTCTACTGTATGAATTCATTTTGTTAACTATTAATACATGTTTGTGGAGCAAAGGAACAAATGAATGAATGAGAAAGTCAGTGAAATGGAGACAAATCTTAAACTAACATCTTTTCATTGAGTGAATCAAGAGGTTAAATGGATGGAGGAAGCCTTAATAAGTAAATGAACAAATGAAAGTCTCTTTGATAGATACTACGTGGTGGCCTGGCTGAATGAGCAAATGATTATCTGTGGAAGGAATGAATGAATGAATGAATGAATGAAATCTAGGTGAAGTCTCTCATTAGGTATTTGTTGAATGAAGGCACTGAGTAAATGGATGAATTCTGAGGGGGCTGGGATGACGTGCTCTCCCCTGCGTGAGCTCAGGACAGGACACAGAGAGCCAGAGAGTTCTAAACAGCCTCTGCGCTGAAGGCTGAATTACTTTTAAATTTGTTTAAACATTCAGTGTGGACTCTGTGTGGGGAAGGGCCAGGCCTCCCTCCAGGGGCTCCCCCTTTCTCTGGGCCTCTCCTCCTTTCCCCTCCTCTCTCTTGCCCCCTCCTTCTCCTTTGCTCACTCGATCTGTCTTTGTGATTCTCGGCTGCCAAGTCCTGGCTTTGGATCAGCGTGGAAACTTTCCACCCTGGGAGGAGGATTCTCTGGAAAGTTCTAAGCCCGCCTGAGCAAGCAAAGGCTCACAGAAGGGCCCTGTCCCTTTAACTCATCTGTTCAGGGCTGTGGCTTGGGGTTTCAGAGACCAGACACCAAACCCTGACGCCCAGAGCCCAGTCCCCAAGCCGAGGCTCCTCTCATCCTGGCACACCTGGCTGGGCTGGGCTTCACCACCGCTTCTAGCCCCGAGTGGCTCAGTGGGTCCTGGACCCTGGCCTAGCTACCCCAACATGGACCAGACTCTGAAGAGACAAACTGTGCTCTGGGGAGGCCAGAGAGCCCAGGCCCCTGTGGCTCCAAAGGGGGAAACTGAGGCCCAAGGAGATTGATTCTACTAGAACTGGGATCTTGGGAAGAGGACCTGGGGCAGAGTGAGAGTCTTGGTAAGTTCCTCTTTCCCTTTCGTGATTCCCTGTGTTTCTAAGTGTCTGTTGGTGACGGCTTCAGGCTGTGGCTCAGAGGGTACACAAGCCCAGGAAAAAGTGTACAGTATCTGGTGGAAATGGCAGGGGTGGGAGGGAGCTTAGAACAGGGCCAGTCACAGCTAAGGGCCCTTAGAACATGGAAAGCCAGAGCTGGAAGGGGCCTTAAAACAGGGAACGTCAGGCTGAAACTTGCCACGTGAGAAGTGGGAAGGGCCTTGGAACTCAGAGAGCCCCCCATGATCCGGAGGCACCCTCTGAAGTCCCCAGGAAGCACAGCCAGAAAGCAGAGGAGCCCTGGACTTGGGGTCAGAGGACCAATAGCATTAGACTCTCCGACTGTGGCCCAGAAAGTCCAAGTGGCTGCCCAGGCAGCGTCTGTGATCAGAAGTGCCCCCATCCGAGCCTCTTTCCTGCTGCCCGGGCTTGGGTGTCATTCCTCGCTTTGTTCCTGACTCGCTGCTGTGAGACCTTGAGGAAATCCCACCCCCTCTCTGAGCTTTTGCTGCCTCCCGGGGAGCGGGACCAGCTTAGGGCCCTGCCCAGATCCCAGGCCCTTTCTGTCCCACAACAGTCGAAGGAGGGACTATGCTCTTCAGGGGTGGACTCGGGCCACCCCAAATCGAGTCTCCTCCGCACTCCAGATCCAGCTTTCCCTGCCTCCTCGCCTAACAAACAAAGGAAAAGCAGCTTCCGGGGAGCTGGAGGCTGAAGGCCTCTCTGCCTCTTGGCTGCTCTCCCTTCATCTGGCATGCAGACTGCTTTGCCAAGGGGCCTGTGGGTCCCAAATGCTGGGCAGCTGCCACCAGCTTCTCTTAAAGGGAAAAAAGCACGATATTGGCTTTTGTTTGACTGTCGTCTCTGCTTTGGTTTGGGGAGGGGGAATTGGGAATTGGAGGGCCTGGGCTCCAATACCAGTTGCTCGGGGGGACCCTGGGCAAGTTCCTTCCTCTCGCCGGGCCTCAGTTTCTACCTTCTGTGATTTTCAGGCATTGGGCTAGATGCTCTTAAAGGTCCCTTCTGGCTCCAGGACCCAGGTGTCCTGTCTAACACTGCTCTGGACTTGGGCATCTGTACAGAGCAGCCTCCTCCCAAGCTACCCTCCGGGGGGAGCTTTCTCTCACCTCCTCTTTCCCCCCATCCTCCCCCCCTCCGATCCAGCAGGGCTCTTGGAGAAGGAAAGCTGGGGAGGTTTTCCCATAGTGGGAAATCAAGTCACTCAATTGGGCAAGCAGGGACCAGGGGGGAAAGATGGCGATCGTTCATTCCTGGAAGGGCAGGCTGATCCCTCCTGGAGACAAGAAAGGTGGCAGTCTAGTTAGGCCCGTGCTTCCTGCCCTCTGAGGCATGGACAAGCTCAGCCAGGGAGACATTGCTTTGTCTGGCCTTAGGAGAAGAGGGGAAGCCGAATGGCCTGGTTGCAGCGGGAGGGCACTTCCATGGTCCCCTGGGAGGGACTGAGCATTCTGCTGGCCCCTTGAAGCTTGAAGTCCTGGGGACTTCAGCCATGCAGCCTGGTTCCCTCATTTTACAGAGAAGAAACCTGAGGCCCAGAAACAGGAAATGACTCGGGCAAGGTCACCCTGGTCCCACATATCTGCGCAGAATCTGAACCCAGGTCCTTTGACTCTAGACTTAGTGGCAACCACTTCCTCCTTAGCCCTCAATCCACTAAATATGTGCAGAGAAGGAAATCCCTCACTGGAGGATTTTAAATGTATGAAATGTCAGCAAGGAGAGAAGTACTATGGGAAAAGCCCCAGCTGGTCTCCAGAAATCTGGAGACTTTGGGGTGCAGAGCTGGCTCTAGAAATCCAGAGCGCTGGGTTCTAGAACTGGCTTTGTATGCTGGGGGGGGCTCCCCCTCAACTATAAATTACTGCTGGGATGCTTTGCCAGTTCGCCCTCCCCCTGCCCCATATTCTCTGAGGACAGTCACTGTGGCCTTCTTCTGTCAAGTGCAATGGGAAATCCATCGAAATGGGAGCTGGAGGATGCTAAGCCTCGGTTTCCCGACTCCGTACTGCCTCGAGCTTTGCCCTGAGGACCTGCCAGGATCCTGGTGGGGAGAACTTTGGGTCTGTAGGGAAGAAGAAGATGTGACTTGGAGTTCTGCCTCTGCTCTTTTTAGCTAGTGTGGCTTCATCTCTTTTAGAAAAGGCCCCTCCCAGCTCTGATATCCCCTGTTCCAAGACATCGTCCCTTCTCCTTCCCCCAAAGCTTCTAGAACCCACAGGTTCTAGGTTCCTTCCCATTCTAACATTCTATGATTCTCTGTCGTGACTGCAGGGTCAGGGAGCCAGGCGAGAGAGTTAGGAAACCTAGCCTAGCTGCTCGGCTACACAGAAGCAGGGCAAGATTTGGGCCTCTGGGGGTTCTGTGGGGAGGGGGAAGGGCCGAGGGCCAGCGGCAGAAGGGCATAGTGTGCTGGCGGTCCCAACCTGGGGTTCTGACTCGGTTTCCTCCTTGGTGAAATGAGCGGATTGCCCCGGATGCTCTCTAAGGTCCCTTCCAGTTCTATCTGGGAAAAGTCCAATTGCTCCATGAAGTGAGGGTGGAGAGGGCAGCATTTCTATAGCTGCTCCCGTGGGCCAGGCATTGTGCTAAATACCACTTTACAACAATTATTTCATTGGCTTCTCATAACCACCCTGAGAAGTAGGTGTTATCCCCATTTTGCACTTGAGGAAACTGAGGCAGACTGAGGTATAATGACTTGCCCAGGGTCCCACCACTAGCAAATGTCTGAGACTGAATTAGAACTCAGGTCCCCCTGGACAGTGTTCCAAGCCCTGGGGTGCCCCTAGCTGCCGTGAGATAAGCTCTGGGGTTTGGGGCTTCTTCCCCGTTGTTGATGCTTCTTATTCCACCGTGGGCTAACTCTTTCAGGTGGGGCCTTTGGGATCGGCTGCCACACGGGGTGGGTTTCCACTGTCCTGGTGTGGCAGAATAAGGAGTTCCTGGAAGAACCCAGGACCAGGCGAGGGAGGGCTACCCTCTCCCTCACTGCCCCCACCAGCCTTGGCTGGGGCCTGGCCCAGATGGGATGGGGACAGTGTGCTGGGAGCCGAAACATCTGCTCATTCCTGCAGGACATTTTTGGGGAATGACCTCACCCTCTTTGGGAGGGAAACCGGCTGGACAGGCCTCCCTGCTCGATTCCTGGCCCCTCAGGAACAGGGCTGGGGCGTTCACAGAGACCAATTAGCCAAGTGGAATCTCGAGCGGAGGCTGGGGAAGATTTGGGCAGGAGCCTGTGGGGGGGAGCACTGGGGGACGCTGGGCAAAGTGCATAGGCCTGGGGGGACCCGCTTCTCCCTCTGTCTGGAAACTCCCACTTGTTCCTTCTGTGGGTGATTTGGGGCTGGGCCTCAGGTCTCCACAATGACGAGTCGGAGCCTTTCGGTCAGTGGACGCCGGCCGGATGGGGCCACAGTCATCTGGCCTCCCAAAGAGCTCGAGGTGAGGCCAGTCTGTCAGTCAGCAACAGCCCACTTGTTCACCATATTTTAAATATTATTATTTAATTTAAATACGATTCTGAATAATAAGGGTCTGCTATGTGCTGGGCTGAGCCCTGAAGTCTCAAAGAAAGAAAGGATCAGATGCATGTTAATAAAGAGAAAAGCCAAGTTCTTCAGGTGACTTTCCCCCATCCACATCTGGAGGCCACAGTGGGTGTCTCCATCCCCCCGTCCACATCTGGAGGTCACAGTGGGTGTCTCCATCCCCCCATCCACGTCCCGAGGCCACGGTGGGTGTCTCCATCCCCCCATCCACATCTGGAGGTCACAGTGGGTGTCTCCATCCCCTTATCCACGTCCAGAGGCCACGGTGGATGTCTCCATCCCCCCATCCACATCTGGAGGCCACGGTGGGTGTCTCTATCCCCCCATCCACGTCCCAAGGCCACGGTGGACCATCTCTAACTGCCGCCTTTGCCAAGTCTGTGAGGGCCTCCCCTGTTTTCTGCCCTTCCCAAGAGGGCACTCTCAGCCGTTAGTGTCTGGGTCATTACTGTCGCTGGCTACACAGTTTGGCTGAAAATGGCTGACGGGCTTTCGTGCACAGTCTCAGCTCCTGGGGAGACTCGGATGCTGCGGGAGGGACACTTCATAAGTGTTTGCTGATTGATCGACAGGCCCTAGGCATGGCCATAGTGGAGAGAGGGCTGGGTGTGGAGTTGGGAAGATCTGAGTTCAAATCCTGCCCTCGCTGGGCCCTGGGCAAGTCTGTGTGCCCCCTCTGTCCAGCCCCGGGATCCTCAGAGATTTCTAGGTACGCCGGGTTGCCTGGGCGCCGGGAAGGAGGTGGATCTGGTCCCGACACACCTGCGCCTCACTCCAGGGGGCCTGTTCACACCAGCAAACATTTTTTCTGCGGTTTCGTCTTTGTGGGGAACTCCCCATCCCTGTCACTCCCACCAGAGATGCCATATCAGGGCAAATTCTCACCTTAGACAATCGCCTGGGGGCAGGAGGCAGGAAGTGACTTGCTCCCGTTTCAGAGACAACACTTGAACTCGGGCCTTCCTGGCTGCTTCTCCAGTTGCAGTGAGGGTCCTCCCGCCCATGCAGGGAGGGAAGAGTGGGATGTCCTTGAGGCCTCGGTGGGTGTCTCCATCCCCCCATCCACATTCCAGAGAGAGCCTGGGAGAGCCGTGGAGGAAGCAGTCTGGCTGGCAGTGGGGATGGGGAAGGTCCCTTTCCTTTTCTCAGTTCTTTTGTCCCGGGGAGAGCAGCTCAGTTTAATGGGTAGAAAAGAAGCAGATGCAGCCTCTGCGGGCCCAGAACGACCTACCTTAACAGCTCCTTCCCCTTCCTGGTGGATGGTAGGGGCATGCGCCAGCACCTTGTGAGAAAGGCTGTGAAGGGCCAAACGGAGGCCCAGGGAGTCCGAATCTCTGAGGCCCCACCATTGGGGACAGAGTCCTCGCAGAGCAGGCCGTCTGGCGCTCAATGGCTCCCCAGGCCCTAACCGAGAAGTCTGGAGTTCAGGAAGGTGACACAGTTAGTGTTCGACTGGAACTCAGGCTTCTCCACAACGCTGGGGTTGGGGACCCAAGAGCCCGGGACTCTGGGGTGGTCCAGGACCCTCCCTGGGCCTCGGCTCCTTCTCTGCAGAGTGAGGGGCTCGTCCTTGGCCCCCTACCCAGCCACCACAGCTCCCTTTGTCCCCTCCAGGCTCCTGG
>NC_058134.1:299845773-299856914 GCF_016433145.1 Gracilinanus agilis | reverse complement strand
AAGGAAGGAAGGAAGGAAGGAAGAAAGAAAGAACAAAGAAGAAAAAGGAAGGAAGGGGCCAAGAAGGAGAGACTAGGAGAATGGGGGAGCAAGAAAAAGGAGGAAAGATGGAAAGGAAAGGAAGGAAGAAGAATGAGGAAGAAAACTGAAGAAGGGGAAGGAGAAAATTCAGGAGAATCAGGATGGGGGGGGCATGGCCTGGGCTGAATGCCTGGGGAGGGTCCAGGAAAGGGAGGTGCAGCCCTGCAGGGCAGCAGGGACCTTTGAGTCCCAGGGGACTGAGCCCCTGTACCTTAGGGAGGCCCCCTGGGGCAGTGACTAGGGCCTGAGACCCCTTTCTTCCAGTGAGTGGTGTGGGATCCTGAGCAAAGGCTTTGAAAAAATCATGATCCCAGTGATGACTCCTTCTTCTATGTCCTGGGTACCCAGGGCGAGGGCCCTGGGAGCCCTTTCCTGGGCCAAGTCTCTCTTGGGCCTGTGATGTGAGAGGCCAGCCACAGCACAGGCTTTCAGGGATAGACACGCGCACACACACACACACACACACACACACACACACACACACACACTCCACCCACAGGCAGAGGGGCCAGCAAATTGCTGAACTCAGCACACCAAAACCCTCCACTCTCACATCACAATGATGTGGAACGTTTACTCCGTGTTTGGTGCCTGTGGGAAATCCTGATGGGCGCTGAGCTCCCAGGCACCCAGCTACTGCCAGGCAGGGGCTTATCGGAAGGGGTTCCCCAATGCTCGCCTCACCCTCCTTCCAGAGTTCAAAGGACATGTTTGCCCAACACCCCAGCAAGGGATTCTCTTCTCAGCTGCCCGTGACCCCAGCAGAGATACCCAGGGGCTGGCTGGTTGGCTGGCAAAGTCCACTAGCCGGGGATTGGAGGGAGCCTGGCCTCTTTAAACAACTCCGACACTCCGAGTGTTTTCTGAGTTCTGCCATTTGTGGTCCTCCTGCCCAACGCAGTCACGGCAGAGGGTTGAGAGTCTGGGTGTTTGCAAGAGAGGAAAGGAGAAAGAAGAAAAGGGAAAAGGCATATAGATAGAGATGTCTACATATATTTCTATATACGTAGATAGGGCAGCCAGGTGGGACGCTAGATAGAGCACTGCGCCTGGCATCAGGGAGACTTGAGTTCAAATCTCACCTTAGACACTTACTAGCTGTGTGACCCTGGGTAAGTCCCTTAACCCTGAAGGCTTTAGTTCCTTATCTGAAAAATGAGCCAGAGAAGGAAATGGTAAACTTACTCCAGTATCTTTGCCAAGGAACCCCCAAATGGGGCTCTAAAGAGTCAGAAACCACTGAAAAATGACTGAACGAGATGCACATTTTATATAAACAGAGGTGTATGTAGAGATCTTCTTATCTGTCTCAATGTAAATAGCTATATTTATACAACACATTATGGCTGCACATGCACACGTGTGCTCACACACATTATTATGCACCCCCACATCACACACATGTGTATTTGTGCACACGTACATTTATGCACACACAAGAGTGTGTAAAAACATGCCCCAGGGATAGATGTCTATAGACCCATGGAACCAGGAAGGCAACCAGGCCGGGTGGGAGCAGGGCTCCCCACGGGCCTTCTTTTCTGGACAGCCAAATGTTGGGCCCACAGTAGAAGCCAGCCACACTCCCACAAGGGAGCTCTGACTGGGGCTTCCCAGGCTTCAGCTTTCAGGGGCCAGCCTGTCTGTATCGGGGGTGCGGCTCCCTGGAGGGGCCCTAACGAGCATCTTTGGGAGCCAAATGACCCACAGGAGCAGGATTCTGGGATGCACCTGGGAGGGGCACTCAAGGCCCCAAAGGAAGGGACATTTGGCAGCAGGGCAGGCAGAGCGGAGCTCCCTGGGAACTAGGAGAACCTTTGAGAAGACCTAACTTGGGCAGATGGCAGTGAGCAGAATTTCAATGAATGGGAAAGTCGGTGGAGAACTCATGCTTGGAGGAATGGGGGAAGCCAGGGCCTTGGCGGCATAGGGTTGGGGTGCTGCAGCACCAGGGCCCCCCTTTGAGATCTGTCCACCTCCCTGAGCAAGTCTTCTGGCCTGGGCTAACATGTGGGAGATGGAGACAGTCACCCAGGGTGAGTCCAATGGAGACTAGGGAACCCCAGCCTCCTCTCCTATCCCTGCCAACTATCCCTGCCCACTGATCCTTGGTTGGCACTGCCCACTCACTGCCATGCATTGTTTGGCTCCCCCCTGTTCTCCCCAACATTCTCTGTCCCACACCCAAGGCCATTTTGGACAAAGGAAAAACCCCAGCAGACAAAGGAGCGGTGGAAGGGGTCTTGCCTGCCTCAGAGCAGAAGCAGGGGCAAGGCTATGGGAATTTGCTCTGAAGATCCCCCTCCTCCGGGGCTGGGGGTGGGGGGCCCTCCAGGAAATCTGCTCCTGCTGCTGCCACCGACCTGGCTGGCCAGTCAGCAAACGAGCTCACTCCATGCATGGAGTACGAGGCTAGCGGCTCCCCCCAGGTAGGAGGGAGGGAACAGGCTGAGGCTGTGAGCAAGGCTCTCTGGGGGACTGGGCGCCTGTAACTCAAGGCTCTTGACCCCTTCACGGGTGACCCAGACGATCAGTCAGACAGTGAGGCCTGTGTTTGCTTCCCGGCATTTATAACGTCCCCATCAATTTGGGCTTTTGTTCTTCCAGGCCCGGATCTCTCTCTCTCTCCTCCTCCTCCTCCTCCTCCTCCCCCAGCCCTCCACTAACCCCTTGTGTGCTGGATGCGACACTCTCCAGTCTCTTTGGGGCCCGGCGTTGCACATTTTTATTGTTTTTTGCCCTGTTGAGTTTGGAGTGAGAAGATTCCATCCTGTTGGGAAGGGAGAGGCGGAGTGCTGAGAGCCCCTGTGAGTGGCTCTGGAAAAACCGGCAGGGAAGGCCTTGCTGGCAACTGGGAAGAGCCACTGAGGGATGGAACGAGAGGCCGGAACTAAAGCATGTTTGGGATGAGAGAAGAAGGGATGGGCATGTGCCTGGGGTGGTCTTCCGAAGCTCACAGAGCCATCGGCATTGAAAGAGCATGCCAAGGGGGCAGCTCGGTGGATTGAGAGCCAGGCCCAAAGAAGGAAGTCCCGGGGTTCCAATTTAGATCGAGGAAGTGCTAGAAAGGCAAACAAAACTGATCATTAGCTGGACACGAGACCAGATCAGAGACTCTTCAGTGTCAGCCTGGGAGGGGCCTCTTAGGGCATCTAATCCATCCTACCCATTTTATAGATGAGGACACTAAGGCTCCAGAAGGACATGTCACTTTAAAGTCACACAGGGGGCAGCTGGATGGCTCAGTGGATGGAGAGCCAGGCCTAGAGACAGGAGGTTCTAGGTTCAAATCTGGCCTCAGACACTTCCTAGCTGTGTGACCCTGGGCAAGTCACTTAACCTCCATTGCCTAGCCCTGTAACAAATAAAATTAATATAGAAGAATATATATATAAAAGATATTAGGGTTTAAAAATTTTTTTAAAAAAATAAAAGTCACACAGGCAGGAATGCCAGTCAGGATTCGAACTGAAGCTCTCTTATTCCAAAGTCCAAACACAATAGAGCATGGTTTAATGATCTGAGGGGTCAGAGGCGCTAGCTAGGGTTTAGAACTAGAGCAAGCCTTATAAATTATCCAGCCAGTCTTCCATGTTAAGAGAAGGAAGCTGAGAGGGAAGGCACTTTTCAGAATCGCAAAGTCAAGGATCCCAGATTCAAACATGGGGTCCTCTTGTACTTCCTAGACATGTGACCTTGACTTTCCTCATCTATAAAATGGGGAGAATAGTCTCACCCTGCCTATTTTACAGAGTTGCTGTGCTTTATAAATTTCAGCGCTCTAGAGAAATGAAAGTTCTTCTAATGACCTTTTTCCCAAAGTAGAAGAATGGGAAATGGTTAAACCATTATCCATCCACAGAGTGGCAATCATTCCTTGGGGAAATATGAAGGCTAAAAAGCATTTTTTTCCTCTGGGCTGGGCTGAATCCCAAGAATCTCCCCCTACTCTATCCTTACCTGTCCCCTCTGATTGAATCACCTCAGGGTTCTATTTTGAAGGTAAGAATAGAGGCTTGCAAGTCTTTTCCCCAGCAAAAGCACTGTGCTCCCTTGGTTGGGCTGGTAGATACCACCCCCACAGCTACAAGGTCTCTCACCTTTAGTCACCCCCCCCACACTCCATATTGGGGCCTTCCCTCCAACTAGGATACTATCTTGAGCATATCCAAGAGATCATTAAGTGATCCTGGCTAGAAAATATTATTTATAGTTATTTATTTACATTTATTTATTTTAATTTATTTAGAGTATTTTCCCATGGTTCCATGATTCATGTTCTTTCCCTCCTCTCCTCTCTCCCCATCCCCATAGCCAATGCACAATTCAAGCGGGTTTTACAAGTATCATTGATCAAGACTTATTTCCATGTTATTAATATTTGCAACAGTGATCATTTAGAATCTACATCCCAAATCATATCCCCAATCGAACCACATGATCAAGAAAATGTCTTTTTCTGTGTTTCCGCTCCCACAGTTCTTTCTCTGGGTGTGGAGAGCGTTCTTTAGAGCCTATTATTTTTGTTTTGTTTTGTTTTGCTTTTTTAAACCCTTAACTTCTGTGTATTGGCTCCTAGGTGGAAGAGTGGTAAGGGTAGGCAATGGGGGGTCAAGTGACTTGCCCAGGGTCACACAGCTGGGAAGTGTCTGAGGCCGGATTTGAACCTAGGACTTCCTGCCTCTAGGCCTGACTCTCAATCCACTGAGCTACCCAGCTGCCCTGAGCCTATTATTTTTAGAGCAAAACCCAACCAAATGAAACCAGATTCCTGCCCAATTGTGTCCCTCAAATCTTTAAAATAAAACAAAACTTGACACAGAGTAACCAGAAGTCTAAAGTCTGTGTGTGAAAAGATGCCCAGCCAGGAGCTCCAGAAAGTAGTCATTTGGCCTTTGTTCAAAGGTCTCTGGTGCGCTCACTCTCCCCAAGGCAGCTCATTCCACAGCTCTCCTCATCAAAAAGGGGTTGTTGGTTTTTCTTCTTCCACCGAACAGGAACCTGCCTTTTGGCAACTTCCATTCATTGCTCCTGATCTGGATGGGCGGCTGCCCCAGTGGTGGAAAGTTTTAGGTGCTAGACAGAAGAATCTGTACTTGAAGGCCACATGGTATGGGAGAAAGAGTCCTGGCCTGGAGTCAGGGCAGCTGGAGCATCTTGCTTGGGCCATTTCCTAGCTCTCCCACCCGGGGCCAGTCAGCCACATCATCTCCCTGCTCCTCTCTTAAATGAGGTCGGACCAGCCAATCTTCTCTTCTGCTCTAAGTCCTATAAATATTACGCAGCCGCTAAGAGGGAGTCACCGATCACTCTTTAACAGCAGATTGGGATGAAGAGATGCGAAGTCAGTTCCGACTTGTGAAGGTGGGATTGGAGGAGAAGGGGGCATAGAGGTGAGGGTCCGGCAGGAACAACGCTTTCTCCAGAGCTGAGAATGGTGGTTGTAGCCTAACTAGAGAAGAAAGTTCGAGGTAAGAAATTCAGAGAGGCAGAAGCAGCAGGAAGTGGCACCTGATTGCCTGTGGCTGGTCAGGGAAAGAGGAACAAGAAAACACCATGGGCTTAAATATTGAGGGCAGGAGTTGGTGCTGAAGGCAAAAGGGGGGAAATGGGGGGCAGAGACAATGAGCTCAGGGTCTGCTGTGCCTCTGTGGTGCTAGGAAGACAGAGGAGGAGGTGTCCGGTCTGAATCTCAGGAGAGACAGGGACAGGTAGACCAGGCTAATTCAGAAGGTAGTAGATGACAGTTGGGTGCACTCTCCTGGCATCTCAAGCTGAACACTGTCCTGGGTGGCCTGAAGAGTTAAGGGACCCAAAGGGAGGAAATACCAGGGATTTCTTCTCATTCCCAGATTAAATCCTCTATACTTCATGTGTGACTTGGGAGCACCCCTTGTTCCTTCTCTGAACCTCAGTTTGCTCATCTATAAAATGGAGACTCGGGTAATCTGGAAAAATATATACATTTTTTAAAAACCCCAAAATAAGCAAAGCAGAGATATTGGCGCTTTGTACTCCGTCTTCCCTTCCCAGAGGTGAGAAGAAAGGAGAGGTTGTAGGCCAAGGGCGCTGTAGAATATCAGGAGATGTGAGGAGGAGCTGCTTCCTTTCATTCCAGCTGGGCCCTTTGCCTAATGGAAGTTCTGGGTGTGTCAAGCCCAGCTAAATCAGAGTCAGTGTTGGGACTTGCCCTGTAAGTTTCCAAAACCCGATGCCAAGGCCGAAGGTAATTTGCTGACTCAGTGTTTGAGGGAAAGGAGGAGGAAAACGTACCCTCCTTTTGAAGGGCCCAGGCTCAAGGAGAGGACAAGATCTGGGGTGAGAGGGATGGCCTTGGCAGAGGCCAGGGGTCAGCCAGCTCCAGGATTGGTTGTGGCAGGCCCTTTAGAGTTTATCTGACCCAGTCTCCTTATCTGGCAAAAGAAGAGACTGAGGCCCACAGGGAGGAAGGTCATAGAACACCTAATTGGCAGAATTGGGATCTGAAAGGTGTTAAATACCTCCTTTACTGCTACTCAAAGGAATTTGGGAAGAGAGCAAACCAGGGAGGGGAGAGGATTGGGAAAGGCCTAGGGATAGGAGGGTGGGAGGGGATCGGTCCACAGAGACTGCCGAGAATTCTAGGAAGCAGCAGGAAGAAGGGAAACGGTACCAGGGGTAGGGGCAGCCTGGAGATGGGAGGGAGCAGGTTGGATGAGGACTCGATTGACCATTTTGAGTAGAACATAAAATTTCGGGGTGGAGATGTCTCACGTACAGCGAGCCTGGAAAGGTAGACTGAAGGCAGATCGTGAAGGCTTCGAATGCCAGACTTAGGGGACGGAAAGAAGGTCTTTGTCAATGTGCGGGTCCCACAGGCTCAAAGACAGTGTCTCGTGCACCATCCCTGGAGGTGGGAGGAGCAGTTTTTCAAGGCCCCCTCCAGGGGTGCTGCTGCCACCCCACTCATGAAGCCTCGGTGGCTCTCATCACAATATAAAGTCTTGGGTCCGTCACAGGCAGGATTCACAAATGCCTTCCCGTGTGCCAGGCCTCCCATCGCTTGGGCAGACCTCAGGCTCGTGGTTGTTTCCGTACCACCAGGCAGAGCTCTCTCACTAGAATACTGACATCCAGCACACACTCTCTCTGTATCCTGGCATTCAGAGACTGGCGTTTGCAGAGAGCAGTGGCAGGTGAGACCAGGATGAGCTCTAGCGCTAGATAACAAGGAGACCGTTTCTTTGGGAACCCCAGGTTTGGCTGACACATTCTGAGCCCACTAGAAGGCCTGGAGGTTCCTGGGCAATGGCCAGGTCAGTGAAAGTCCTCCTCCTCCTCCTCCTCCTCCTCCTCTCAGCGGTGTGAAGATCCCAGGATTCCTCGGGCAAATCTGGTCACCAGGGACAGGAGCAAATGGCTTTCTTTGGAGGTGATGGTGTTGGGGTGCTGC
Organism: Gracilinanus agilis; assembly: GCF_016433145.1. Lineage (NCBI taxonomy): Eukaryota > Metazoa > Chordata > Mammalia > Didelphimorphia > Didelphidae > Gracilinanus > Gracilinanus agilis. Next base: position 299,849,401 of record NC_058134.1, on the reverse strand, counting down.
TGAGGTTTCTTGGCTGTTGGCGGTTTTACATTTCTGACCCAAACGTTTCCTAGATCTATTCAGTAAGAGAAGAAAATGGAAATTGGGGCTCTTCAACTCTTCCCCTGCCTTTGGGTGGAGTTTCGTGATACCCACAACAGGGGCCACGAGCTGGACCTCAAGCCAGGTTCCTTCCCAGGTTGGGCTCCGGTTCGGCCTCTGACTTTTAGCTGGCCTCCACTCTGGAGAATGGGACTCGGAGCTCCTCATCGGGCCCTCGGTTCAGACAAGCAGCCACTGCTCTCCCTTCCTCTGAGCACATTCCAAACTGCCCAAATCTGGGTGGGCAGCTGGAGAGCTCCCTTATCCGGCAGGCTCCAGAACCCATTCCCAACCTTGGCAGGCATGACCGCGAGGGTCCTCGGGAGGCACGTGGTGGTCCATTTGGGGTACCCTGATCATTTGCACGGCTTCCCACGTTTGGGAAAGAGCAGCGAGCAAGCCTCGCTGAGAAACCGGGGCAGGAAAACACCCTTTTCCGTCCCTTTGTCTGGGGGGGCCCACGTGGCCCAGACAGAGCCATAAAGAGTTGGGCAGGTTAGGTCTGGGGGATGGATGGGAACCAGGCCTGGACAGCTCCAGGATCGCTCCAGCACAGGGCCGAACCTCCTATCGGTGGCTTTGCTGGCGACGTTGTTATGGCTGACTCCATTTCCCCAGATGGGCTTCCTTGGTCGTCATTTAACAGCATTGCTCTGGGGAGCCGGGGGAGTCCTGGGCACGGCCAGGAAGTACTGCTGGGGAGGAAAGCAAGGGACCGGCCAGGCGGCCTTTCCAAGGTACTTCTTGTCTGGGGGCAGGCAGGGGCTTGGAAAGCTGCACCTACTGAACGAGGCCGGAGAACCCGGGCTTGGGGGCCCTGGCATAGGCTCTTGATTAATGGTGACTGACTGGGAAGAGCCTCACGGCCGTGAAAGGCAGAAGCGGGTTTAGTCAGGGCTTGGGAGAGGGCCCTGGGATTGGGGTCTGCCAGGCCCCGGGAAGAAGGAGCTCTCTTTGGAGGCTGCTTCTGCCACTTACGAACTCTGAGCCTCAGTTCCTTCTGTCTGAGAAAACCGGGGCCTTGTACTGGCGGGTCTCCGAGGGCCGCAGGTATAGCCTAGGGAGGACCCGAGGGAGGAATCGAATGGCCCCTCCGGTCTCGGTCCTTGTCTGCCCCACCCCGGCCCCGGCAGAGACAGTCCTGGGTCCCGCCCATCTTCCGGTGGGCCCCTGGGCCTGGTTTGACTTGCCCGTGACGCTCTTTCCACGCGGGCAGGTGTGGCGCTTCGCCTTTAGACCGCGACCCCACAACGGCCTTCACCCCACGGCTTCCGCCCCGGGGCTCAGCGGCCCTGTGTCTCCTCAGCCCCGGCCCGGGGGCACCCGCCAAAGGCTCTGCAGCCCGGGCCAGCCGAAGTCCCGCTTTCGGGCCGGGCCCTCCGCCGCCCTCCCCACAGGCTGCGTGATTTCGCCCGGCTCTCGGACCGGGAAAGCGCTTGGGCCGAGCCCCGACTCCCCGCCGCCACAGAGCCGGAGGGAGAGGCGGGCTGACCTAGGAAGTAGGGTGAGGGCGCAGCCCGGAGCACTGAGGGATTCGGGGCAGGAGGTGCGGGGCTGCCCCGGACCCTGCCGCTTCCCTCCTCCCTCCCCCAGCCCCGTGCCCGGCCCCGGGCCGCTTCCCTCCCTCGCTCCCTCCCGAGGGGCCTGACCCCTCTAATCCTCTTTAGTGCCCAGCTGGGTGAGCTTTACTTAGGCAAAGTAAACAGCGGCCCCGAACAAAGGGCCTCCGGGCGCGGCCGCGTCCCACTCTGACCCTGGGGTCGCGCCCTTTGTTCCCGCCTCAATGGCAGAGGCTCACCCAGGAGCCTGGGCTAATTCCGGCACGTGCGGCGGCCCCCGGGCAGGCGGCGAGCAGCCGCAGCGCAGCTCCGCAGGCCATCCCCGCTCGCCGCCTCTCTCAGGTGTTGCTGTCCTTGTGGTGTGAACGTGGTGTGCGTGTACGCGGCCGCCGCAGACCGCGCCTCAGTTTCCCCACGGGCTCTCCTTCGGCTAGCTTTTACCCAGATTAACTCCCAGGTCCCATGGACCTCCCTCCTCCTCTGCGAACCCCGTGCTACTTTCTAGGCTCAGATCAAGGCCCCCTGCCCTGCCCTGCCCTGCCCTGCCCTGCCCTGCCCTCACCCGCCCTGCCCTGCCCTCACCCGCCCTGCCCTGCCCTGCCCTGCCCTGCCCTCACCCGCCCTGCCTTTCCCAAGCACAAGGCAGCGCCTTCTCCCTCTCCTGGGCACCCACCAACCCTGTTTCTCGGTAGGGAGGGGTCTTGCTCGTCTGGGGTCTTCACCCCCCCCCCCCAGATAAAGTCAGTGACTCTTAAGGGCAGCGGCTCTTCCAGTCTGTCTTTGCTCCAGAGAGCCCAGCACCCCGCCAAGCACACGGGGATGCCAACCGGCCGGGAGGCTGCAGGGAAGGACAGTCCATCCTCTGCGGCAGCGCCTGCCCTTAGCTTAGACACACTGAGGCAGCCCACCCGGAGTTACACAACCAGGTGGAATTTGAACCTTCGGCTTGGCTCTCCATACTGTTTCTCAGCTGAAATAAAAAAGGATGAACGGGGCAATCAGTCAGCATCTGCTAAGCACCTACTATGTGCCAAACTCTGTGCTAAGCACTGGAGTTAGAAAAAGGCAAGAGAGAAAGGGACCTCGGAGGCTGCGAATTAGAGTCCTTCCCCTCCCTCCCCAGTTTGCAGTTGAGGAAAGGAAGGCCTGGAGAGGTCAAGTCCCTTCCTTAAAGCCACAGTGGTCATCTGCCTCATTTGGACCAACTGCCCAATAACACTGCAATAAAAGTGATGACTCGGAGAACTTTGCCCTTGAAACATGCTACTAAAAGCTGCCCACACTGGTACTTTGCACCTAGTAGGTGCTTCTAGTAAATAAAAAAGTGACTTTCCCATTTTTATAGTTCAGCTCCCTCATTTTACAGAAAAGGAAACTGAGGTCCATTGAGGGGAAGTAGCTTGCCCTGGACCATGGAGCTACTTGGTGGCACATTCAAAGCCTGAACTCAGGGCTCCTGTTTCACAGTGCCAGATTCTTTCACATCACTGTGAGATATTCAGTGAAATTGAGGTAATGAGTACTTTAAAAGATTATGGCCAACTAGTTAGAAAAGACTCAGGAATCTGGGGCCAAACAAAAAGAAACCAACCCCATTTCTCCAGGGCTCCCTCAGCCCTGCACAGGCCCTACCCTCCTACCGGTCTACCATATTGCCTAACTGGAGACTGGAAATAAAAGCAGTACAGGATTCGAATACAATGTTTTCCAAATGTTTTAGGTATTTTATGCAATCAAAGGATTCGATGGCCATTATCCACAGTGCTCTGGGATCTAAACTTTACTGAGGGAAATACATGGAAAAATATGCAAAGTACAAAAAAATTTTTTTTCTTGAAATTTCCCCCCTTACTCATCCAAAAGGAAGGAAAGAAAGGAAGGGAAGGAAGGAAGGGAGGAAGGAAGGAAGGAAGGAAGGAAGGAAGGAAGGAAGGAAGGAAGGAAAGAAGGAAGGAAGGAAGGAAGGAAGGAAGGAAGGAAGGAAGGGA
>NC_058134.1:299805560-299821073 GCF_016433145.1 Gracilinanus agilis | reverse complement strand
CCAGGGTAACAGGGCTAGAGAAGTATTGCTTATTGTCCTGAAGCCCCTCTCAGTTTGGGGAGACTAGACCCCTATTCTAGGGAATAGCAAAGTTCTGACAAGCTAAGCCTGGCTGTGAGATCAGTCATTAAAAAAAAAAAATCACACCCAGATAAACTCTTAGATTTTCATTTTCTTATAGCTTCTACCCTACTTAAAAATAAATCTTGAAGGCATCTCCTAAAAAAAAAAAAAAAAAAAAAAGGTTTCTTTTTTCTTTTTCTTTTTCTTTTTCTTTCTTTTTTTCTTTTTTTTTGGCAAGCACAAGTCTTTCCTTCTTAAAATCCCTGACCCTTGAACTGGTGCTTTCCTATCCTGCTCTGCCCTTGATCTGATTTTTGGTTGAGCTGCCGGGCTCCTCTCAGACTCCCAGATTCGCTCACTTGCCCCTCTCCTAAAAGTTTGGCCAAAGCCAGTTTGGAAATCAGGCTGGGATTGAACTGCTGGCTGCCCAGCATTTGCCTGCTGTTTGAACTGGCATTTTATGGCAGCATAAACGGAACCAAACCAAACAACAACAACTCATAACTTGCTGTAATAAATGGGCATTTGTAGGTGGATTACTCAGAAGGCTCTGCCCACTGGCTTGGCAAGTCAGTGAGGACAAGGAAGGAGTTGGGGAATGCCGAGCGAGCGCACGAGCCCACTCCGGCGGCCATCATGGACTTTCTGGGAATGGGGAAATGAATTTCTGCCGAGTGTGCTGAAGGAGGCCCAGGATGTATCTTCAGGAGGAGGGGAAGGACAGAGCTGGCCTCTCTTTTTGCCTGTTGCAGAGTGTGCAAACTTCCACACTGTGCCACCCTCTCCCCTGGAAAATGGCCGCCTCCAGGGATCCCCGACTCCCAGTCTGCCTTCTGCCGTTCGCTCCTTTCGCTGGTAGTTTGGGGAAGGGTGCTTTGTTTGTCTGAAAAACAGGGTAGCCCAGTGTGGAGGGGTTTTCTGTGGAGGGGCTCTGCTGAACACCCCACGTAAATGCGCTTGGACTTGAGACCTGATTCCACGTGGTTCTTGCTCATAGAGCTCCAGGCCCAGTGAAGAGAAGGCTTCTTTCGGGCCTTTTTGTCCATTTCTCTGGCCAGTGCTGCCTCCACGGAGAGAGCTGCTCTGGGGCCTGGTTCCTCTCAAGCTGCTGGGAAAGCCAAGTTGGGGGCTGGGGGGTGGGGGTGACCATCCACGTAGAGCGTGATGCCAGCCGCCTCAGGCCTATCCCTATTTTAGCTTCTGTTCCACTCCAAGTGCATGTTCTAAGCTTCCAAATGAATTTCGTACAGTTGTAGAGATAGGCTGTTTGGGCTGCAGAAATTCATTGGCCCTCACTCCCACCCACTTGGAGGCCATATTTGATGGCTTAGTAAAGCATGCCGTTGGGAGAATAGAGGAGACTTTTATGATTCGAATTCTGAGCGTTGGGGGATTTGGGGGAAACTCTGCCTGCGATGTGGTCGTGCCGGGTGTGGAACGGTGGTTTCTGCTAGCTGCGTCGGACATCCACGCTCGTCCCCGGGAACTCCTAGCCCGAGTCCTCAATCGGGAGGGTCTTCTTTTCCTGGAATCGCAGACTCTCCGAGGCGGAAGGGAATCTGGTCAACATGGTGAAGGTAAGAGTGGCCCGTCTCAGCCTCTGCTGGGCAGAAATGTGGATGTCCCTTTAGGGACTTAAGTGAGGAGACCACGAATGGACCCGCCACGGCAGGGTGGCACTACGAAGTGGGGTCCACCGTATTGATTTCTAGAGCAAATGAGTAAGAGGGTGAGCTTGGAGATGCCCTGCTTCCTGGCCTCTAGCGGGGCCCACGGCTCTGTTCTTTGCTCTGGGCTGGCTTGTGGTGGGTTTTTATGGTGGCGGTTTTTAGGAAGGCATGCACAGAAAGACAATTCTGGTAGCCCAGCTCTGCTCTCTCCTTCAGGCACACAAAAATGGGGGAGACAAAGAAAGAAAAGAGAAGGATTTTTTAGGGTTAAGAAAAGGGTAAGAGAGCAAGCCAGGCCTAGGCATGACATGTAAACACTCCTGCTGCTGCTGCCTCCCGATTTTTGCCCTTCCTGAATTGAAAATATTGAGATGTGATTGGAAGGCAAAGAGACGGCTCGGAGCCTATCTATCTGCCATTGTGTGCGTGTGGCATGCCGTCAGAGGGTTGGGCCCTGGGCCCCCTCCCCTGTTCATCAGCACAGATGCTGTTCCCAGATCACTGCTCCTGGGATCCCTGGGAGGGAGGTAAGGGCTGAGGCCTTAGCAGAGAGGTGAACAGCTTCTTAGGGCCTTGGGGGGATGGGGGGGGGGCGGAGAGGTGGAGGAAGAGGAAGAGGAGGAAGGAAAGAGAAAAGGATTGGGAGGAGAAAGAAGATGAGGAGGAGCAGAAAGGAAGGAGAAAGAGGAGGAAAGGAGGAGGAGGAGGAGGATAGAAGGAAGAGGACTTGGCCTCACTTTTCTAGCTTGCTGGACACGCTGAAGCAAAGCGTGGAGTCGGCCTGACGCAGCTGGCCGTGGTGGCCATCGGGGCTGTTCTCCGGGTCCTTGGCACGGGGGTGGGGAGTCCAGGGAGGGGGACACCTTCCTTTCAGACAGCTGAAGTGGGTCCTAATGAGGCATTTTCTCCATGAGTGCGGCGTCACTTGTTCTTTGCTTGGAACAGGTGCAGAGAAGCAGCCCGCTTTGCTTAGTGGGTTCTGATGGTGGGGCCAGACCAGTGTTGTCTGCTCTGCAAGATGGTGCCTTCTGAGGTTGGCCCAGAGCACCTGGATGGAAAAAAAAAAAAAGACTTTCTGCTCGGGGCTAACTCTGCCCCCCAGCTCTGGCCTTTTGGAGGCTGGGAAAGCCTGGGGGCTGGGGGCGGCAGAGCTACCATGAGGATCGGGGCACTGGCCTGGGGGGCACTGGATTTCCTTCTTGCTGGGCAGGCAGGACTAAGTTGGTGTGGGGCAGGCCTTTCCTCAGGGGGCAGACTGAGGGTGAAAAATATTGGCGCAGGAAAACATATTTGAAAGCTGAGATCCTCCATTTCAGACTGGTTGATCAATGAGCAAATCCTCGAAAGCACCCCCCCCCCCATCCCAACCTACGTGTTGGAGTGTTTTGTTTTTGAGCAAAGGTAGCTTCCGGGCACCAGTGAATGAAGCTATTCTGACACTGGCTTCCAAGAGGAAGGCTTGTGTCATGGATGAGAACAGCGGCTCCCATCCTTATTTCCTGTTGTCTGTGTGTTTGTGTGCTTGTGGGGGGTGGGGGGGGCAGGTTAATCTTTTTATTTTTCTCTGGATTCTCATAAGTAAGCCTGTTTACAAAAGATCTCTAGCCCTCTGATCCTAAGAAAGAAACCAAAGCTCTTGAATTGCTGAAGCCAAGATGGCCCAGGGCTCTGCCTCTTCCTGATCACCTACCTATGTCTTGGGCTTTTAGGGCTGGAAGGAACCTTAGTGCCTGGCCATTTAGTCTAAGCTCCTCATTTTAAAGATGATGAAATCGAGGCAGACTTAGGAAATGACTTGACTAGGGTCACTAGGAAGGGGAAGATCTAGAAATCGGACATTGGCAGGACCTCTTTTCCCTATCCTCCTCCCCCATACGAGACCGAAAACCAGGGACCTTGAGATGTGGCATTTGTCGTCTCTTGCCAGAATCTCTGGATGCCCAGCTCCCAGAGCCCCCGGGGGTGATTGTGTTTATGAGGATTGTGATGTTAGAGCTGAGCTGAACCCCCTTCGGGTCTCGCTCATTGTCTGGCACGGATGGCTCGAAACAATTCCGGATGCCATCTCAGCTGCCAAAGCCGAGACACTGGGCAAAGGAGGGAAAGGGGGCCCTGCGAGTCCATGTTTGAAAGGGAGAAAGGGACGAGCCAGGGAGGGCTGCTGGAGCCTTTCATTTGTTCTGTGGAGATTCTAGCTTCTTGTCAACATTTGCTGTGATCTGAATGAGGACGGATGCAGGGGAAGGACGCTGCTCGCTGGACAATACTGTCTGGTTGTCCAATTTCTGTAGATTTGCAAAGCGATTTCCTTACGATCCTTTAGGGCAGGGTCTGACGATCAAGATCCTCTTCCTTTTACAGATGAAAAAACAGACTTAAAAAGAGGGAGGGAGAGACTAGAACCCTGGACCTTGGGGCAGAGGCCTTGGCACCAGCTCGGCCGCTTGATAATCGGATCCCTGCGGGCAAGCCCTTTCCCTTTTCTGGACCTTAGTTGTGTCTTCCAAAAAATGAGGGCATCCTTCGGAGCCCCGAATCGATTCTTGTCCTGCCTGTGATTGTGGGGTGCAAAAGGCCTCCCAGATCAATCTAGTCCAAAGCTTTCATTGTCAGAGGGGAAAGCTGAGGTCCGAAGAGGTGACCGGCGAGCTTCCCGTCACGGTGGCAGCGCCAGAGCTGAGAATCAAACCTGGGGCTTTGTTTCTTCCGCCCCCATCCCCGCCTCCACTGTGCTGTGCTTTGGAGATTATATCCCCAGCGTCTAACGTGGTGTCTGGCACATAGTGGGCCCTTCCTCAAAGCTTGCTGGGCTAAGGGCTCGGAGGTGGGATTTGAACCCAGGTCTCCCCCAGTTTCCACCAGTGCTCCTCTATTGCCGTCAGGCTATTTTGAGAGGTAGTGACCGTGGTTCCGGCCCCCAGGAAAGTTGTAGCTTGCCTCTAGTCTTTGGTCCGAGCCAGTGGCGTTAGTCTTCCTAGAAACCCGTGAGAGCATGGTGGGAGAAGCAGCCACCCTAGCCAGACTGCTGCTGGGCAGGAAAAACAGAAACAATTGTTTCACCACTCAACAATGGGCCTTTATCAAATATTTATTTTCAGGGCTGATGAATGCTTTTTGGAGAGACCGAGGGCCCAAAGAACCCCGAGCCTTCTGAAGGCCACAGATGCTGAAGAGTAAGTCATGTTTCACAAAGAAAGACATTTTCTAGAATTCTTGGAAAATTCCACCAAGAAAAGACTTCCTTCTTTTCTAGGGCAGTAAAACTCTCAGAAGTTTGTCCTGTTCTCGCTGAGTCTTTCTCTCTCTTCCTCTTCTTCTGCTGTCCTTTCTTTACCGGCCTGAGTTCCTGCCACCAAGGCAGTGTAGGGTGGTAGCAGACTCCAGAGTCCCAGTCCTAGCTCTGCCCTCTGTCAGCCGAGTGACTCTCTGAACTTCAGTCTCTTCCTCTGGAAAATGAGGACTTGGACTAGAATCAGAGGTTCTTCACTGGGAGGTCTGTAAACTTTTTAAAAAATATTTTGAAAATTTGATTTCAGAATAATTGGTTTCCTTTGCCCACCTCTATTTTATTTATGCCTTTACAGGTGGCATTCTGTAGTTGTTGGGCTTCACCAGCCTACTTACTGCCCAAGAAAGGGAAGAGGCGCTGGCCGATAGATAACCCCATAGGAGCCCGCCAGTTTACATGACTTCATAGAATCCCAATAACAGCAGCTCCTGTTTATATTCCATAATGTGCTTTAGGAGGGGTAAAGTTCTTTTCCTATATTGGCTTCACTTAAGGTTCTGAACAGCCCCGTGCCGTAGATGCTCTCATTATTCCCATTTTCCAGCTAAGAAAACAAAGTCACAAGAGTGAATTGGCTTGCAGAAAGTGCCACAGCTAATATGTGTGAGAGGCTAAGCTTGAATCAGTCACTCAGTCATTCAGTTGCTAGGAAGGGAACCTGAGAAGTCATCTAGACAAATCCTACTCTGTTCCAGGTCTATAAGCATGTATTAAGGACCCGCTGTGTGCCAGGGACTGAGCAGTGCGAAGACAAACTCAGATAGTTCTGACTTCAAGCTTAGAGCTAGAGGCGTGGTCCTCTTCTGGGCTATGTGGCTGACGCAGCATGCTGGGAAGGGCTGGCCCTGGCCACGTCTGGCCAGTCTACTGGGAAGCCAAATGAATAGGGAGGGGAGAAAGAGGGCTCCTTCTAGAAGAAAGGCCATCTAAGAACCTCCTCAAGCCATGGCTGGCACCTTCCCCGATTCTGCGGGTCTCAAGTGACCCCTTCCACTGGACAGACCTCACCCGGCTATCTGTGCTGGCCTTGCAGAGATGTAGAGCCGAGCCTGGGTCTGGGCAGGGAGGGGCACCATTCATTTTTTTTATTTTTTTATTTTAAACCCTTAACTTCTGTGTATTGACTTATAGGTGGAAGAGTGGTAAGGGTAGGCAATGGGGGTCAAGTGACTTGCCCAGGGTCACACAGCTGGGTCTCTATCCACTTTTTTTTTTTTTTTTTTTTAAATTTTAAACCCTTAATTTCTGTGTATTGACTTATAGGTGGAAGAGTGGTAAGGGTGGGCAATGGGGGTCAAGTGACTTGCCCAGGGTCACACAGCTGGGAAGTGTCTGAGGCCGGATTTGAACCTAGGACCTCCCATCTCTAGGCCTGGCTCTCCATCCACTGAGCTACCCAGCTGCCCCCCACCATTCATTTTTGATTCCTTGATTCAAGTGAATGAAAACGACTTGATGGTTAATTGTGCCAGCGAGCAGGGCTTTCGAGCTCGTTGGGCATCCGTGGCCAAATTGAGCCAGGGCGGCAGTGTGAAATAGGCTTGGGCATAGCTGGACTTCTCCTGGCACCCTCAGCTTGAGTTCTAGCCTAGCTAGCTATACCAAACTACTGTTTGGGCTTGATGACTCTGCCACCTTGGGCAAGGCTCTCACGTAAAACGAAGGGGTTGGTTTAGATGGCTTCCGAAGCCCCTTCTTCCAGTCCCGAATCCTGGAGGCAGACGGGAGGCATCCGAGGATTCTCTTGGTCTGGGCCCATTGAAAGGAAGCTACTTTTCAGCTTTGCACCAGGTCTCTCCGGCTTTCCAGGGTGGTTGGTTGCTACTTTGAAGCTTTCTTCCTCATTGGCCATTCCCTGCATTCGTCGTCGTCGGGGCCAGTTTCTGACTTTGTTCCCTTGGAGTGTGCTCTGCAGACAGCCTTGGCTCTAAGGGTTGGAGTGGTCGTGCTTCCTGGGGCTCCCTCAGAGGCTATCTGGGGAGCAGGAGCTCTGCTGGCATCGGCAGCCCCCAGGATTCCTACAATTCACACGTCTTCCTCTGCACTGAGCAGTGTTGGCAAGTGGTTAGCGGAGTATCCTTGGCATCGAATGCCATCACTAGCCTAGTCAGCCTGCCCTCTCCTGCCACCTCAGACCACCACCCTTTTCATCCTCTGAGACTTTGCCTCCTTGGCGCCATTTATAGAACTTCTTCTCTGCTGTGGGTTCAGCTCAGGTGCCCTCTCCATCTTGAGAGACGTCCCCAATTCCCGTCCAAGAGATCGTATCACCCCGGGGCTCAGTGTCGCCCGTCTCCTTTGCATCCAATTCTTCCAACTCTCTGCCCTTCCCTTAGAATCGCAGGTTCACTGATTAAAAGCTAGAAGGGGCCTCCGAGGCCATCTAGACCAACGCCTTCATGTTACAGAAGAGGCCACGTGGGATGATGTAGGATGAAAGCATCAGAGTTGGGATTTGAACCCAGGTCTTCGGATTCCTGAGCCATTGACCTGGCTTGATTGACAGGTTCTTGAGTGATGGGTGATAGCTTCCTTTTCCTTTTTATGTCTGCCATGGACTACAGAGGACTAGCCACAACAGAGATCAAATCAGTGGCTGTTAATTTGGATTAAGCAAAATCTATGTGTGTCTGGAAATACTATTTCAAATAGAAAGAACCTTGGGATAGTAGAGGTGGTGGGGCCTTAAGTGACTCTTAAAAAAAATCCTTTGTGTGACCCTGGGCAAGTCACTTGACCCCCATTGCCCACCCTTACCACTCTTCTGCCTTGGAGCCAATACACAGTATTGACTCCAAGACGGAAGGTGAGGGTTTAAAAAAAAAAAATCCTTACCTTGTGTCTTAGTATTAATTATAAGATAGGTGAATGGCAAAGACTAGGCAATTGGGGTAAAGTGACTTGCCCAGGGTCTCACAGCTATGAAATATCTGAGGTCAGATTTGAACCCAGGTCCTCCTGACTCCAGGCTGGGTGCTCTATCTTTAAGAGACCCTTGAGATCAACATCTTCATTTTTCAAGGAGGGAAACTGGTGGCGAAAGGGACTTGTCTCTGTCTCTAAAAAGAAATCATTTTAGGGCTTACTTAGGAGTTATCTTTAGTTATTTACACGATTAAATCCACCTATTTCCTCCTACATAAATTCCTTACAAATGGTGCCACTGGGTGGATGCAATAACATGTGGACTGGCCTCGGAACCCCGCTGCTATCCAGCAAGAGCTTAGCTTAGAAATGACCTAACCTGGAGGACCTCCCCATTTTTTTTGAGAATGAGATTGAGGCCCATGAAGGGATAGTGACTTGCCCAAGATCACAAGGCAGTGGCAGAGCTGGGATTTGAGCCCAGATTTCTCTCACAATGGACTTCATCTCTCCCTCTCTGTCTCTGTGCCTGCCTGCCTGCCTGTCTGTCTGTCTGTCTGTCTGTCCCTCCCTCCCTCATGCTCTTCCTTACACACACACACACACACACACACACACACACACACACACAAAGCAAGAAGTCATAGCAAATGAATAAAGTGCAGACGAGACAATTGCCTTCTGGTGATTGGATCTTGGAGGCTTTGAATGCACAATTCCAGGGAAGACACTCTTCTAAAATTGCTCTTCCTCCACCCATTCGGTAATGATAAGAATAGCATTTAGCAGAAATATTTGCCAGGTGATTGGAGTTTCTGAAGTGCCGAATTCCTTTGGAATATATTTAAGAGAGATATTTCCATTTAGATCAGTCTTTCATAATTACATTTTAAATTATAATAAAATAATTACGCTGGTACCGAGATTTCCCCCCATATGTTTTTGTGACAACCAAAGTGATTATAAATTGCAGGCGTGCAGGGGACTCACCTACAAATGTTTGTTAGTATGTACTCGGCATGACACGCACACGTGACCAGCGTTTGGGAGCAGTGGGGGAGAGACGGAGGAATGAGGATTGTTTGGGGAGCCACTGTTTCCCTTAATTTAACCCATGGAGGCTTTGCCAAGAAGAAGCCAGTCTGGCTTGTAATGGTTCCAGCTCTGAGATTGCTCTGTATTAGAAAGCCTTTGGGACAGCCCTTTTCCCACTGTTGATGCCGTGACTTTCTAGCAAGCGTACCTTCTTTTTCAGCAAATCTGAGGTGTGTGTGTGGGGGGGGCGGGGAGGCCGTAGAAAGATTGCCGACCAAGAGTCCAGCTCAAGGCTTGGTGGGAGCCTATGCGCTGCTCCTGGGGAGCTCTGTGGCTGTGGGCATTGCTTCATCTCTTGGACAGGCAGCCATTTTCACCTCAGGAAAATGAGGGGCTGGTTCTGGAAGACCTCTCAGGCCCTTCTCCGCTTTGCCATTGCCCAGCCCAAGGTCTCCCCTGTGGCCCCCCACTCCCATCATCTTCTGCTCTAATCCTAGCTCTGTCATCCCCTGAGTCTCTCCCGGCCACCCCAAGAGGAACCTTCCAGCTCGGGCTTCTTAGAATAGTGAGCATGCACTACTTGATGTGGCATGGGGGGCCTCGGGAAGGCCGGAGCTCAGGGAGAATCTCTCTCATGCCCCTCTCCAGGGCTCTCAGATACTCCAGAGAAGCTCAGAACAAGGCGTCCAGGACCGTGTGAGTGCCACGTTCAGGGGCTCTCCGTGGCGCCCCCCCCCCCTGACTTTTTCGGCCCAGCTCTTTGCCCTGGTGGCACATTTAGGAAATGAGTCCTTAGCCATTCTGTGGGTCTCTTGCAGCCGGCTGGAACGGGCCCTCCACCTGAGAGAATGCGATCGGCTCTGAATGGGTCGTCAGCCCGAACGGACACTGGACATTCCCCCAGACCGTCCCTTGTCAGATGTGCGATGTTCTCCCTGCACTGTCTGGCCGTCCAGGGTGAGGTGTGTCAGCTGTGAGTGGACCGCAGGCCCGAGGAAGGGCCCCTGCAGAGAGAGGCTCAGGCCTTCCTGTCTAACCGTGAGTCCTCATTTGGGATGTTCGGGGGGGCTTCGAGCACATCGAGGAAACGGGCAGACTCGCTGCGTCCCACAGATCAGGGGACAGTCTGGCGTCACTTATGGAGCCCTGCAGGCCCGTGGGGGCCCCAGAGCCATGGAGTTGAACTCAGGAGCACCAGGAGGCAAAAGAGATTTGGGGCCCCGAGGTTTAGTGGAGCTCGGTCCGTGCCTGCTCTCGGCCCAGGCCCAGAACCTTCAGCCCGGACTGGTGGAGAGGCCGAGACGTGGTCCTTTACCTGCTCCCATAACTGCGGGCGGAGAGTCCAGAGGCTTTGTGGCCACATGTTCCAGGGCCTCCGGCCCTCTCTGATCACTGTGAGGGAAAAGGAAGGGCTGGACGTGTTAGACTAACAGTTAGAGCATTAGGCCTAGAAGGGGCTGAAAGGTGAGGCGGCCCGGATGCCCTGAGCGGGCTGGGGTGGGAGCCCTGCAGGGTGGCCCGAGTCCTCGTCCCCCCCCTGTACTCTCCTCCGCCCAGGAGGCTTCCTGCGGCTGCTTTGACTTTTGCTTCCTTGGAGTGATGGAGCAGGTTTGTCCTTGGAGCACGGCGCGGGGGTGGGCGGCAGGAAGGGCTTGAACTGGTCTTGCTTTGTGTCTTTAGCCGACCCGGTTTCTATAGACCCAGACGGGCTGCTTGGCCTGGGGGTCTGGCAGGCCCGGGTTCTGCGGGGAGCTAGAGGTGCCTCCTGAAGTCCTTTGTCTCGGGAAGTCTGAAGCTTAGAAAGTTTAAGCCCCTCAAAATGGCCGATTCTGGTTTCTCCTCCTCCTCTGGCCACATGGCCGGGATTTACCATGTCAGCTGTGTGCGTGTGGCCGGTTGCCAGGAGGGGAATGCCAGGTATCCCCCAGGGCCCTGAGCACTCCTCCAGCGGGCACCGGTGTGGAGAGTGGGAATCTGAAGTGGGCCTGACCAGAATAACCCGCTTTGTTCCCCCCTGGCTTTCCGGCTGCCAGGGAGTTCTAAAATTCCAACCCAAGAGAAGGCAGCTAGGAGGTCCATTTCCTGTGCCGCCATGGCCTCTGGGCCTGCCTCTGCTTTGGGGTCCCTCCCCTGCTTCACCATTCATCCGTTGGTGGCCTCGGGGCCCTGGTCATCCCCTCTGGCCTCTGGTCTGTTCTGGGGGTCCTCCCGGGCTGGAAGTGCTTTCTCTCCCCTTGCCATTAGGCCCAGTTGTTGCCTGGGGGCCTAGGCCTTCAGGACATGGGTGGAGAGTGGGGGGAAGGAAATGAGACACTTCCCCTCTCCTCCGACCTAGGAATGAGCGGCCAGCCAGGCACATGTGGCATATCGAGCTCCACGCGGCGACGGGGGGTCTGTTTGCGGAGCGCTGGCTGCCAGGCCTGAGGCTGGCACGGCAGGGACTGGGCCTTGGGTCTGCCTCCCCCGGGGTGGGCTCCCAGAACAGACCTCCTCGGTCTCCGCTGCTGCCCTCAGACCTTGTTTCTCATCAGGCACAGGACAGACACCCGGGCAGCGTCATTCAAACAGGGCCTTGAAGGCTCAGACTAGAAAGCCCCGGGTGTTGCCACAGCCCCGCAGCGCCCCCCCCCCCCCCCATGTGGCGGCCTCCGGCGTCCCTTGGGGGCTGCTGGCGCTCCCCACCCCCACATTGTTTGTTCAGGAGAGCAATTCGTCTTGCATCCTGATTGCGCTTTGGCTTTTCTAGGACCCGAGACAAAACCCAGCCGGGCAGACTGGCCTGAGCCGCCCCCCCTCCCCCTGCTCCACAGCGATGCGTGGCGCGGCCCGCCACGTTTCTGACTCCTCCGCTGAGGCGTGCCGGTGCCAAGCTCCACGTCGGCCCGAGGCTCCGTGGAGCGAGTCCCCTGGCAGCCCTTTGGAAGGTGCTGCTGCTGGTGGTCCGTGGGGTGTGTGTGTGCCTGCACATGCGTGTTCCCCGCTCTGCCTCAGCCCTTCTGTTCCAGCAGCCCAACACCCATGGCATCTTTCAAAATTCTTGGTGGGCGGGGCCGAGGCAGCGAGCCCTGCTTACGTGGGGGCCTGTGCAGCCAGTTCAGTCCCGGCAGCGGAGAGGAGGAGACAAAAGTGGTGTCTCCCCGTGCACAGGGCGGGGTGCCGCTCATTCAGCCCGCCTCGCCTCCCGGGCCTGGGCGAACCTGTCGCCTCGGGCTCCCCGGCCGGGCTGCGGGTCCGGCGTGGAAGGAGCCGAGCGGCCGGCCGCATCCTTTGGGGCCCGTGGCGAAGTCCTCCAGCCTGCTCGTTCTTCCGAGGGAGAGAGGAACCCTCCCCGGCTGGCGCTGGCTGCTTTTCTGTGTCAAGAAAGGAGTGGGTGGCTGCTGCTCCCTAGGTAAGTCCTGTCCCGGGATCGGCGCTGGGCCCAGGAACCAGCACCCGGCGCCGTGGTGGGTGGGGAGGAAGGCGGCTCGGGCTGGCAGGAGGCCCCCTTGGAGAGTCCAGGCCAGGGTTTCCCAAAGTTGTTGTTGTGTCGTTGTTTTGGGGGGGGGTTGTTCTGGAAGCTTAACTGCCCGGTGCAGAAAAGACCCCCCCCCCCCACCCCAGGCTGGCCTGTTTTCGTCCGACACAGGCCTTGGCGGAGGCCGTGAGAAGGAGTGGGGGCAGCTTCCTCCCCCGGCCCTACCCTTTCCAGTGTTGGAGCAGATGGGCCACCCTTTTCCCTCCTCCAAGATCCATCAGTAGTCTTGGCCCATGTTACCCTTTTGTGTGGCTCTGTTTGGCCAAAGGAGAGAAGAAGGGCTGGATAGCGGCAGCCTGGACCAGCCAGCTGGGTGAGGAATGAAAACAGAACTGGGAAGGTTCCGAGCTACCAGGCCCACCCGGACTCCTCTTTGAAACAACAACGACGACGAATTTCTGTCGTGCTTTGAACTTAAATTAAAAAATAATAATAATAATAATAATAATAACCTCCTTCCAGGAACTAAAGCCTATCAGAGAAAGTTCTGGCTGCTTTTACAAAGTGAGCTCTTTTGGCTTTCCATTTGGAGGGGCTGGTTTTGCAGTCAGACCCGCAGAGAGATATTTTGGTCTTGGCCTGGAAATTATCTGCCCATCCAGGACTGAGTCACTGGAGACCAGCTCCACTGACCTCGCCTTGGGCCCAGGCCTGCCGCCATTGGGGGCCTCTTCCAGTGGGACCCAGGACCTTCCCACCTCTCCTCCTCACTTCCCCAAAGGCTTTCCTTTGCCTTGGGAATAACTCTTGCGGTGGGCCTTTCTCAAAGGTCGCCTTCGCCTCAAGCTGCCTCTTGGGCTAGCTGGGATTTTTCTGGAAAATGTACTTTGGAAGCCAGGGATCCGGGCTCTGGCACAGGCCCGAGCCACCCAGCCGCTTCTGCCCAGAAGTCAGGCTTTGTTTTCCGAGTTTCCTTGTTACTTGAAGTCAAATGGGATTGTGATTTATAGGAGATCTCTGCTTGGGGACAGAAAGTTTAAAGTGACGCTCTCAGGAAAACCAGCCCCAACAGGCCTTCTGGGGATGTGCCCGAGCTGGATGGATCTGTGTGGCCAGCCCCGCTGAAGACCAGGGTTCGGGGAGGGCCAGCGGGAGTGCCTTTTGCTCGAAAAGCCAGTGTCCCGGGTCGGGAGAAAGAATCCTAACCTCTGTGGAGCGAATTCCTGGACGCCAGAGCCATGTGAGGGAGGGAGAGCGGCTGTTCCCTCCCTTTCCATTTCTTTGGCTTTCACTTTGCCCATATATGCTGCAGGTCCTAGAGAGGATGCTGGTCAAAGGTGCCAGTCCTGGGTGGAGAGAGGGAGGGAGACGTTGTGGTTGGGCACAGCTAATTCCGGGCTTTGGGATTGGCAGCCCCCCCTTCGCCACCAACTTTCTGGTGTTCAGTATAGATAGCTACAACATCAAAAATAAGAGGGATTTTTTTTTTAGCAGATTTGTGATTTTATTGGCAGAGGGAACTCCCAGTGAGGGAACTCCCTCTACCAAAGCGCAGATCGTCACTTAACACACACGTTAACTAAATGCTTATTTAGTTAAATAGCTGATCAAATGTAGCTGATAGAATTTCATGTTACTCTACTATATTAAAAAAAAAATCTGTTCAGAGGGAAAAAATGGATGAATTTTCCCACTTCCCTAAATCAATCATTTCCACTAGGCTTAATATCATAGGCAGGCTGCTCCACATCCTTTATTTTACTAGCTTGCTGTTGCCATGTAATTGCCACATTCTAACCCTTAGTTTGAAACTTGAACAATGAAACAAGAAATCAGGGTAAAACATGTAATAATGGGGGGGGGGGGAAGGTTCCCTAAATGGTTCTTTTTCCGTATAAATTTCAACTTTCTTGATAGCATCCAGTCTTTGGGTGTGTGTGTGTGTGTGTGTGTGTGTGTGTGTGTGTATGTGTGTGTGTGTGTGTACACGTGTGTGTGTGTGTGTGTGTGTGTGTGTGTGTGTGTGTGTAGAGAACTCTGGGCAGCGCCTGCTTTGAGTCCTCCTTTCTATATAAATTTAACTCCCAGCCTGAAATGGTACATTCTCACAGCACAGATGGGCCAGTCTGTCATTAGGACTGTCTGTTACTTGTTGGGACACAGAGCATATTTCTGGTGCAGAATCAACAATTTCTAAGAACCCGGGTCAAAATAAACAAGTTCTATTTGCTGATTAGAATGGCCTTATTAAATGAACTTTGCATTCCCGGCTCTTCCATGCCCGTGTTCCTTGGGAGAGGGCGAGAGGAAGCAGGTCTCCATCTTTACCGGTGGGGATTTTTATCTCCAGCCTCCCCCAAGCAAGGCCCTCGACCATTTTTAATCGACATCTGGCCTTTTGAATCCTCTCTTGAGATGTCAGCTGGGTGTGGAAATACTCTTTGGGTTTTCAGGGTTGTAACAACATTCCTAGGCCATGGAATGCTTTCACAGCCCTCTCCGGGCTTTTTGTGAAAACCGTTTGGAGGCCTTGAACAAAATCGGGTTTTCCAGATCTAGGGTGAAATGGGGGCTCTATGGAGACGTGGCTTTAAAAAAAAAAAAAGAGTGGACGAACAGCAGAAATGAGCTTCTGATTTGTGAAAAAGTATCTTAAAAAGAAGTTTCAGAACATCTCATTCTTATACTAAAACTTGTGGCGACAAACAAAACGGCTGTTCTGTTTTTGTTGCTTTTCAGCTCCCTCACAGGGGCTTTGTGAGGCTCAAAGAAAATAATCCTTGCAAAGCGCTTAGCACGGCGCCTGGCACATAGTAGGCCCCGTGGAAGTGTTAGCTAGTATTATCATTGTTAGTATTATTGTTCCCACACCGAACGTCTACTAAGCACTTAACAAATGCTATTGATCAGATTTCAATGCAACCTTCTTCATTGTAGATAGAGTCCAGCATTTCTGAGATGACAATCTTTCTTTCTTTCTTTCTTTCTTTCTTTCTTTCTTTCTTTCTTTCTTTCTTTCTTTCTTTCTTTCTTTCTTTCTTTCCTTCCTTCCTTCCTTCCTTCCTTCCTTCCTTCCTTCCTTCCTTCCTTCCTTCCTTCCTTCCTTCCTTCCTTCCTTCCTTCCTTCCTTCCTTCCT
>NC_058134.1:299786445-299805260 GCF_016433145.1 Gracilinanus agilis | reverse complement strand
TCCCGTCTTTCTTTCTTTCTTTCTTTCTTTCTTTCTTTCTTTCTTTCTTTCTTTCTTTCTTTCTTTCTTTCTTTCTTTCCCTTTTCCTTCCCTTTTCTCTTATATCAGTTTCCTATTTGTTTGGAGCAAAGAGTTCTTTGTGCCTTAATTTCTTCATTCTGTATTCAGCCTCTAAAACTGAATTGCCACTCGTCTCTGCCCAGCTGGTCTGCTAGAGCCAGGAATAAACCTGAGCTTTTTACAAAGGGGTCTATACCACCTACAGTGGGGCCCAAGCTCTCTCCTCTCAGTTATGCATTATGTTATTATTTTTTTGGTTGTTATTATCTTTTGGGGGTATTTGTTTGGGAAATACCTCTCTGTTAATCTAGGCATGACGATATCAGAGGCAAACATTAGAAATGGATATTAGGGGAAAGACTGGAACCCTCAATTGCTTTTTCTCATCTCTGCCCCCTGCCTGCCCCCCCTGCCCGATGCTTTTCAGTCATTCCTCATTGGGGCTAGTCAGCCTCTTGCGTGGGCTTCTTTAAATCTCCCACATGCACATGGGGACCTTCTGGGGGCTGTTCAAGAGGACTTTAGTGCTGTGCCTTCTGCCCTCCAAATGGGCCGCTTAGTAACAAATGCTTATGTGGAGAAAGCCCAAAGTGACAATGTTTTCCAAAGTGTCTTGGGTGGGGCGGGGTGGGGCAGTGAATTTTCAGACTTCGGATTCAGAGAAATGAAACCCTGGGACCCTCGATCCATGCCCCCGAGCCCCCCAGGGAGGCTTTGGGTGGCTCCCAAGGGCTTTGGTGTCATCCCCTGCTCAGACAGGGCTGTCGAGGCCTTTGATGTTCTGTGGGTGTGTCTCTCCATGTTCAGCGCCATCTTGTATGCACACACAGGCACACATAGGCACGTTGGCATGTATGGATGTGTGTCTGGGTGGCACCATTATACTCCTTCTGCCTTGGCCCATCCCCTGTGCGTGGGCACTCTGGGCCTCGCCGTATGCATTGTCTCGGGAAGCCCGGCCTTGTTTAACTAGTTCCTTTTGGTCCTTGGCCACAGATAGCCGGTGGCAGGGGGAGAGGAGCCATTCCGCCTTCTGCCTTGCTTCAGGCGGAGGGGCTGCCAGGTGGTGCAGATTTCAGAGCCCCCGAGCCCTAGGCGAGGCAGTCTTGGGGGTGCTCAGATCCATGCCGGGCACCACCTGACCACGCTCCGGATGTCAGGTGGAGGGCGGGAGGGAGGTCGAGGCTAGACTTGTGACAAGGAGAGCCTGGGGGACTCGGTTCTCTGGCAGTGCTCGATCATGGTCGCTCTGGGAATCCCGGGCAGTGGGCCAGGAAGAGGACGCCATTTTGTACACTTGAGATGGAAAGGCAGAAACCAGGGAATCATACCCAGTGGAAGGAAATTGTATGATTTTTACGAAGCAGGTGATGAAGAAGATGAGCAGGGGAGCTCAGGGGATCCTAGATTTATAGCTGGAAAGAACCTTTTGGGCACAGAATTCAACCCCTTCATTTTACAGAGGAGGAAACCGAGGCCTCCAAAAGGTGAAGAGGCATGGCCCTGCAGAGAGCGAGGGGCCGGCCTGGACTCCTTACTCCTGGCCTCCATTTTCTAACTCTTTCCCCTGCCCGGCAACTAGCCCTCTTCTTTACGTGTATACGGGGTGTGGAGCGGGGCTCCAGAGCCATGATTTCATCTGTGTAAGGAACACTGTTACAGGCATTTCCTCCCCAGATGCAGATTGGCAGCTGCCTGGCTCTAGCTTAGAGTCATAGAGAGCTGCCTAGCAGGACCCCAGAACCTTTGGGTGCCCCTCGACAAGGCCCGGCTCTCTTTCTGATACTCAGGTGAGGGGGAGGTGGGGGAACTCAAGAGACCTTTGAGCTATTTTTGTTGAGAAAATCTAGGGCCAAGAAAGAAGCCCGAGCTGAGCGTCACCTTCTCTTTGCCCATCGTGGCCTGGCTAACAAGTGCCCTTTCTGCCTGGGCCAAGCCTCGAGGGTTCAGGCCAAGAATGGGCCTCAGAGCTACGCACTGGAGTAGATCTGCTCCGAGCCCCTTCCCATTTTACACGTGTGCCGTCTCGGGCCCGGGAACGCTCACCGACGGGCAACGTGGCCGAGGCGGCTCAGGTAGGAAGTTTGGGAACGCCAGGCCCTTCCTTAACGGCACAATCGTCCTGAGCCATCCATTGTTGCCGGTCAGGTCAGAGAGGTTGTCTGTGTAGCATATAGCGGGCAAAGCGAGGGCCCACAAAGCGAGGCCTTGGGCCTTCCTGGGTCCCAGATAAGGCGGGCTTCCACTCTCTTCCAAGTCCAAGTTCTGGATGCCTTACATTTAACCGCGTGAAATTCTCTTACCTTGAAGCCCAAGTCAGAGGGTGGCTCCCGGGCGAAACACGCTAGCGTGAGTGCGTCCCCACGAGCCTGTGCACGTGTGATCATGTGAGTGTGCCCCCATGTCTGTGTGAATGCATCCGCATGTGCGGGTGGCAGGAGGAGGGCGGGTGAGGGTTTCACAAATGTTTATGATCATGGTTTCCCTCGGGAATAACTAACGTTCAGAAAGCACCTTAGACTTTGCTCTGTGCTTTTCAGGAAATATTTTATTAACAGAATTCCCCTGAATGTCCAGACAATGGGTGACACTTGCTCAGGGACTCGTTTAGCCCCATTTGGGAAACTTGCAGCCAACTTGTCAGACCCTTCCTCAGTATCCCCATCAGGCCTTTGTCCTCTCTTTCCTCAGCCGCTTTCCCCCTTGCGTGGT
This sequence comes from Gracilinanus agilis, assembly GCF_016433145.1. Taxonomy (NCBI): domain Eukaryota; kingdom Metazoa; phylum Chordata; class Mammalia; order Didelphimorphia; family Didelphidae; genus Gracilinanus; species Gracilinanus agilis. The sequence continues at coordinate 299,802,488 of NC_058134.1, read as the reverse complement.
CATCGTTGCAGTGGGATCCACCTCCCCATTTCTGTTGTTTTGTTTTGCTTCCTATTATTTCCTAAGGCTCTTGCCCACTTTCTTTGTCTTTCTCCTACTTCTCAGTCTTTACTCCAGTGCGTGAGTGGGCCGCAGTTGAGTGTGCCATTCCTTCCTTATTGGGCATTTAGGTTGTTTCCAATTTTCCATGATTGTGGATGCTGCTGCCATCAACATCCTTGCACAGCCATCACTCTCGGCTTTGCTGGTGCTGCTGGTGGTATTTTAGTGACAATTTCAGGGCCTATTTTTAGCTCCTTTGAAAATTTTGGCTCTGCCTATTCCAGATGACTCTTCCTAACCTCATCTTTGCTTGGTGACAGGAAGAGTCGTGGGAGACACTCAGGACAGAGGAAGTAGCTGGGCTGTGTGTTGGGAGGGAGACTAGTTTTAGCCTGTGGCGATTCAGATGGTCTATGCTAAGAAGAGACAAGTTCTTTTTTTTGGAAGTTGACTAGACTAGCAATTGTCTTTAAAAAAAAAAAAAATCAAACCTTACTCTCCAATAACCCTAACAACAGTTAATTGACTTGTCCAAGGTCACACGATCCAGTTTTAATTCCAGGTCCTCCCAACTGCAGGCCTGGCACTCTATGCCATTTAGTTGCCCCAACTAGCAAATGTCAGAAGAAGCCTGTGGCCAACTAGGAAAAGGAGATTAATTGAACAGGTGGGCAAATAAACAGATATGCCTAGACCCTGGGCAAATGCACATAGGGAAACTGAGGCTGAGAGGAGGAAACAAGCTGGAACTACTAATTGCTATTGTTTCCTTTCTGTGAACCCAAGTGTCTTGAAAGCCCCACCCAGGGAAAGAGATTTTTTTCTGACTGAGAAACTGTGCTGGGAGTAGGTCTGGAGTAGATAAGACCTAGGCTCCCGTCTTGCCTTAGGCACATTACTATCTGCATGACCCTGGCAAATGACTTAATTGGTTTGAGCCTCAGATCCCTCATCTGTAAAATGGGGATAATAAAGCCTGCTTACTTTTCCTAGAGGCGCAAATGGTAGGACCCATTCAGCCTGAAAGTGCTGCAGAAATGGCACTTGTTCTCTCCCAGAGGATCTCCCAAGGGCAAAGCTTTCTTAGCTCTGGGGGCCAAAGAGGCCATCCTTCTGGCTCTTCCCAAAAAGTTTGATCTTCTCTAGTTTGTGATTCATGGTCCTGGAACCTGCTCTTGTAACAAAGAAAAAGCCTGAAATCAAAAAGCAGATGTGGTTGTGACAGTGGGTAACAATGTATCCCCATCATGCCCATAGATGGCTCTCCCCAGTAACAATGTATCCCCATCATGCCCATAGAGTTCCCCCAGTGGTAATAACATATCCCTATCATGCCTATAGAGGCCCCCCCAGTGGTTACAGTGTATCCCTATCATGCCCATAGAGTTCCTCCAGTGGTTACAGTGTATCCCCATCATGCCCATAGAGTTCTCCCAGTGGTTACAATGTATCCCTATCATGCCTATAGAGCCCCCCCAGTGGTTACAGTGTATCCCCATCATGCCCATAGAGAGGCCTGCCTAGTGGTAACAATATATCCTCCATTCTATCCTTGGAACCTTCCCCTCTGCCTGTGTGTGGGTGTCCTTGGCCCTGGTGTCTGGGCCTGGGACGGATTGCTCAGCTCCTGAGGGGGAGCTTCCTCCTGGACATCTTGTCCTGTACGTTGTTGCCTTCACTCCCCCATTCTGTTTGTCTCATTTTGTATCAGTTCAGGCAGAAAGCAGAAACTGGGTCATCCCTTCCTTTGGCATTGTAGTCTTCCGTTCCAGTCCCGGTTTGGCCAGCCATCCCCAACCCTTTTGGATGGGGACACTGAGGCTGGGAGTGCTCCTCTGCTGGAGATCACATGACTGGTAGGCGGCTGAGCTGGCCTTGTGACTCGGTGGGGCCTTGCTTAGTGGTGGCTGTGCATCTGCTGTTGGAGCCTGTGCCCTCTCAGCATGTGTGTTTCTTAGGCGTCTCCTCAGGATTGCAGCAAGCACCTGGTCTGGGTTTCTGTCCTCTGGCCCACCCTTGTGGATCCCATCTAGAGTGGTGGCAACCAGTAGGAGGCTAGCATTAGAGGGCCCAGCCCTCCTGAAAAGAGCCCATGCCTTTCCCCCTGTGTCCCACTGGCTGGCAGCCTCTATGGCCGAGGGATGTTGGGGAGACCCAAGCTGGGGGACAAGCAGGATGGTGTCCCAGCTTGACACCCAGATCTCAGTGGGGAGGCTCCTTGGAGTCTCCGTTCTTCATCTGTCTGCATTTCAGGATTCCCAAGGATCTTGGGCCCAGAGCTGAAAGGCACCTCAGAGGCTATTTAGTCCTTTGGCTGAGGAGGCAACTGAGCCCCAGGGCAGAGAAGTGACTGGCTTTAGGTCACACAGACTGCAAGCTCAGATGTGGGATTTGAACCCTTGTTCTCTGATCCAAGAGCCACCCAGCTTTGACACTCTTGAGGTCCAGCCTGTTTAAATGCTTGCTTTGTCTGGGAGGTCTCATCCCCCAGGGACTGGCTCATGGTCAGCTTTCCTGGACATGTTAGAGATACCGAAGCCAAGGGGTCCTCCTGCTTGTGCCTGACTCCAAGTCCAGCGAGGAACCTCTGGGTCTGCTTTGATACCTGCAGCAAAGAGGAGCTCACCACCTCCTGAGGGGGGCAGCCTGGCCCACCCCCTCCCAGCTCTCCTTGACATCAGCCTCCGTTGAGCTCTTGGCAAGCTCCTTCCAGTGCTCCTACCCCTGCCCTCTGGTGCCAAGCAGAACAAGACTGATCCTTCTGCTGTGATCCAGATCCTCCCGCCAGCCACAGAATTGTCCCTTCCTGATCTGCCCCGGCCTCCAAGGTCTCTCAGGTAGAATCGCTCGCTGCGTGTCACCCCAGGACACGTTACCTCAGAGTTCGGAGCCTCAACTCACTCCTTTGTGAGAAAAAGGCGGTACAAGAACTCAAAGCTTCCTCAGCTGCAGCTAGAGCCCTGTACTTGGATTGGTCGGCTGTGAGATTTCCTTCTGTTGAGGCAGAAAGACCACCGAAAGCAAGGGCACTGTCAGTGGGCTAGAAGCAAGGAGAGGACCAGGCCGGGAACGAGGAGACCAGGGCCGGCTTTTCAGCTCTGCCACTTAACAGCTGCCTGCGTGTCGTGGGCCAAAGCCCTCCTTGTCTCTGGGCTCGCTTCTTCCTCGGAGAAAATGTACCGTGCAGGGCTTGGCCGCAGCTTCATCCGATTTACGCCGGCTTTGCATGTCCCACCCTGGAGTGATGAGTGCATTTTTCCCACGTCACCTTTTCCATTAGTAAGAAATCGTGTGTGTGTGTGTGTGTGTGTGTGTGCGTGTGTGTGCGTGCATGCCCTGTGCTGCTGTGTTACGGTGCCTGGCTGAGAGAGCGGCCATGTTCCTTATCTCCTGCAGCTCTCTGAGCTGGAGAGGGAGCCTCTGCTTGACTCCAAGGCCAGCAAGGAGCCTCTGGGTCTGCTTTCATAGCTGTAGCACAGGGGAGCTCACTAAGTCCTCCTGAGGGAGGCAGCCGGGCCCACTCCCCTCGCAGCTCTCCTTGGCGTCGCCCTCCATCGATTTCTTGGCATTCTTTGGAGCCGATGCTGGATTCTAGCTTTTCTGGCCTCCGTGCTGGGCGCTGGGGACAGAGGGCACACCTGGACAGGTGACCTTTCCCCAGATGCTAACAACAGCTCATAGCTGTAGAGCGCTTGGGGATGCCACCTTGGATGTGTGATGTCGTTTGGTCCTCACCACAGCCCTGTTGAGTGTGTCCCCATTGTACAGTGACAGTGATTTCTCCTGGATCACGCAGCTGGATTGGCTCCTGGCCCAGCGCTCTAACCAGTGAGCTGCCTGGCTGTTTCTAAGACTGGTGGGCCGATGTGTCATGGAGAAAACCCTGAAGTTGGGATCAGAAAAGATCTAGGTTCAAATCCAGGCTATCCCCCGGGGTATGTCCTCTTTAGCAAGTTATTCACTTAGGCTTTCTCAGTCTCAGCCTTTTCATCCATTAAATGGGCATAACATTAGTACCTGCCTCATGGGATGCCTATGAGGATCAAAAGAGACAAACGCTAAAATGCTAGATGAATCCTGGTGATTATTATTGCCAGGAGTACTAATCCGTTCTAGCACACCTCCTCATTCAAACAACTGACCAGCTTGTATTAAGCCCCTGCTGTGGGCCTGGCACTAAGCAGTGGGGATGCAGAGACAAAAGACAGAATTGGTCCCTGCCTGCAAGGAACTCGGGGTGAACAGCACCCCACCCTGGGTAGAAATAGGAAGCCAACCAAATAGAGAGGCAAGGAGGGGAGGGAGATGGGGATGGAGGAGTGGAGGCCGAAGCTCTCCGGGGCTGCGCTTTTCCTTCCCTCATTCCTTTTCTCAATCCAGCCTCTTAGCTTTTCCCTCCTCTTGGGAGGAGATCAGCCAAGCCTGGGATACTTTCTCTTCTATGTGCTATATACAGTTGGCGTTTAATCTATGTTTGTGGAATGGGTTTAAATGAGGAGAAACTGAAGCATTTCAGTCTTCTTCCTCCTCCTCTTGTGCCCAGATACATCTGAATGGGAGCTCCACCCCCACAACTGCCGCCCTGCCTTTCTTTCTGGGGGCATGGACTCCTTTGTACCCAGTTTGGGGACAGCTTTTCACCCCCAGCTGTCATTTTTCAGCCACAGAGAAGGGCAGGGATTCGTGGGTAGCCCAGGGCTCAGTTACACCCTGATAGTCCTGGGTCTGATACTTGACAGGTTACAGACCCTGAGCTAGAAGCTCTCAAGTTCAACCCTTTTGTTTTAAAGAGGGGGAGCCGGAGGCCCCGGGAGGAGAAAGACTTACTGTATCAGCCCCAATAGAGCACAATCCCAAGAGTTTGGAAGGGTAACCCAGAAAGAGGAAGCACCCATTTTATTTTCTCCTTTTAGATGGCAGCTTTCTCTTAACTCGTGAATAATGCAGGCGCTTTGTAGTAGTTTTTCAAGGCCCTGAAAACAAGCTAAAGAAGTTTTCACGCCAACACTTTTACCAAATATGTCATACTTTACAGACCTTGTGAGAAACTGCCTTCCCGTCTTTAATGGCTCTCCTCTCCCGAAGTGGAAGCGTCACGCGAGTCCTCAGAAGCCCGGCTTGGCGGCCGTCCGTGCTGTTAGAGCCAGGCGCGGCGCAGATTTTGTCCCAGGCGGTTCTGATCCAGCTCCCTAAGACCGTGACGGACGGTTTCTTTATTTCCCCCGATGGAGTAAATCCATGGTTCCCGGCCCACATCCACTCCTTATATGCTTTCCTCAGATGAGCTTTGGGTCCCTCTGACACTGGTGACGGGGACGCCGTTCCTCGTGGAATGACCCCTCCGTAGCAGTCCTCTTCCTCACGTCTTCGGTGGGGGGCACGCGTGAGGGTGAGCGTTCCTCGCCCCCAGCCCACGTTCAGCCAGCCCCACCCCAGGTCTCCCTTCATCCATCCCCCTTCCTTAGGCACTGCTGGGACTGCACGCTCTCGGTCCAGGCGTTTTCGTCCACGCGGCCCGGCGCCAGCTCTTAGTGTTAACGGTGCCATTTGACAGACTATCAAACAAACGGGCGTTTGGTCGGCATTTCCCGCCTGCCCCAGGAGCCAGCCGCGCTTTTACGGATGCCGAGGCGCCCCCCACACAGCTTATGGTTTCATAGCTGGACGGGCTCGCCTCGAGCACGAATTCGACTTTCAATGGTATAATATATTGGAGAAAGAACATTGCACTCTGTGCAGGCTAATACGGTACTCACAGGGAGGTGGCGAGAGGCAGGATTTGAACCCGTGTCTTCGGACTCCTCAGATTCCCCCTCAACTCGGTCTCTACAGAAAAGAACCTTCTGAACCTCCGTGTGCCGTGACGCCTGGCAGTCTCTTCTGGATGTGCGTGCGGGAATGTTAGGGCAAGGCTGGGCTCCAGCCACACAGTCCAGGCACACAGGCCCAGAGGGGCTGCATCTATGCCTGCCCGCCGGTCTGGCGGTGCCCATCACGATGATGAGCGAGCTGAGGGTTTGGACAAGTCGAGGCCGCTCGTGCCTGGGCTCTCTCTGAAGGAAGGCGTTGTTGAGATTTTCCTAATAATGCTGCCTTTTGCCTTTCCAAATTTGCTTTGTGCTCCCCCTCCACAACAGCCCCTCCAGGGAGGCGGGGCAAAGGTGGCCCGTTTTACAGAGGAGGAGGCTGAGGTCCTGAGAGGCTTCTTTCTGCTGCTGTAGCAGACAGAGCATCTCCCCCGAACCTTGGGTCCAGCCCGAGGAGCATTCCCAGAAGTAGCGGCAACTTTCCAGATCAATAACACGCAGGTGACATGTAGGGGTACCCCGAAAACCGAATACCTCCTGTGTGGCAGGCACTGTCCTAAGCCCTGCGGGTACAAAGCGGCGGGGAAAGACGGTGCCTGCCTGCCTTCAAGGATCTCGCGGTCTCAGAGGGCGTTCGGAGTCCCCAAAGGGATAACCCCAAAGTTTGCAGCTGGATGGGACAGATGCCCGGTGTTAGCTGCACAGACCGTCTCCCAAGCCGTCTAGGAAACAGTGAGGCAGTGGAAAGATCACTGGTGAACCCTGGCCCTGCTCCTGGGACTTTCTGTGGGACCTTGGGCAAGTCTTTTCTTTTCTCCCACCCTTGGGTGCTTGGATTAGATAATACACAAGAACCCTCCAGCTCTGACAGTCTCTGTTCTGAAGCTCCCAAGCCTTATCCAAGCTGTATCTTGTAGAATGCTGGTGTTCCAAGTGTTGGCAGTAGGATTTCCCCTAGAAAACTCGGATGCTTCTGCTAGTTCCCCTCTAAAATATTAAATTAGCATCCCAAATATTTGGTATGTGTGGCCGTTGGTTTTTTACTATGAAAATGGCCTTCATGTCCTCCCAGGGCCCCGGACTTGCTGTGGGCAGTGTTCCACAACCCCGGCCCCCTCCGGGCCGGCATTGACGATACCCACCGATGTAGTTCACGGAAACCAAACTAGGGGAGCTGGAAGGAGGGGCTGGCCTGGGATGGGGGGATGGCGGGCCACTCTGCAGCCAGCCCGCCCATCCGGCTCATTCCTAGCAGGGCCTCCCGTGGTGTTTGGAGCCCTCATTTGGGGTCCTTTGTTAGACCCTCGGTTGGCACCAATGTTCTTACTTACCTGTTGGAGTAAAGAGATGGCGAGGTCTGCCACCCGCTTCCGCTGGCCTCGGTTTCCTCTTCTGGACATGAAGAATGACTAGTTGGGCTCTGAGGGCTCTCCCAGCCCCCACATTCAGAGCTGACGATGGAACCCGGTCTCCGAATGCCAGGCTCTAGGCTTTCTGCTTTCTGCCATAGATACTAGGGAGCTTGGGAAGGTTTTTGAGCAGCAGCGTGTGAGGGGCTGTGGAGTTAGGGGTCAGGGGTGGCCTTTAGCTGGTGATGTTTTCGAGGGGAGAGAAGGACGCGGCAGAAGTCCTGGAATGTGGTGAGGATGTGGCCAGTGGCTGGCCTCGGGGGTCCACTAGGGCTAGGAGGAAGCCGAGGCAAGAAGGCCTCCCTGAGTTCTTGCCCGAAAGAGGGTGTCGGGACAAGCTCGATGCCGTGAGCCATTCAGACTGTGCTTCTGAACGAAACTGGCCCCCAGAACCCGGAAATTTGGGCAGAAAACGGGGTTCAAAAGACTGTCTCGTCAGTGCCCCTGGGGAAAGCGGACATTTTTATAGCCGCCAGACCTGGGCAGCAGCAAGACCCCAAATCCTCCGTGGGAGGGCCATGAAAGGATCGCATATCAGTGATGGACCTCATCAACAGCTCAGAGAACACCTGGCTTCCAGGCTAGCCCTCTGCGGGCAGGAGAGCTCGTGGCTGAGGGTGGGCAAGCACACGGGGATGGCAGCCACTCACGACGGGCTTTGTTTCTTGTTCTTCACGAATGGCCTCCAGCCCAGAAATTAGGAGTGGCCCCGCTCCATGCGCCTCCCCTCTGCACAGTGTCGCGGCTCTTAGAGTCTCAGACCTTTTGTTCTTTTGGGGAAGGGGGAACCGAGGCACAAAGGAAGCATGGAAGACTCGTCTTCCTGAATAGACACTTACTGGTGGGTGGCAAGTGCTTTGGAAACCTTCGAGTACGATCTCCTCGTGAACTTCTCTGATAATCACTGCTCTCGTGGCTCTGGCCATCTGCATGACCTCGAGCAGCTCCCTTCTCTCTGCCTCAGTTTCCTCATGTGTGAATCAGGGGTTGGACCAGCTGCTCTCTCTGAGCTAGAACAGCTCAGAACCCTCAAGCGGGTGTTGGGGTAGAGGCTGTTTCATACTGGCTGGCATTTCTCGAGCACTTAGCCCTGTGCCTGGCACCTAGAAGTGCTCAGTAAATGTGCATTTTCTGGCTGTTGGTGTGCTTGTGAAGGACTGACCCCACAGTTAACTGGGTCTATGATCGTGCCTTCTAGAAAAGCCTAGCAGTGGGAAGAGCCCTGGCTTCCAATCTCTGCCTGATTGATAATTACCTTGTGACCTTGGCCAAGTCACTGTCTGATCTCAGCCTCTTCGGGTGTAATATTAGTCAATCAGTGATCATTTAGTAAATGCCAGTCACTGTGCCCGGCATTGGGAATACGAGAGAAGTAAAGTGTCCTCGAGGGGCTTCTGTTTTAGGGGGGCCTGGACTGGATGACCTCTCACCTTCTTTCTGTGTTTGTAGGAGGGTCCAGTGCTGTGGTCTCTAGGCCCTTTGCATCTGGAGCTGCCTTTCTGGTGTTGAGACGCGCCCCCTGGCTTTCTGGGGGCACGTGGCTGTGCTCGTCCCTGGTCTGTCCTTGCCACAGAGCTCTCTGGTGTGTTCTGTGAAGCACCGGTGTGCAATCAACCTTCCCTAAAAGAAGCCACTTCCCATGTCCTAAGACAAAAGATCTTGGTGCCAAAGGCTCCCTGGCAAGGTGTGGCCTGCTGGTCTGACCCCAGCCGCACTTAGGCTATTTCAGGCATGAAGAAGAGGAGGAGGACCTGGTGTGCCCTGCCATGCCATGTCTTTACTGCCAAGGGGTGAGGAGCAGAGCCTGGGCCTGGCCTGGCTTTCTGAGGAGTTGAGACTCTCCCTCTAGGGAGGAGCAGGATGGGGCCAGCACCTGGGAAGATGTGAGAGCAGATCTGGTAGGGCTCTGGAGGAGTTGGTGATGAGCAAGAATGAACAATTGAATGCTTGAGTGGACAAAAATGAAAGCCAGGGTGCTTACTATGGCCGAGCACTGGTGCTGAGTCCTGGAGATACAGAGCTTCACGGAGAGACACAAGAAACATCGATTAAATGCCTACTGTATGCAGAGAGAACCTTACTCTCTGGGTGGAAGGAAAGTCAAAAGCCCTGTCCCCATCCATTCCTATTCCTGAATCTCTCCGTCTTAGTGGTTTTGGGGTTCCCCAGGTCCAGGGCAAGGCTGATGGTGCTGTGTGCTGAAAATACTTAGGAGAACCCTTAGTTCTTCTTAGCTTTGAGAGCTCAGATGAATGCCCTCACCTCTCTGTGATGCCTCAGTTTCCTTCCTGGGAATAACAGCTCTCCATTCCTTCCTCCAAAGGCTACTCTCAGGAAGCACTTTGTGAACTCCCTGGATGGGGAATTGGTGTTGGCATTCATCCTCAGCAATTGGCAAAGGGCTCAGATGGTGGGGGGCAAAGGGGAGAAGCCAGGAGCTGGGAAACCTGGGCTCCAAAGTAGGCTTTGCTACTTCCTGGCTGAGTGACCTTGGACAATGGAGATAACAGGCTATTTTGTGAGGATGGGGCTTTGTCAGTCCCGAGGAATGGCTGTAACCTTGGGGCATCCCACCTCATTTACAGCCAGTAGGCACCCAGTGACCCAGATGAAGGTGAGTTATTCCATTTCCTCCTTCATTGGATTCTGTTAAAAGCCTGCAGACACATGTCTTATGAAGTCCTTCTCTGGTTGTTTCCCGGAAGGATGACAGCCTCATTCTCATCACTTACAGAAAACATCGAGTATTTCCCAGAGATTCTTGGAACCCAAGATGGCATTAACACGCAGAATGCCTGATTTTCCACGGCTCACAAAGGAGGGCAAGAGTGGGGGCAGTGTGCTCTGCTTTAAATTACAGGTCATTTCAATTGAAAGATGTGGTGGCATATAGCTCCTGGGAATGGGCAGGCCACATGCCCGAGAGTTTTGTGATTCCCTAACATTTACCTGTGACAGTCCCTGCCCACCCTTGTGGAGATACTGAGGCTCAGGTGGCATCCCTCCCTCCTGAGAGTCTAGAGTGTCCCAGACGGAAGGGGCCTTGGACATCAGGGGATCTCAGCTTGAAGGGGCCTTAGACATCGAGGCCAGTCTGTACCTGGACGAGAATCCCCTCTCCGATGATCAGCCTTTGCTTGAAGACCTCTTTTGAGAGGGAGCACCCTGGCTTTTAGAGAGCCCATTCCCTGCACTGGGGATGATGCCAATGTTGGGGCTCCAATTTGCTTCTTTGGGACTTTCACTCATTGCTCTTAGTTTTGTCCTCTCGGGCTCAGCTACTCTCTAGCTTCGCTGCCCTACCATGTTTTGGAGAAATTGATTTTTTGAACCCAAGAGTGGAGTTTATATTTACTGAAATGAAAGTCAGTCTTGATTCTCCAGAGTTTATGGTTGGGGGGAGTCAGAGAGGCGGGGGGAGGAGAGGCTGGTCCAGGCTCGCCAAGCTGCTTTCCTCCCTTTTAGGCTAGTACATGGTGTCTCTGAAATGGGCCTTGGGGTGGCCACTCCATGGCACTTATTTCATCTTGCCTTTGAGGAAATAATAAGATGGAGTGGGGCATCTTTTTTCTTTATGAAGAGGAGACTGTTAACTCTCATGTCAGTAGCTTGTGGAGGCTCATTCTCTAAGAGAGAGCTCAGTGAAGTGACAGCTCCATAAAGGCTCCTGCAAGCGCTTCCCTGCCCTCTCCATGACTGGCCCAGTTAGACCCAACAGATGCCACTGAGTAGGCCGTTGTGAGCAGAATGTGAGTGAGGCCCACGTGGGGAGGCTTCCTGATCTTCAGGATCACACGTCCCAGCCAGGTCAGCGTCCCCTGGGTAGTGCTGCCATGTGAAGAGGAGCTTCATGGGCAGACCCAGCTATAAAATGAGAAGATTGGACTCGATGGTCTCTGGGGTTCTTCCGATGAGACCCGATGTTAGAAGACTTCAGTGCAAATCCTGCTTTCGATGCCCTTTGGCTGTGTGATGCTGGGCAAAACACATAGCCTCCAGCCTTGGTTTCCTCTGCCTTAAAGCAGGATAATAAGATCAGCGTTAATAATTCATAATAATTATGATAAACCAGTGCCTTGGAGTCCGCAAAGCGCTTTACATACATTATCTGCCTGGAGGAGAAACGAAGACCCAGAGAAGGGGGAGGAATGTCTCCGGCCAGAATCAGGGCATGCTGCCTGGAAGAAGGCTGTGTGTGAACAGGACGATGGCCTCGATGGCCTCCTAAAACCTCACCTGGTCTGAGTTCCGGGGCAGTTTTCCTTAAAAGGACTGGCATGAGGAGGAAGGAGAGGAAAATGGGGGCTTTGGAAGGTGTCTGTCCCCTTGTCCTGCGGCACAGGGAGGCCCCACGGCCGCCATCAGCTTTAGTGACAGACCCCTTTGCCCTGAAAGATGCCCCTCGTCGCTCCCTGAAATGCAAATGAATCTTCCTGCCCAGAGAGCCTTCCAGGCCTGGGCTGGTTTAAAATACCCATCCCTGAGTGTAAATTAGGTAGATATTCACGCACACGTGTACACACACCTTAATGTGTTTGTCAAGTGTAGAATTCTTTTGTTCCTATGAACAACCCTATTGAAGAACCCTCCAGAGCTTAAGGCGGCAGCAGCGAAACGCCCTTGGCTTGTACTGAATTTGCGGAGAGTTAAATTGCCACAGATGGTGCTTCCTTGGCCAGCCGACCCTGGCTCGTTCTCCAGTGTCCAGCGCCCACCCATGCGCTGTTCTAGGCCGGAGCCTGGACCTGAGACAGTTCAAGAAGGCAGGTTTTGCTCCATGCCAAGACCCGGAGTCCTGCCCATTGCGGTTCTGCTGTTTGGGCCACACCTTGGTCTCGCCCCTGTCGGCCTCGGGGGTGGGGATGAAGTCTTCCCTTTGGGCAAAGCGAGGCAGCCCCTGATGCCCAGGAAACAGATGTGCCATCTTGGCCTGGTCTCTCATGCCTGATGCCTTACCAGAGGGCTCGCCGGAGAGTCCGGCCGGAAAGAGAGGGGGAACGTCTAGTTTTGGTCCTTCGTGATTTGGTCAGGCCGGCTCACGGCGGGAGCACCTACCCTTCAGCCCCCCCTTTCCAATCTGCCTTACGGCCCTCTGGGGGCCTCAGCCACCAAAAACCAAACCAAGCGGACCGGATCGAGGCCTTTCCCCGGCATTGCACGCAAAGCAAGGCTTTGTCCTGCCTGCAGTTCCCTCGAAGCCGGGGTCTTCTGGGTGAGAGACCTGGGCCAGGGCCCTCTCCAGGAATGGGGCTGGCGGTGGGCAGCTCAGTGAAGCCCCGGGGGCCGTAGTGGCGATGGCCAGGGGCCACGTCGGGCTTTGGGCCAGTGCGGGAGAGGCTGAGGAAGTAGCCTTGGAGCCTGCGCGCCCGACGCCTTCATCAGAAGGAAGGCGAGCTTCAGAGAACTTGTGCCTGGCCATAGTGAGGGGCAGCCCCAAGATTTGAATTCCGGTCCTGTGACTCCGGTTCAGTGTTTTTGGCTGCTCCTCACTGGCTTTCAGAGGCACAACGGAGGGCCCTGCTCTAGTCACTGGTAACCAAGGATGGTGTTCCGAGGTGATCTTTTCTCTTAGGCAGCACTTGGTGGTGGGAGAAAAAAAAGAAGAGCTATTTTCAGGTACGCTGGTGGGCCCTTCTGAGGGAGGTCCTGGAAGTCAGCCTAGATGGAACCAGGCCGGGTACCGGGGCTGTGTCTCAGGGCACCGACACTGAGAGGGGGCGAAAGTGAAAGCGAACAAACTGCATCAGCATCGCCGAAGGCTCCGTATTGGTTAACTACGTCCCCTTTTGTTTCAAATGACTTTTCCTAATTTTTTCCCCTATTTTCCCATGAGAGAACATAGGCTTAACTCAACACTTTGTGTTACTTGCATCAGACATATTCCTGCCACTTGCCCAGTTTACCAAAAATTGCTAGTTCTGCCTTTGCGAGTCAGGAATTGCTGTTCCTTTTCCTCTCAGTCTGGGGCTGGCAGGCCAGAGAAGTACTACAGACTCATAGAGCCCGCGGTCTGGAAGAGGCCAATGAAGTCACTCCTGTCCCTTGTAGTGGGCAGGAATCTCTTCCGTAGCTCACTGGGCAAGAAATGCTCCTCTCTGCACTTGGGTCTCTTCAGCGACGGTGAGCTTACTACTGCACAAAGACAGCCGTGGTGGGAGAATCGACGTTGACCTCCGTCTGGCCTCTCGCCACTGACTCCAGGTCTGCCGCCAGGCGGTCCTGAGGAAGGGCCGGAGCCATCAGATGAGGATTCCTCTTGGAATTCCTTGGGCCGCAGCGTTGCCTTTCACAAGTGGCGATTGCTTACGATGACCCAGGACAGCTCGGGGGGGTTTAGGAGAAAGAACTGTGGGAGGAGAAGCACAGAAGGAACTCTGTGATTTTTCACTTTTTGTCTGGGGACGTGGGGTGGGCTTTGGGTTCTAAAAGCTTACAATGACCAAAACGAATACATGTAGAACCCAATGGAATGGCTTGTCACCTCTGGGAGGGGGAGAGAAAAGAGGGGAGGGAGGCAACAAGAATCATGTGACCTTGGAAAAAACCTGAAAAATAAACTAAATTGGCAGATTGAGAGTCAGGCCTAGAGACGGGAGGTCCTGGGTTCAAACCCGGCCTCAGACACTTCCCAGTTGTGTGACCCTGGGCAAGTCACTTGACCCCCATGGCCCACCCTTAACACTCTTCTGCCTTGGAGCCGATACACAGAAGTTATGGGCTTAAAAAAATTAATTAAATTAAAAAATAAAATAAATAGGCCGATAAAAGCAAATAAATAAATAAATAGTGAGCAGAGAAAAAAATGTGGCTTATTGCTCTCTGTGACTGTTAGGGTGGCTCTTTATGAAAGCTTCCTGCCTAGCGAATGGGGCCGTTTTCTGGGCGATTTCTAGGCCTTCATACTTTTTGGACTTGGGGTTTGGTGGGAGGAGGAGTCATGCTTAGCCGCCGTACAGACGCAGTTAAGTTTCTTCCCTTTTCTCTTAGTTTTGCTCACCGCCACCCTCCCCCCGTGGCCTTGTTGCAGTCATTGTACGGGTCATTTTCTTGGCTCTGCCCACTCCGCTCTGCAGTTATGTTATCCTCCTGCCTCCTCCGGGACAGCCGCTTGGCTGTTCCCCAGCGGAGGGGCTGTGAAGTGTCTGCGTCAAAGGTGCGGCCGTTTTGGTCTTCCTTCTTTCTCTGCACGCTCCTAAATGCTGCCCGAATCAACTCGCAGCTCCACCAACCATGCATCTGTTTGCCGTCTTCCCACACTGGGTCTTGGGTTTTAGCCAGGGAGTTGGGCTGATTCTCCACCTGACTCTCAATTTGGAAAAGCCATTAGACAGTCAAATCTATTTTTATTCCGAGAAAAGGTCAGGTGACAGGGAAGAGCTCTGGGCCCCCCGCGGCCATGGGGAGGCTGTGCTGGGACTGCTGGGAGGTCTGGAGGCGGGCAGGATGCCGCGGGGCTCTGCTGCCGCTCACTCCCTGTGTGACCTTGGCCGAAGCCTTGGCCCTGAGCGAGCTCCTCGGTGGGGGGAGACCTCGAGGCAAGGGGCTCCGGACTCCCCATGTCCTTCCCTCCTGCTTTTGGGGCCCCGTTTTACCTGGAGCTTTGGGGCTTCTGGATTGGACTGTTCTCTGAGGTGGAGGGGCTGCCCGGGCCCCGCTCTCCATGCCCTCCTCCGCAGCCTTCAAAGGGATGCCCGAGTTCCCAGAGCGCTCTTGGGGTCCTTTGATGTGGCCAGTGGGAGGCGGCCGCAGAGATGGGCCTGGCTTCCAGGTCTGCCACTCAAACCCCCAGGAGCTGAGCAGGAAGATCCAGACAGCCGAGTGCAGCCAGCTGGGGACTCATTCCTCTGCCCCGCACCCCACGCTCAGGCTTAGGGCCCCCGACTGGCTGGGTGACCTTGGGTAAGTCCCTGCCCCATCTGGGTCCTAGCCTGGTCCCTGGATGAGCTGGTGGGAATTAGGGCAAGTCCCCTCCCCACTGGCCTCAGTTTCCTCTTGTGTAATCCCGAAAGCCCTCCTAGCTCCTCAATAGAGGACAATGGAGCGTGGGAGGAGGTCTCAGAAGCCAGTTCTAGACTCATTCTGCAGAGGAGGAGACTGAGTCTCCGAGGGCATCCCCAGCTCTAGGGCCCAGGGGAGGAGAAGGGAGGGGAGGGGAGACACCAGGGCCCACGCAGGAGGTTCACGGTGGAGAAAGGCTGGCCCGAGGAGCCCCGGGGAGTTTCCTGTTGTCCTCAGGAGGAGCCCCCCGGCCCCCACTCCCTTTCCTCCCTGTCTGGCAGCCCCCCCAGCCGGGATCCGCGTTTCCAGCCTGCTCTGTTTTCTATTTCCGACCGTGTTCTGAGGTAATTGAATTATGGATCTGCTCGTCCTGGCGGCTTTGGGGGGGCCACGAAGTGGGCATTAGAGCTGGGCGTGGCAGCCAGCAGGGTGGAAACAGGAGCCACTCGGTTCTGGGCCGGGGTCAGGTGGTTCTAATTAGGTCAGGCCCAGGTTTGGCTCTAGTAGCTTACGGGGGACCACGCAGGGGTTGGCCTTTTTCTTGAAGCCTTTTTTTGGACCGAATACCTGTATGTGAGTGCATGAAAAGCATCCAGAACCCTGCAGCCTCCGATGCACAGGAAGCCCCAGCCCAGAGGGAGCCCAGAGCAGGGAAGGTCAGTGTTAGACGTGGCCTTGGAACCTGGAGTGTTCAAGCTGGGAGGGAGTGGAAGACAGGGGCGTCAGGGCTGGGGGGGCCAAGAATGGGGGCGTCAGGGCTGGGGCCTAGAACAGGGGCTGTCAGGGC
>NC_058134.1:299771169-299776728 GCF_016433145.1 Gracilinanus agilis | reverse complement strand
CAGGACGGGGCTCGGAGACTGTCCAGCCCGTCCCCCTCAGCTGGCCTGAGAGCCTGAGGGATGAGCCTCGAGCCGGGGACCCAGGCTCGGCCCTCCTGCTGGGGGCTCTCGTGTTCCTGGGAGGAGGGACCGACTGAGCAGGATTCTGGAGGCTGGAGGCCGGGAGGGGCCTCCGAGAGCTGGCCGGGGGTGGGGGGTGGGGGGGCCGCCACTGGTCCGAAGCAGGCAGGGAAGGCCCGCAGTGGAAAGAGGGAGCCCCAGAGGGTTTTGAGCTGGAGAGGCATCTTCTGGCCGGGACCTGGGGGGGGATGTTGGGAGCCCAGAGTTGGGGCAGGCCCGGCCCGACCAGGGTCCAGACCGGTGAGGAGGAGGGGTCCTGCCCGTCTCCTATGCCGTGCTGCCCGGTGGGGCCAAGAGCCATCTGAGCCTCGGGCTTGTTGAGTGGGTTCGTCATTCAAAGCTCTGAAAATGAGCTTGGCAGGGTCTGCAGGTGACAGGGGGAGCCCCTGGGTTTTTTCTGCCTTAAAAAGAGGGCCGAGCCACGGGCTGGAGCCCCAGGGTGGCCCCCTCCCTCCTCGGCCTCTGTAAACGGGCTTGGCCCTGGCCATCCGGCTCCTGGTTCCCAGGCCGGCTGAGGAGGGAGGGGGCTCCCTGGAGGAGGGGTCCCGGCCCCCCTCCTCCCAGCAAGCATCTTGTTCATTTTATGGACTATTTTCACATGGAGATGAGGCTCCTCGGCCTTGCGCCCGCCCCCACCTGCTTTCTTCCAGACTCCATTGTCCGCACGCTTGCTGAGCAGAGACACTGGCCACATTATGGGCCCCCCCAAGGGCCGGGCCTGCACAAGCCGTCCCTGTGGCCCGGAGCCAAAGTCGAGGTTACCTCGAGGTTAGGCCGTCTGCCGGCCCCCTGAGCCCCGGCCCCCTCGGAGGGGAACAGAGGCCGCCTTGACAGCCCCAGACGCGGCCACACCTGTTCCTCCGCCTCCCCCGGGCCGCAGCCCCCGGCCCTGCTTGAGACGCCATCCTCGTCCCGGCTCCATTCATGGCCGTCTGCGGCCGCTTCGAGGCCGGGCCCACAAAGGCCCTGGTGGGCGATGCCTCCCGGGAACGTCGGGGCACCAGATGTCAGCGGGCTTCTGCCAGCGGCCCCGTGCCAGCCCCCGGTGCCAGAGCCCCGGCCGGCCTCCCTTTGTCAGGTACTGCCTGCTGCCCGCCAGCAGTTTGGCCATCGGCGCCAGCCTATTCTGCAAGCAGCAGCGGGGCAGCTCAGGAGCTCAGCGAGGCAGGAGGCGCAGGCCGAGTCCTCGCGCAGCTCCCTCCGGGCCTCGGGCCCCCCTTCTTCCAGAGGCTCCCCTCCAGTTCCGAGGCCCCTCTCAGCGGCGAGCTCCCCGTGCCCAGGCCCCCGCCCTCTCGAGCCCGGACACTACGCAGTGTTTTAAGGACCTTCATTCTTCTGTGTCTGCTAACTCCAAAAACTCCAGCCTCGGCTCCCTTCTAGGCTGATCCCCAGCCTGCCATCCCAGCATTGCCCCCTTTCAACATGATCCTCCCCAGGGCTGGAGTCCCTGCTGCCAGGTAGAGGAGCGGTGAACAGGAAGGCGTGGAGAAGGTCAGGAAGGGGGACCAAGGTGGCCTTCCTGGAGGAGGAAGCCTTTGCATTGGGTCTTAAATGTCAGGGAGATTTCAGAGGATTCCATACTGAATGTGTGTGGGCTACCGTCTGGGTGCTATTTCCCATTCACATGTGTTTCTTGGGGGAACATGTACTCGGCACACTTCATGCAATGGACATAGCAGGGCCCACGGTGCCAATAAGGTAGGAGCACCCAGAGCATTCGGGGCTCTAGTGTGAACATTCCTGTTAGGTAAAAGCCACAGACTTGGTCCCCAGGGCCCTGCTCACTGCTGCCCCAGAGCATCCTGGGGCTTTGTGCACATTAAGGGGACGGGGACCTTCATTGGCTCCTTTCAGGGGCATCACATGGGCAGACTTCAGCAAATACTTTAGCAACGGGGCATGGAAGGGTTCTGATGAGCAATTTATCAGTCAGGGCTAAAGGAAGAAACAGCCGGAGCTGTACCTGGTAGAAGATTAGAACCTTCGAGCACAGGAGGTAGAGCGGGAGGGGTCTTAGAGCAGAGAGCAGAGGAGGTCAGAGCCAGGAGAGTACCTAGAACAGAGGTCAGAGCGGGAGGGGTCCTAGAGCAGAGAACAGAGGTCAGAGCTGGAGGGGTCCTAGAGCAGAGAACAGAGGAGGTCAGAGCCAGGAGAGTACCTAGAACAGAGGAGGTCAGAGCTGGAGGAGATCTAGAGCAGAGAACAGAGGAGGTCAGAGCCAGGAGAGTACCTAGAACAGAGGTCAGAGCTGGAGGGGTCCTAGAGCAGAGAACAGAGGAGGTCAGAGTCAGGAGAGTACCTAGAACAGAGGTCAGAGCTGGAGGGTCCTAGAGCAGAGGAAGTCAGAGCCAGGAGAGTACCTAGAAGAGAGGTCAGAGCTGGAGGGTCCTAGAGCAGAGAACAGAGGAGGTCAGAGCCAGGAGAGTACCTAGAACAGAGGTCAGAGCTGGAGGGGACCTAGAACAAGGATGGAAAACAAGAAGTTTTAGAAGCTGGAAGAGGTGCTCGAGGTCCTGTGGTTCAAGCCCACTCTTTCCTAGATGAACAGTCAGGCTTTGGGTGGTCAGTGAAGGACTTTTGTGTTCTCTCCCCTAGGTAAGCAGGAGCCACAGCAGGCCTCCCAGCAAGAGGTGTGTGAGCAGAGCTGAGTCAGGTGCGGAAGGATTGGTAGAAGTGAGACTAGCCCAGAGAGACACAGTGAGTGACCATCGGGGGTGCGGTGGGTGCCAGGGTGCCTCAGGGGGCTTCTCTGTACATGGCCAGGGCAGTTGCCTTTGTTGAGGATAACTATTCAGATTTTTTTTTTAAACCCTTAACTTCTGTGTATTGGCTCCTAGGTGGAAGAGTGGTGAGGGTGGGCAATGGGGGTCAAGTGACTTGCCCAGGGTCACACAGCTGGGAAGTGGCTGAGGCTGGGTTTGAACCCAGGACCTCCTGTCTCTAGGCCTGCCTCCATCCACTGAGCTACCCAGCTGCCCCCTAACTATTCAGATTTAACAAGCTAGTGTGGGCAGTTTTTTGTCGCTGTTGAATCTTCCACCATTGGAGAATGCTGCAGTAGGAGGATCTGGGTTTGAATCCCACCTCTGTTTCTTGCTCTCTGTGTGACTGTGGACAAGTCAGTTCTTCAGACAGTTTCCCTCCTTTTAAATGAGGGGTCGGGGAGGCATTACTGGGTGACAAAGGAACTTTTTTTAAGCCTTCACCTTCCATCTTGGAGTCAATAGTGTGTCCTGGTTCCAAGGCAGAAGAGCGGTAAGGGCTAGGCAAGGGGGTTTAAGTGATCTGTCCAGGGTCATCTCACTAAGAAGTGTTGAAGGTCACATTTGAACCCAGGACCTCCTGCCTCTGGGCCTGACTTTCAAACCACTGAGCCACCCAGCTGCTCCCGTGAGCCATTTTCATTGAAATCTTAATGATTTGGGGTAGCCTGGCCTCTCCTTCTCCTCTTCCCAACTGTTTTGTGGCCCCTAGTGGCCATTCTGCGCCACCCTTGGACCCCCTTTCAAAGCAGAATCCGCTTCCTTAAGACTCATCCCGGTGCCGAGCCAGGCCGCTTGGCCAGCCTCGGCCCGCCAGGCCAAGAAGATCCCCGATCCAGGAGTCCTCGAAGCCTCCCTTATCCTCGAGGACACAGCCCGTCCCCGTCTGGGCCTCAGACACTTGCCCTAAGTGACCGTAAGGGCCGCTGGACTCAAGGGACGGCTGCCATCCTGGATTCTCCTAGACGCTGCGGAATGGCCAGAGGCCCCTCGGCCTCCGCAGGGAGGCCAGGATTGTTTCGGAGGCCTCCAGGCCCCGGGTCGGTGCGGATCGTGCCCACCCCCTTCCTCACGGCCCTTCAGCTCACAGAAAACGCTCCCTCTGCTGGAGCCCCCTCCTCCTCCTTCTTCCTGGAGATTTAAAAGAAGAAGGAAGGGAGGGCCTTGGAGGCTCCGAGATGCTGGGGCTCTCCGTCTTTGAAGGAGACCCTCTGGGTTCTTTAGAGCCCAGACAGCCACGTGGCACCTGGTCTCAGGCCTCTGACTCACTTTCCCCATTTACTGGCTCTGAAAGGCCATCTGTTGGGCAGCCTCTGCTTGAGTCCAAGTCCTTGTCTCAGCAGAGGTCCCGGAGTCCAAGCACGGGCCTGGGCCCCAAACCCAGGACCCTGGAGCCAGGCTTCAGGTCCTGTGGCAGGAGCCCAAAATGTCTTCAGTGTCTGTCCCCAAAGCTGGGCTGACTCAGCCAGGACCACCCGGGACTCCAGGGGGAAGCTGGGATTTCTTCTGGCCTCCACCCGCTTGGTGTCGACCATAGAAGCGGGGCTTGCAAAGCTCGTCTCGTCACCCCTTTCCAAAGGCCCCAGGATCCATCCTGAGGGCCTCTGCGTCCCAAGGGACAGTGAAAGCCCCTTGTGGCCCTGACTCAGGCCCCCCGGGAGCCTGCAACCCAGAGGGGAGCCGAGCACCCACAGGCTGCCTTCCCAAGGCCCAAAGAGCTTGCTGAGGCCACTGAGAGAAGCCCCTCGAGAGCGTTAAGCTGGGGGCTCACCGGAGGGCCACACAAACGTGGCCTTCTGTGGTTCAGCCAGTCTTTGAGCCCAGGCTGAGGGCCGAGGTTCTCTCCTCTCTGCTTCCCTTCCTTTCGTAAGTCCCCAAAGAGTCCTGAGTCTCGAACCCTAGTTCTGATTTCTTCCTGAAGGCTTTTTCGGCCCTGGGGTGGCTGGTGGCTAAAGGCAGCCCTTTTTTGTCACAGTGGGACCAGCTGCGGCCTCCCCTGGTGGCCCCCTGCCCGCCCCCCTTTCCAGCCTAGCTTGGCAGGTTCCAGCATGGCGACTGCTGCTTCTTTACAGACTCCCGGCAGCAGCCTTCCCTCCCTCTTGGGTCATGAGAGAGGGTCCTTCCCCCCTCCAGCCTGGAGCTGAGCGCTCCCCTGTGCCTGGGGTTTTAGGACCAGACTTTCCAGAGCCAAAAGCCAACACCCCGCCCCCCCCCCCAGGTGGAGCTCTCCCAGGAAGAAGCCCATGGAGGGCCCCAGTTTCCACATTGGCAGAACTCAGGAGTGAGGGCAGGGCGCTGGGGGACATAGGCACACCTGGAGTGGCCCGAGTTCCTTTTCCCAGTTTCCTTTTTGGCCTTGCCGAGTCCTGAATGGCCTCCATTTTACAAAGGAGGAAGCAGGAGGCTCAGAGAGGACCTGCAACCTGGTCCAGCAGAGACTTGAACTTGGGTCCTTAACTCCTCTCCCTAGAACGGATGTGAAAGAGCTCTATAAGGCGTAAAGCGAGGTTGCTGCCCCCTGACTTGGGGCCTGACCATTCCCTTGTGAGCTCACTGTCAGCCTCTACTCTGCAGACCCACTCTGCAGTCCTCCCTCTCCTCCTTCCTTCTCTCTCTCTCTCTCTCTCTCTCTCTCTCTCTCTCTCTCTCTCTCTCTCTCTCTCTCTCCATATATGTC
>NC_058134.1:299730900-299771103 GCF_016433145.1 Gracilinanus agilis | reverse complement strand
CTCTGTCTCTCTCTCTCTCTCTGTCTCTCTCTCTGTCTCTCTCTCTCCCCCTCTTCTTTTCTGTCTGACTTCCTCCTTTTTTCTCTCTTCCCTCACTCTGTCTTCTTCCCTTGCCTTGTCTGTCTCTTTGCCTCTGTCTTCTATCCTTTCTTTGTCTGTCTGTGTGTCTCCTTTTCTCTGATTCTTGCATTTCGAACCCTGATTCGAACTCTTTCCCCACTAGGCCTCCCGGCCCTCTCCCCAGTGCTCCCTCCTTGCTGTATCTATGGTCCTGTTGTCTGAGGCTTGGTCTTCCCATTCCAGCAAACCGTAGTTCCAAGAGGCCACACGGGGGTGTTTCACTTGACTGGGCCCTTCCCACTGCTCCAGATCTTCTACTTCCTGCCCTCGGGCTCCCCAGATCCCAGGGGGTAGCTGGTGGGACCAGCACGGCTGTCCGTGCCTCTTCCGGAGCCCTCATCAGCCGCCCGGGGTCCCCCGCTCAGCCCCAGACAGACGGCAGCCGTCGCTGAGAAGGAAGTCCCACCCAGCCTGGGCCCTTGGAGCTGACAGTGCCCGGGCCGTGTTAGTCAGTCAGCGTGGAGCGTGGACCCAGAACCTCCACCCCGGAACCCCTGCAGAGCCGGGGTCCAGAGCAGTGGCCCCTCTTTGTCCCAGAGGAGTCCACGGGAGACGCGGTGGCCCGTCCTTTCACCTTAAACATCTGTTCCGCTGCAAAGCTCACTGGTGCCAGCGTTCTTTTTTGTTCTCTTCTTTTTTTTGAAGAAGTGAGAGGAAAAAGAGAGTCTGAGGGCAGGCGTCCTGCTCGCCACTTCAAACAGCTCTCCCTGGCCGGACTGGGCACTTTGTGAGAATTAAAATATAGCATTTGGCTTAGAGGGTTTGAGCATCCTGTTTGCCTCAGTTTCTTTTTTCGTGAAATACAGGACTTTGACTAAAAAGGATGTGTCAGGCCCCTCCCCATTCTGAAGTTCTCTCTTCTAAGGCCTCTCCCACTTCTGATGTCTGTCACGAGTCCAGGCTTCCTTCTGATTTCAGGCCAGAACACCCCACAGTGGGGGAATGCCCGGAGGAAACTCCAGTGTAGGTCTTGCCTTCATGGGCCCAGAAACCTCTGTCACGAGGACGCTGCTCGAGCCCGGGCTTGGCAAGAACAGTCTAGATGGGACAAGGCCAACGAGACGGGCCCAGACAGCTCTAGAAGGTTCTAGAAAGAAACAATGGACCTTGCTGAGGAGGCAAGGGGTGGGCTGGGCTCGGCAGGGACCTTCTTGTAGATGAGGAGAGGGAGGCCCGCCGTGATGAAGGGCATCGCCTACGCTCAGGACGCAGGCAGCAGAGATGGGACTCGAACCCGGGACCTACGCCGAGTCCGGCTTAACTCAGCCTTCTCATTTCAGAAATAGCAAACCTGAGGCTCAGAGAGGGTGAGACAGGAAATGAATGGCTAACCCAGGAGGAGAGGCCACACCACGGCAAGGTGAGTTTTGTAACTTGACTTTCAAGCCATTATCAGATAAATGATCAGACTGAGCGCCCAGAAAGCCCCAGAAAAAAGGTGACTTGGCGCCCCTGTCCGGCACTGTCACCGCCCCAAATGCCCCCGCGGCCATCACGGCAGCACCCCCGGGGAGGGGCGCCCACCTGCGAATCTGCTCCAGAAAATGCCTTTCATGCCCCAGCCTGGGCTCAGCGCCCCGGAGGCCTCCCACAAACTAGGCGGCTCGGAAGCGGGCCGTGCGGGCCGGGGCCGTTGCTAGGGAATGCGCTGGAGATGGGAGGGGACTCGCCACGGGGCCCCTGGGAGGAGGCTGAGTTTAAAGTGGGCTTTGAAAGGCGGCTTCCAAGGCTTCCTCCTCCTGCCCCACTCCTGCGTGCGAGGCAGGCTGTGTGCGGGAAGGCCAGGGCTCACCTGCTGTCCAGCTTTCTTTCCTTCTAGGCTCTCGAGCACCCAGGATGGACGGCTGGCCGCATCCATTGGAGAATGACTGCCCTTTGGGGTGAGGTAGTAGGTTGTATAGTTTGGGGGTCGCTCCCTCTGTCTGTGAGATAACTATACAGTCTACTGTCTTTCCCGAAGTGGCTGTGACATCGCCGCTGGAGAGACACACGGAGCCGCGTCTGTCCGGCTGCACCAAGGGGAGGCCCCAGAGCTGCACGGACCCCACTTTGCTTGGGGGCTGGAGAGAGAGTCACAGGCATGGGGCTAGACAGACAGCAGAGGCCGGGAGCCCAGGGTTCAAGGGGGGCCCTCTCTGGCTTCGTCTCTGGGAATGTCAGGCCTGAGGGGGGCCTTTGAGCTTCTGCTCCAGCCCTGTCCTTGGAGGGGCCCCAGCAGGGCAAAGGGCTTGCTCGGGGTCACTCGGGAAGCTCGTGGTGGAGGTGGCACCCATCTCCAGGCCTCCCAGGCCCACTGCAGGGACAGGCGCACACCCTTGACCGTTCATAGTTTTCGTACTCATTTAGAATCCCAACTATCCAGACACACGCACTTAAGGAGCCGCCATGTTCCGGATACAGATAGGTCAGGGGGCCGAGGCCTTGTGCCCGGGCATTTGAGCCTGGCAGGCCTTCAGGCTCTCAGGCCAAAGGAATGGCGCACTAAGCAGAAAGGCGAAGGCCTGGCTAGAATGCGTGGACGAAAGCCTGGCCTCCTTTCCCCAGAACCGCAGGATCCCAAAGGCATCTGCGAGTGGCGTCCCCAGACGATTTCCTTGCTTCAGTTTTAGAGCTTTGGGGTATCTGTGTAGCCTGGGAACCAGGAGGCCCACAACGGGAAGTTGTGCTGTGTGCCTCAGTTTCCTTTTGCCTCAAATGGCCTCTTAGAGCCCCTTTTCTGCCCTCCTATGCCAAGATCAAGTTTTCCTTTTCCATTACACTCCACCTCAGGGCGGCAGCTTCTCTGGAGCTGAGGGCACAGAAAGGGGGCTAATTCCGGCACCCAGGATCTCACTAAGGTGGCCGCGCCTCAGGAAGGGCCCAGACGGAGGGCTCAGAGCAGGCCTTCATTGAGAACCCCCTATTACTGGATTTTATTGGATGACTTTAATAACATGAGAAGGCGCCTTTGGGCTGCCCAAAGAGTCCAGGAGCCCCTTGCTTGGACTAAGAAGGAATGTAGAGACTGACTCTTGGATCAGCCCTTCTTTTTCAGAGGACCCTGGGGCCCAGGGAGGAGGGGAAAGGACTCGCCCAAGGTCACATACATAGAGTGAATCAGATACACAGCCACATCCTTGGCTTTTCCCAGTCCTGGGGTGCAAAAAGGAGATGGTCTGTCTAGGTGGAGGGAATTGAATTGGGCCAGCCTTTTGTGGGATAGGAGAGCTTCAGGAAGTGGGGATAGAGGGGAGGCTGAAGACTAGGAGAGGACCTCCGCTTTCTGGGGCCAACTGGGGATTTGAAGAGCCCGGGGCCGGATCCTTGAGCCAGAAAGGAAGCCTCCCGAAAGGCCGTTGCCTCGGACATTCTCTGCTCAGCGCCTTGGCGGGGTGAGGTAGTAGGTTGTGTGGTTTCAGGGTAGTGATTTTGCCCCAATCAGAAGATAACTATACAACCTACTGCCTTCCCTGAGGGGCCGCCCTAGCCCAGCCCACCCACGGCCCACCAGGTTCCCAGCTGCTCAAGGCTCCCCTGACCTTGGGGACGGCATGGTGTCCTCTCAGGCATTCGAGTGAGCTTCCTCCTCCCTCGCACTCCCCAGTCACTGATGGAAGGCCAGCCCTTTTGTGGGAAGGTGTGACTGGGGCAAGGCTCCTGTTGTTCTTTAATAAAGTCCTTCCTAACCGGAATTTTTGGTGAAATGATCTTTGTTTTCATTCGATTTCATGAAATATTGATCAACACAGGATTCCAGGAATGTTTCCTCGGGATGGGGCACGGGGGATCCAGTGCTCCATCACGTGCCTGAGCTTGGGAGCTCTGTGTGCAAGTGAGCGAGTGTGTCTGGGTGGTCTGATGCCCATGTCTTTGGGTCCAGGGGGTTCCACACACGGGCAATCTGACCTCTGACAGTTACGTTTCATCTTGTTTTACAGAGCTAGGAACAAAGGTTCAGAGAAGGCTGAAGGGGCTTGCCCTGGGGCACACAGCAAATAAGTAGCAGAGGCAGGATTTGAACCCTGGTCTTCCCAGCTCCTGAAACTAGCCCTCTTTCTCCTACCCCATTGCCTCAGCAGCATACTTGGCATATATATGCTCAGTCTCTCCTGGGGCAGCCAAGCCCGCTCTTAAACCTGAAGTCTAGTCTATCTCCCTCTGACCAAAGCTGCCCTTGAACTTTCCCTCCCTCCTTCCCCTTCCCCCTTCCTGTACTGTCCTAGAAGACAACAGCCAGCCAAAGTTTCCCAGAATCTCGGAGTGGAAGGGACCTCCGAGACATCCAGTCCAATATGAGCATAAGCGATCTCCCCTGCCCAGCGTCCCACAAAAACTAAAGGGCAGAGGCAGGATTTGAACTCACTTCTCTCCTTGCTCTTGCTCCTTTGCTTCCTAGAACATATTCTGTATGACCTTCAATCTGGGGTCCACCTGGTACATATAACTTAGAATGTTGGAGTGGGAAGGGGCCTGACCACTGGAGGTCTCAGAGGTGGGAGGGAGCTTAGAGCAGGGAATATCAGGCAGGGATGAGAGGGAACTTAGAACAGGGAATGGCAGGGATGGGAGGGAGCTTAGAACAGGGAATGGCAGGGATGAGAGGGAGCTTAGAACAGGGAATGGCAGGGATGGGAGGGAGCTTAGAGCAGGGAATGACAGGGATGGGAGGGAGCTTAGAGCAGGGAATGGCAGGCAGGGCTGAGAGGGAACTTAGAGCAGGGAATGTCAGGCAGGGCTGAAAGGGAGCTTAGAACAGGGAATGGCAGGGATGGGAGGGAGCTTAGAGCAGGGAATGGCAGGGATGGGAGGGAGCTTAGAACAGGGAATGGCAGGGATGGGAGGGAGCTTAGAACAGGGAATGGCAGGCAGAGCTGGGAGAGAGCTTACTTAGAACAGGGAATGGCAGAGCTGGGAATTGTCTTGCCATTGGGTAGCAGGAATCTTCCAGATCATCTCCAGCTCCCTTGTTTTTCGGAGAAGAAAACAGGTTCAGAAAAGGAAAGGGCATTGCCTTTGGGGCTAACCTGCCCTGGTACCTCCCTATTCTAGATGTGGCTTCCCCAGTCATTATCAGTAGAAACCCCTCAGACATAGGATGAGCTTTTAGTGAATCCAGGATAGTTGCTGCAAGGCATAATAAGAATAATGGGTATTCCCCTCCCTCTCCCACATGTCCATAAGGGGCGGAGGGGGAATGAGCTCAAGCTTGGAGCACTGATTGCCACAACGGGGAAACTCTCCTTTCCTGGAAGGAGCCCCCAGCATTCTGGGCACCTTGCAGAGAGCTCTGCCGCTGCTTGTCCTCACCGTGTCCAGTCCATCCCAGTTCCTGGGTCAAACCTTTTCAATTAATCAGTCAAGGCATCAGCAAGCATCCATTAGGCGTCTCCTGTGTGCCAGGCACTGTGCTCAGCCCTCAGAGTAGGGGGTGGGAGGGGGGAGAAGGGGGCAAAGAAAGACAAAAGGCAGGTTCTGCTCTCCAGGGGCTCACAGTCTAATGGGAGAGACTGCGGACAAGCAAAAGGATTCAAGGGAATGAACACTGATCGAATACCTCCTGGATGCCTGACGCTGCTCAGAGCTGGGCCCAGGACTAAGAGGAGAGGCTGACCAAGTGATCTCTAGGGAGGCAGCCCTGGCATTGAGGGATAGAGGGTACAGGAAAGCTCCCATGGATTTTAGAGGGGACCCAAGGCTGAGAAGGGTGGAAGCTGAGGCCAGGGCCGCTTCTTCTCACTCCCCAGAGCTGCAGGGTGTGATGGAGAGCCCAGCTCGCCAAACAGCCTGGCCCAGTGCTTTCCATTGATCATGGATTGATTGGTTCAAGGACCTAACTAGACCTTCACCAACCTATTTCCCCTCCAGTTCTCACCTTTGCTTGGCTGATTCAGTCAGGACAGCATCAGACTGTCAATCATTTTGTCATTATTTTTTAACCCTTAGAAACCTTAGTCCTCGGATCCATTCTAAGACAGAAGAGCCACAAGGGCTGGTAAATTGGGGTTAAGTGATCTGTCCAGGGTCACATGTCAGTCACTTTAATTGGAAGGAGGTGACTTGTGGACTCACAGCCCTGCCCCTTCCCCCACCCCCTTTATACTCTAATAAAGGAACGCTCCGATTCAAGGTCCTGTGTCAGGTAGATATGATGGAGAACGAGGAAAATGTGAGTTCCTGGGAGGGGCCCCTGACTCCCCTCTTTGACCTTGAGATACTGCTATTGAAATGCGATTGGAGGAAGGAACCCTCCTAAGCTGGGCCTGATGCCAGGGATTTTCTTTTGTGGAGAAACAAAACATTTGAATTGAAAGTTCCTTTGACTCTTACCCAGGAGGCTTATGGTCAGGAGTTCTGCTGAGGTTCTGCTCTTCTCTACCTTGATGCAGGTCTCTCCTGGGTAGGGGGGTACCAGTGGAAGCAGGGGGAGATAATTATGGGGGAGGAGTGGGATCTGGGCAGACAGGCTTGTGTCTCCATAGAGAAGCAGTAAGAAAGATTAGAGTGCTGTGGAATGTTCTCGCTTCAGTTGGTTCCTAGAACCTGCCCCATCCTTTTTGGGGAGGAAGAGGTCCAGAGGGATGACTGGCTTATGCTGACTTTGAAGCCAATAGAGTCTAAGTTTGAACTCGGGTCTTCTGATGCTCTCCATTACGACAATCCTCCCTCACATGTGGGGTTCCCAGAAGGGCTATCCCAGCAATGATTGTCAACAGACAATCACTGCCCCAATCATGCTTTGCTTCTCCAGCCAGAGGGCACCATTTGGAGGATCTTAGGATCAAGGACCTCCAAAGCCAACAAATCCTATCCCTTTAATTTACTGAGGAGGAAATTGAGTCCCAGGAAGAGAAAGGGACTCACCCAGGGTCACACAGTTTGTAAGGACATTCAAAACAGAGGCATTTAATGAAATAGCAAGTATCACAAGTAACGTCATCAACTTAGGGTGGTATACTCTTCTACATACACTGTCTCTGCCTCTCTCCTTCCCCATCGATGGAAAGAGTAGTTATGTCTGGGAAACATGCATGGAGGGACACCCTCTCTCCTTCCTGGCGCTGTCATGATGTGACTCCCACTGGCTGTGCCTCTCATGTGAGATGTTTCATGGTACTGGAGCCCCCTCACTCCCAGTCTCCTGAGAGTCTCCTCCTCCCCATCAAGAGAGGTCTGGCTTCTGCTAACTTCCATTACATTAAGCTCAGTGCTCTAGACAACAAACAGGACTTTCCACACCCTGATACCCTTGGCTATTCTCCACAAGTAGAGAAATCCGTTATTTTGGGTCTTGTCTATAGCTTTTCTTCCTATAAGTAGCTTCCTCCAGAGGCCAGGCTTCAAATGAATACAGACCTGCCAACTAGCTACACAGAGACTATCAGCATCTACCTTGTCCTTGAACCCATTTCTCTCTGCTTACCACAGGAGAGAGCTAGCCCAAGACTGTATCTGACTTAGTGTTAAAAGGTCCCTTTTTAACACTAATGTACTGCTGGTGGAGTTGTGAAGTGATCCAACCATTCTGAAAGGCAATTTGGAACTAGGCCCAAAGGGCTTTAAAAGAATCCCTTCCCTTTGGTCCAGCCACACCACTGCTGGGTTTGTACCCCAAAGAGATATTAAGGAAAAATATATGCACAAAAATGTTCATAGCCGTGCTTTTTGTAGTGGTAAAAAACTGGGAAATGAGGGGGGTGTCTATTGCCTGGAGAATGGCTGAACAAATTGTGGTATCTGATGGTGATGGAATACTATTGTGCTGAAAGGAATAATGAACTGGAGGAATTCCATGTGAACTGGAATGACCTCCAGGAATTGATGCAGAGTGAAAGGAGCAGAACCAGGAGAACATTGTACACAGAGATGGATACACTGTGGCACAATCAAATGTAGTGGACTTCTGTGCTAGCAGCAATGCAGTGATCTAGGACAATTCTGAGGGATTTATGAGAAAGAACCCTGTCTGCATCCAGAGAAAGAACTGTGGGAGCAGAAAAACAGAAGAAAAACAACTGCTTGATCACATGGTTTGATGGGGATATGATTGGGGATATAAATTTTAAATGATTACTCTTTTGCAAATATTAATAATATGGAAACAGGTTTTGAACAATGATATATGTAAAACCCAGTGGAATTGCTCATTGGCTCCAGGAAGGGGGAGGCAGAAGGGGAGGGAAAGAACATGAATCATGTAACCATGGAAAAATAACCTAAATTAATCAATAAAAAATTAAAAAATACTAATAATGAACCACATAAAAATTAAAAAACAAACAACCTCAAATCCCAGAACTCTCAAACTCAATGCAATCCTTGAGACTAGGGTTACTTAAGCTTAAAAAGATAGATTCTGGGATCATTGTGATTAGGAAATTCCCCCCCTTCATCTCATCAAGGGACTAGGGTTTAGAAATGGCCTTTTCCAAGAACTTCCCTTTCAGAATACGTGATTACGCACATGCCTACCACTATCACAAAGCAGACATTTACAGTTCTGGGGTGAGTGGGTAAGTGGCAAGAGACACTCATACATTCTTTGTTGCCTTTAAGAATTTCTTTGGAGCAAAGATGGAAATGGAAAACATGAAAAGTCTCCAGACCTCATCAATAAGGACTCGTTTCTATAACTCAAAAAAAAAAAGGTCCTTTAAAAAAAAATCTCTTTGATGATGTTCCTCCATCCTATTTCAGCATTATTTCCAGGAAAAAAAGAAAGCTATAAATTGCCAAAGACTGGGGGGCTCTGAGGCCCTGAGCTTGTTTTCTCAGACTCCAGAGATCCCTTGGCTCCTCCTATGGAAAGGAATGGGAGCAAGGGAGGCAAGAATGAGCTAGCCCCCTTTGTAGGCGCCAAGGTTTTCCGAATCCAAATCCAGCACTCTAACCACTACAACTACTAGTGTCCACTCTAAAAAGCCCTCACCTCCTCCAGGAAGGATCAAGTGTCCTGATGGTCAGGCTGGTCTTTACCTGCAGACTTCAGGCACCCTTGGGGCAGGCGTTCATACACAGTCTCTGTGCCTGCCACAAACCTGGCTTTGGGAGAAAAGGTCCGGCAACTCCCTCATCTGGCAGGAGAGAGGAGGGAACACTGGGGAAAGGGTGTTGCATAGGCTGAGAGATGTGGTCCCAGGAGCATCTGAGTTCAACTTTTCCTGTTGCAAAGCAGGATGAAGGAGATGTGGGGAAGACTGGGCTAAGGTTGCCAGAGAAGCCTGGCTGAGGAGAGGAGTTCAGGTCTTGAGGAGGATGAAAATGAAGGCTAAGCTGTGTGTTTTCTCTGGCTAAATGTTCCCTTGGGAAGCACTGTTGGGCCTGGAGGGGAGGTTTGGCAGCTCCTTTGTGGCCACTGTGGTATCGAGATGAGACCACTCAAGCCCCTGGGCTCCCCCCTATGGTGAGGAAAATTATGAGCCAGGCCTGTCAGTAATGGTGTCCATGGAAAGTCACTTAGAGCAAAAGAAAGGCTCCGGGGCCTTCGGGTTTGGGTTTGAATCCCAGCTTTGCTACTAGCTGGCTGGGGGTGTCCTGCTCTATAAAATCAGGATCCAGGGCCTAATGACCCTCAGGTCCTTCCCTTTGGGCTCTCTGTGTCTTAACCTGGGCAGACTGGAAGAGAAGTGTGGAAGAGAGCAGGGCGTTACCTCGGCCTGTGACCTCTTCCAGCTCAGAGATTCTAGGGTTCTGCTCAAGGCATGTGCGGGTTCACTGATGCTAGCTGGAGACTGGCCAAGTGGTCAGAGACAGACATCTGTCCCCCAGGCCCTGCCCCACACTTCCACCCAGGCCAGGGCCAAGTGAGCTTTGCTATGAGATCAAAGAGAAGGAAAGTGTACTTTGTTTAGGGAAGACTCTGGGAACTTAGTGGGAGAGGTAAGTGAGGCCCAGTGGGGATCCTTGGGGCCTGCCAGACCTGACCTGAAGAGAAGCTGGGGACCTGTCAGTGTAAAAGTGAAATTTGGGAAATGTATCAAACTACATTTCCCATGGTCCAACGGGTTTCCGTTTCCGGTTTTTGGGCTTGGGAAGGCTTACATCTTGACGCAGGGAAGGGTTTAAATCTCCTGGGTTAGGAGGAAGTGTCTCTCTCTTTTGC
Organism: Gracilinanus agilis; assembly: GCF_016433145.1. NCBI lineage: Eukaryota > Metazoa > Chordata > Mammalia > Didelphimorphia > Didelphidae > Gracilinanus > Gracilinanus agilis. Next base: position 299,760,905 of record NC_058134.1, on the reverse strand, counting down.
CAGTAGGGTCTTTTGCCAGTAGGGTCTTTTGCCAGTAGGGTCTTGGCCAGCAGATTTGGGAGGTAGAGACAGGAAACAAAATGGAGGCGGGAGTTTTGAATGCTTACAAGTGCGTGGTCTAATGATTTTATCTATCAGCATGGCTTTAATTAAAATACTAATTTATATATTTATACAAGCCTTTATTATTTTTAATATTTACATCAGGGGGGCAGCCTGAGGAACGAGGGAACACCCCAAACACAGGAAGGAAGGGCCCTGAGCTGTCGTCTTGTGGGCTGTGTTCTTAGAGGAATAGGCCCCGTCGGGGAGTCTGGAGAAGAAATCCCTGCTCAAATTTGAGCCAGAGATTCAGAGGTTCCATCCCTCTGGGGGATCTGGGAGATCAAGTCACAGCCTTGAAGACTGCCAGGGAAGGGGGCCTTGGAATACGGGGCAAAGAGTGTCAGAGCCTGGCCAGGCTTTGGGATCGGCTTGGGGACATCAAGCCCATCTTCAGAGGTCTGGACAGCTCTCTTTCCTGGGGAAGAGGGCTAACCTGGTTGTGCTAGGCCCCCAGGGCAGAACCAGGAGCAGGGAGGAGGGGAGCAGCAGCTTGGGCTTCAGGAAAGGAAGGGCCCCCCCTTCTCCCCCCCAGCCACCTCTCAGGAAAAAGGGCTTCCTGGAGGCCCTCAAGCAGAGGCAGACAGGCCACTGGTCAGGGCCTTCGTGGAAGGAATCCTTGTCCTGAGAGACTGGCTTGACCCCCACAGCCTCTCTGAAGACTTCTCCAATGTGGACTCTCTAGGGGGTGCCTGAGGCTGGTAAGAGAGGGAAGGGGACCCCCAAAGGCTTCTCCAAGGAGCCACTAGCCTGGTCTAAGAGACAACCACGTGTCTATAAATAGACCTCCCCAAGACTGCTGGCTGCAAATGGGGGCTGTGGGGCCCCCCACCCCAACTGACCTTTGCCAGAGGACATCACCACACCCCAACATTACCATCTGTGCTGCTCCCAAGAATAGAACATTCCCAGCATTGTACAAATAGTTCCTTGTAACTGGAGAGGCCTGGCCCCGGGCAGCTCTGGGCCATTCCATCCACATGAGCCAGCCATCCCTCCCCAGGTGATGAAGAGTGCCACAGCCTTATTGGAAACCAGGAGGAGAGGCAGTGTGGGCCAAAGGGGTCTGGTCTGGGGGTCAGGAACCCCGAGATCTCGGCCCAGCTCTGTCATTAGGACAAGTCAACTCTGCTCTTGGGGTCAGTTAGGAGAACCTCTGTAAGATGAAGGCTTTGACTCAATCAGCATCCTAAGGCCTCTCCCTGTGCCGAAGTCCTAAAGCCCTTCCAAGCCCCACAGAGTGGACTGTCCAGGTGAAAGACCTTTGTAGCTCTGATGTTGTAGGGTCTGTCCCACATCTGATGTCTGGGGCCCCATGCAGGAAAGTCACCGCTGCCTCATGGTGCTGCCCTCTGGGGCCCCCAATAGCTCCTCCTCCGAGGCCGGTCCCTGAGCCTTCTTTTGCTTGTTCCTCCGATGGCCTGGCCTCCAGTTCTCTCACTGTCTCGGTCCCCTTCCTCTGGGAACCAGCCAATCACGGAATCATTTGTTAAGAACGTGCTTTGTACCAGGCCCTGTGCCGCTCTCTGGGAATACAGGGAAGGGCACCAGCAGCCCCTGCCTTGGAGGAGCTCGTAGCCTCGTTGGAGATGGAGGGAATGAAATGGGTACAAGATAGCTGCACCCAGGGGAGAGCTGAGTGTTCTCTAAGACTAGGTGCCCAGAGATAACTGCCAAAGCCCCAGGTGGGGCTGACCAGGGCAGGGGGCAGAAGAACTTTCTCCTCCTCTTCCCTCTTCCCCAAATTACCTGATATTTCTGCAACAACAACCTGGGGAACTAATGGATAGTGTTATACTAAAAGGAGGTCAGTAATATCTATTGGATGTATATGAAGATGGTGTACAGAGAGGAGAGGATGGCACCCCTCCTTTATAACAGTTGCCCAGGCAGGATCCTTCAGGTCAAAGTGTTTATCCCTTCAGGACCCACCTGGGGTTAATTGATATTAATTATTGGGCTCTTCAGCTGAGGTAACGTTGGTCATCTGACTGCGTGACTCCCTTCCCAAATAAGCTTTGGAAACCAATTCAGGAAGGTACTTTAAACTTTGAATATATTGGGAAGAAGGATAATGGTGTGGGATAGAGGTCATGGGAGACCCTACTTTAAATTGACACTAATGAATCTCTAACTGCAGGCAAATGAAGGAATCAAGATGATGGCTTTTCTCTGGTACAGCCTGGCCAGGGCTAAACCAGAGTAGGCAAACTGCTGTGAAATCTTCAACTTCTTCTTCTGTAGATCTTAGCCTTAACAGTTGAGATATCACCCTTTCCACCCTCTTCTTCTTCTCCTGCCCACTTCCCGGATCCCTCCCGGGCCCTGGGACACCTAGATGACTAAGATGATTGACTTCCTAATATCTAGAGGCAGTAGACACAGAGATGGTGGTCTAGTACAGATGGATGACGGTCCAGGAAACACAGGAGGAGCTTGCAGGGTTGAGTTTGCAAGTCTCTATCTCCAAAGACCAGGATCCACACTGATCTCTAGCCTCAGGGACAGGTCAAAGACCCCAGAACCTCTGTCAGGGCTCTCAACTGCTCTCTCCTGAGTCCACATGCCTCTCTGGGAACATTCTATCCAACTGCTTCACCTGTCAATCAACAGTGAACTTCAAGCTCCCAGAGATTCAATATAACAATAGACTGTTGGACTTGTAGTCAGGAAAACCTCAGTTCAAATCTAGCTTAAGGCACTTACCAGCTGTGTGGCCTGGGGCAAGTCACTTATCTCTGCCTCACTTTCCTCAACTCTAAAATAGGAACACCTACCTCATAGGGTTTTTGTGAAGATCAAAAGAAAGAGTTATAAAAAATACTTAGCACAATGTCAGGTACACAGTGGATGCTATACAAATGTGTCTTTCCCCCCCTCCCTCCCCCTAACAGGACTATTTCCCTCCTCTGGCAGAGCCCCTCTTTGGGGAGTGTCAGAGTATGGGGTAGTGGTGGTGGGAGAGGGTCTGGGGCTGTCTCAGAATTCCCATAGGCCTCCAAGGATGCTTCTAGGCTCCCAGGTGTTTGGTGTCTTGGGGATGGTCTTGAAAAGAAGAGAGTTCAGCAGCACCTCTGACCCTGCCTCATAGATGCCCCTGCACCCCTGGGAGACCATTCTTACCCACAGAGGGGAGGGGGAACCTAACTTGAAGAGAGGGCAAATGATTTACCCAAAGACACAGAAAATCAGAAGCGGACCTGGGCTGGGTCCCAAACAGGACAAGGGGAGACAGTTCTTGGAAGGACATAGGAATGGGACTGAGTCATCAAGGGGATATAGTCACCAGGAAAGTCAGTTGTCACAGGGTAACAGAGGACATCTGAACTCAAGCTTCTCCTAGGCCAGTGACTTGGGGCTGCTTTGGACCTCGTATTTTTCACTTATAAAATGGAGGCATAACCTTGGTGCAGCAGAAAGCTCTCTAGGTTTCAATCAGAGAGCTAGGTCCAAATGTCAGCTCTTCCAACATTTCCAGGTAGCTCTGGGCAAGTCATTATGCCTTCTGGGTCTCAGTTTCCTCATCTGGTTTCCTCATCATTCTCCAAGGTTTCTTCCAACCCCAAATCTAGAATCCTCTGATCATCGTTCTTCGTTCTTCCTTCCCTCCCTCCCAGGGCTATTGTGAGGATGGAAGGAAGAGAGAGAGAAAGGAAGGGTAGGAAAGAGGGAGGAAGGGAAGGCAAGAGAGAAGGAAGAAAAGAACGAGGGAAGGAATTTATTTATTAAACTCTTACTCTGTTCCAGATACTGTGCTAAGCACTTTACAAATATCATCTCATTTGAGCTTCACAACAATCCCAAGAGACGGTGCTATTATTACCTCCTTTTTACAGATGAGAAAATTGAGGCAGACGATAAATCCAAGATCACACAGCCAAACTTGAATTCAGATCTTCCTGACTCCAAGCCTAACAACTGTGTCATTTGACATTGTCGTAAGCCCTGCGTCTCCCAGGGATCCCTGCTACAACTTCCCCTGACAGCTCCCACTTCCTTTGTGGGAGGTGTCAGGGAAAGTATAAAAGAGAAAGTTTGGCATCTTTTCTCTCTTTCTAGACCCTGGAAGCAGTGCTCTCCATGCTGGAAGCTCTGCTCACTACCCTGGAGCGTCTGCTGGAGGCTCTTGGATCCTGAGCACTCTCTCTTGGCGCCTTTTTCCCTTTCTGTCTACCTCCTAGATTTTCCTAGACCTTTCCCTTTCTAATCTAAATAAAACCTAGCTATTCTAAACCCTAAAGTTGCTCTCTGATCATTCATTTGAGGGCTCTGGCCAATTTCCCCGCCCAGGACTGGGGACAGCTACCTTCCTTTCCTTTCCTCTACCTTCCTCTCTCCTTTCTCCCATTCCTCCAATCCTCCTACCTCCTCCCTAATCACCTCACACAACTCTTTATCTACTGTACCACCTAGAAAGTAAAAATCTAAAAATACATTTTAAACTGGAAAGAAAACACTATTTTATCCACTGAAAAAAATGTTACAGCTGCACAGGTTCTCCAGCTTTCACTCACATGTGAGGGCAATTGCCCCCAGTTTCAAAGACATTTGGTGGGTCTGCACTCCTAAAATGACAGCTTATGAGCCCCCACAAGTACACTTACCCTTAATGGTCTGCCAGTAGACACTACAAGTCCACAGCAGAGACATTTGCTGAGCAGATACAGGAAGGACAGTAATTGCAAAATATTTGGTCCAGAAACTGGCCCACTCTCCCCAAAATACACAAAGCATTCCTATTAGTTGGAAGAGTGAATACAAACTTAGAATGCATTGGGAATGAGGCACATATGTGACAAACACATGAGGCAAAAGTAGCTCAAGTCTCTAGTTCTTTAGGCCACCAACGTCTCTTCATGGTGTGCTTCTTCTGTTCTTCCCGGAGCAGTTTCTTTGGTGGATTACCCAGAGAGGTTCCCTGGGCCTCTCAAGGTTCTTTCTGCATCTTGATTCCTGATGGTGGAGGCTCTTTCTGCCTTCCACAGTTGGTTCTCTTTTCTCCTCCTGAAAGCTGCCTTTAAGTTGTCTCTGTCTCACTGTCTGTCTCTCACACCCACCCACATACACTCATTGAGTCACACACAAAAGTACAGTCACACATACTCACACTCACACTCCATACCTTCACACACATCTACATACCCTTCCCTGTATTTTCTGGGTACAGATTTTATTTCAGATCTTTGAAAACTACAAATACATCAAGATAAACAATGTGCTTTTAATATTCCATTTTAAAATCTTAACAAATATTTTTTAAACTATCTTGACTAATCAATAGAACAATTAGCCTGTTTTTCCATTTTTTTTCAGTGCAATGGAGTGGTAGTGGAGGCTGACCAATGAGGGTCTCATCCTTTGAGCATACCCAGATTGGTCCTTCCTAATGGCTTCTACAGAGCAGAGGCAGACTTTCTCTGTTTGCTGCCAATCCAACATTTGGAACTCTGGGGAGCCTGGTCATGATATTGATGATTATGGTGATGATGAAAAGCCTTCTCATTCGCTTTAGAGTGGGAAGGATTGTTGACTCATGAATTGCCAAACGATTTGAGTGTGTTTTGGAAGATTTGAGCAGACCAAATACCTCTCTTCCTGGAAGCTTTGGGGTGGGGAGAACCCCTGAGGTTGCCAATTATCCTTCCCCCATTTGGATGCTAAATGCCCATAAGCAAGTCATCACTGGTCTTCTGTGGATTTATTCATTCTTGAATTTAGAGGAATTAGCATCCTGGACTGTGAGCGCCCAGGTGAGAGGGAGGCAGACAGGGAGATCCATCAGAGCTATTAGGAAGGTTCTGTTGGTGACCAAGTTCTAAAGGTAGACTCCAGAGAATGGCAACAGCTTCAGGAATCTGGACCCCTTATGACAGAGAGAAGAGAAAGGCAGGAATCCCCTAAGCCCAGAGGGCTATTCCCAAGGAGATTCCTCAAAGGGAGAAAAAGGCTTCCAGGAAAGGGAAGTGAGACATGCTTTTCAACCAGGTGATCCCATTATACTTGAAAGTTCAGCCCATGCTCCTCAGGACCTTAGGGCTACCAGGACAAGTGTATCTCTATGTGGGGAATTTGTAATTACAGTTTTTATTACACTTTCTCACTAAAGACTCCCTTTTCTAGAAGCTAACAGAGTTCTGCTGGCAGATTGAAAAGAGAGAGTGTACCAGATAGGGGCTTGTGAACCATGGTATTAAAACTGCCGAAAGCCTTCAAGGATATCCATAGTGCTATGAAGAGAGAAGAGAGTTAGGTGGTCCTGTGAATAAAGCACTGGGTCTAGAGTCAGGAAAACCTGAGTTCAAATTGGACCTGAATTGTCTGTCCCTGGGCAAATCACTTAACTTCTATCTGCCTCAGTTTCCTCCACTATAAAGTGGGGGAAATACTAGCAGCTCCCTCCCAGGGTTGTTGTGAAGATCAAATGAAATATTTATAAACCACTTAGCACAGTGCTCAGCACATGTTGTTTCACTTATCTTCAGTTGTGTCTGGCTCTTTGTGATCCATTTGGAGTTTTCTTGGCAAAGATATTGGAACAGTTTGCATTTCCTTCTTTAGCTCATTTTTATAGATGAGGAACCTGGGGCCAACAGGATGAAGTGACTTGCCCAGGGTCACACAGCTAGTAAGTGTCTGAAGCCATATTTGAATTATGTCATTAAGAGCTATGGGATAGGCAGCTAGCCTAGAGACAAGAGGTCCTAGGTTCAAATCTAGCCTCAGACACTTCCTTAATTCCAATTGCCTAGCCCTTACTGTTTTTTTTTGCCTTGGGACCAACATTTAATATTAACTAAGGTTAGGGTTAAAAAAAGAGCTAATGGGAATGTTAATACAGTCAGGAAGCCTGGGGGCTGGCAAGGCAGAAGCTGTGGCCAATGTCCTAGAGAGGGCACAGTTCAACAAACATCTAACTCATACTATGCTCAAGACATTGTGTTCTGTGCTGAGCAGATAAATGCCAAATTGCCAAGGTCTCCAAGCCCTCTAAGAACTTAGGTTGTATGGGCAGGGACAGACTGAAGAGCCTGGGAGTCCTGGCCTCTTTGTATCCAGGCCCGTCACCTATACTTTCTCACAGTCACTTAGGGCCACCCCTAAACTCCCAACCCCCAAAGTATCTGAGCTCTGCAGTCATTCCCAAAAAGTAAAAACCAATGGTTCATCTCATCTCCACCACTCTCCCAAGAAAAGAAATTCTGGACTCCCAGGCTAAGATGGCCACAGAGTAGAAGCAAGGGTCTTCTTCTCTTCACCACCTATTGATACAAAGTGCCTCAAAAGGACAAAAACCAAAATCAGACAAGTGAAGGGGCTCTTCTATAGGGCGTATCCTTGAAGGTAGGCGGGGTTTGGGCATTCCCACACTATAAGGGGGTAAAATTACTCCTACCAAAGTGATAGCTGATCATCCCTCCTCTACTCCACCTATGGTACCAGAGTCAGAGGGAGCTCCAGGCAATCACTAGGTTCTCAGTGGGGCTGGCTGAGGACACCACAGACTTACCCCAGAGAGCATCAAGACTTGGGACCCCAGGAGGCCGAGGAACGTGGAGATTGGGTGCAGAGATAGGGTAGAGAGGGGCTGCACACAGTAGACACAGCAGACACTGAAAAATAGCCTTAGGGCAAAAACCTTTCTGTAGCTCGATTCAAAGACCTGCCCACCCTCTTCATTCACACTTATGACTGGTAAGGGAAGAAAAAACTAACACAGCAATGGCCACCAATATCCCAAAACTACAATGTGTGACTACCAAAAAAAAATTAGAAAAAACCTTGACCCTCCATAATTTCTATGGAGAAAAACTCCAGACTACAGAGGAGTCAGCAGAGGATGACAAACAAGCAAACACATCCAAATCTTCCAAAAAATATGGAAATTGGTCACACGCTCTTGAGGAGCTCAGATTTGAGATGATGAACCAAGTGAGAAAGACAGAAAAAACTTGGCAAGAAAAGTGGAAAATAGTTGAAAAAGAAAATAACAGTTTAAAAGACAGAATTTCCCACTTGAAAAAAGAAGTCCAGAAATCCAATGAAACGATAAGCAAATTGGAGACCAGAATTGACCTGCTGGAAGCCACAAAAAGCAGGATAGGCCAAACCAAAAAGGAAAATCAAACAATCATAGCTGAAAATCAGTCTTTAAAGACCAGAATTGGGCAAGTAGAAGCTAATGATCTCACAAGACAGCAAGAATTAATAAAGCAAAGTCAAAAGAATGACAAATTAGAAGGAAACATGAAATATCTCATTGAGAAAAATGATTGATTTGGAAAAAATTTCAGGAGAGACAATTTGAGAATCATGGGCCTACCTGGAAACCTGGAAATAAAAGAAATCTTGACATCACACTATAAGAAATTTTCTTTTCTTTTTCTTTTTCTTTTTTTTTTTTAAGGCAATGGGGGTCAAGTGACCAGGGTCACACAGCTGGGAAGTATCTGAGGTCAGATTTGAACCTAGGACCTCCTGTTTCTAGGCCTGGCTCTCAATCCACTGAGCTACCCAGCTGACCCCTACAAGAAATTATCTAAGAAAACTGCCCTGATGTTCTTGAACAAGAGGACAAAATAGACATTGAAAAGAGTCCATAGGTCGCCCTCTACATTAAATCCTCAAAAGACAATCCCTAGGAACGTAATTGCCAAATTCGAGAACTTCCAAGCTAAGGAGAAAATATTATAAGAAACCAGAAAGAGACAATTCAGATATCAAGGAGCACCAATCAGGATTACACATGATCTGGCAGCCTCCACACTAAAGGATTACAAGGCTTGGAATACAATATACAAGAAAAGAAATTATGAAGGCAGATTTCCAGCAGAAACCATAGAAACTCAGTGTGGCATAAGCACATGGTGGGCTGGACTCAGGGATCAGGAAGATCTAGGTGCAAATCCTGTTTCAAACATTTATTAGCTAATGAAACTTAGATAAGCCCCAAAGCTGAGCTTCAGCTTCTTCTTTAAAATGTTGGTGTTCAACTTCTTGACTTCTCAGGTTCTTTCTCTCCCTGACCCAATCATCCTAAGCACTCCAGAGGTGAGAGGGAGTGGACCCATAGACAAGATGGGCTCTAGGCCCTTGCAGTTTTGAATTGGGACTTCAATTTTTTCCAAGAGTAACATTTCTTTCCCAATGAATGGCTGCCATCTGGTGGCCTCTGTGAGAAAAGCTGGACTCCAGAGTTAGAAGGATCCTTGGAGGCCATTGAGTCCAACTCCCTCATTTTACAAGGAGAAAATGCAGGCCCAAGGAGGAGCAGTGATTCATCCAAAGTCACTCACATGATTAGAACAGAGTCCAGATTTGAACTCTAGACCTATGAAGAGCACAATCTTCTTTCTGAAAATTCCACAGTCATAGAGTGATAGAATTTGGGAGTAGAAGGAGCCTTCAAGGCTTTCTAGTCCAGTGACCCCATTCGGCAGACTTAGAAACAGAGATTCCAAGAGGAGCCATGATTTGCCCAAAGTCATATAAACAAATCTATGAGGAACCAAGTCTGGACCCAGACCTCCTGACTCTCAAGTCATAGATCATAGATATGGAAGGGACTGCAGAGGCTGCTGAATTCAATGCCCTTATCTTTCAGATATGGAAATGGTTGAGGGTCTGAGTTAACTTTCACCTCAGTTTCCCCAACTCTAAAATGAACATTATTATCCCCCATATTCCTTGGGTTCCCAGATGGTAGCTTCTAAAAAAGGTCAATTGGGCAGTGTGGTACAGTGTGTAGCCCTGGAGGTGGGAATCAGAAATGCTACAAATTAGGCCTTGATTTAGTTTTCTTTCGATTGTCTAGACCAGTGATTCCCAAAGTGGGCGCTACTGCCCCCTGGTGGGTGCTGCAGCGATCCAGGAGGGTGGTGATGGCCACAGGTGCATTTATCTTTCCTATTAATTGCTATTAAAATTTAAAAAAATTAATTTCCAGGGGGCTAAGTAATAATTTTTCTGGAAAGGGGGCGGTAGGCCAAAAAAGTTTGGGAATCACTGGTCTAGACTTAAGAAAGTGATAGAGAAAATGTGAATAATAACGGAAAAGTGTCTCAGGGTATTTTTTCACAGTAAGCAGACTGTTCAACATTTACCAGAGAAGCTTTGGGCCCATTCCTAAAGAAGTGATGAGACAGCCCCAATTTCTACTCAGAATTTATAATCCAGAAAGAAGGGAAAACCTGGCAGAGTCTGACATCTCATCCCCTTCCAAATGAAAGGAGAACAGATTTAGAGCAAAGATAAATGGTATCCCATGGATTCCATTTTATGGGAGAAGTTGGTTTAGGTGGGAGAAAAAGCTCTAAGGAAGGGGATTCTGAAGATTTCATAAAGGGAAACCATGAGGAGGGGGAGGAGAAGGAGAAAGAGGAAGAGGAGAAGAAAGAAGAGGAGGAAGAAGAGAAAGAGGAGGAGGAGAAGGAAGAAAAGGGGGAATAATCTAGACATATTGTGTGGATGGTGTCAGGGAGTGGAGAGGCGAGTTTCTTCCAGACCAATTTTTGCTTTTGTTTCCTTTACCCAAGAAAGGGATATTCAGACTCAGAAGGCTAGAGAAAAATGATTAATTGAAAACCAAGTTAAGTGAGGAGAGGTTGATAGCTTAGTTGACCTTAACAAGATTAAGTCACCAAGTTGGCATCAAGGCACAGCACTGTATTAAGAATCAGAGAACCTGGATTCAAATTCTGTCCCTGCTACTTGCCATCTGTGTGACTTAGGGTCAGTCACTGACCTCATAAGGCACTATGGGAAACCCTCTGAAAAATGGGGGAGGTCTCTAAAGGTCCTTCCAGCTCTGAATTTATAATCCTATGATGTATTCTAGGTCACTAAATCATAGGTGGCTATGATTTCTGAGTCTTTTACCTTTCACTGTGGAAAATCTGGGCCAAGTAGGAGAAAATGGTAGAAGGTAGATCCTTCTACATGTGCATTGATGCTTTCTGATAAAATTCCGGAATACATTAAGACAGAGAGAGCCTGTGAGTGCTTAGAAAGGGAAATAGCCATCAAGCAGGCACCATTATGGGGTCACTGGAAGAACTGAGGCTCCCTGGAAAGAGTTCTGGACCTGAAATCAGGCTATCCAGGTTCTGCCAACTTCCTGTGTGGCCTCTAGCAAGTGACTTTATCCCTGGGCCTTAGTTCCTTCTTCCATAAACTTAACAGTGTGTTTGGCAGGACCAGAAAGGAAAGTAGTTTGTAAACAGGAAAGGAGAGCAAGTGGGATGGTTACAGTGATGATTATTTTTTGTGTCTACAACACACAGAGCTTTTTTAAAAAATAGTTTGTGAGAGATATTTCACTATGATTGATTTCCTTAGAAACTTTGTTTTCCATTTTGCACACTTACAAATGGGGACCCAGCATCTTTATTGGGCTGCTACCGAGGCCTAGGACACAAGACAGGTGAAGAATTCCTGCTCTGACCCTCAGTTTGGCAAAGAATCAGGGGATTCCCAAGGCAGAATGGAGCCTGCACTGGTAGGAGTTGTTTCTGTGTAGTTGGTCACAAGGAGTCATTCAGTTCTAGAATGGAACAAGAACGCCCACAAATAACAGAGATAAAAATAACAGCATATCTCAAAGAGACTCAATAAGACATTCTAGATAATTTCACTCAGTTGAAATCCTACTCGACTGTGAGGGAGGTGGGAGGAGATCCTGGCTTAGCTCTACTGGCTGAACCTAACACAGTTGGCCATGCCACAGAGCCACTGGGCATAGCACTGGCCTCCAAAATTTTTTGAGAAAAGTATCAAAATGTGGTCAAAGTGGGGCAGCTGGGTGGTCAAATCTGGACTCAGACACTTTTTAGCTAAGTGACCCTGGGCAAGTCATTTAACCCCAATTGCCTAGTTCTTACCTTGGGACCAACACTTAGTATTGATGGGAGGATTATATTTATCGAGCCTCAGTGTTTCCTGAGCTCTGCTGCTTTGACTCTCCTTAGTAGGAGAAGAGGAAGCATCCACAGAGCTTAGACTGCTATGGATCACAGACTTCTGTGTCTGGAGTTCTTGGAAAATGAAATGGGAAATTCAGAATTTCAGAAGAGCCAAAGAACAAAGAGTATGGAATGTGAGAGGTGGAGAGTCAGAGAAAATAGGAGTGTCTGATCTAGGAGGGACTAAGTACACAGGATATCTATCAGTTCTAGTCAAGGAAAAACCAAGAATGTGAAAGCTCAGAGTGATCTCAGAATAGAGACTGTCACATTTCAGAGGGGCTTTAGAACATGGTCTGTTTGGATCTAGAAGGGATCTTAGAACAGGGGATGTCACACCTGGGAGAGATCTTAGAACAACAAAACAGAATGAGAGATCTTAGAATAAAGACTGAATTTCAGAGGAACTTTAGAACAGAGGGTGTCAGGGTTGGAGGGGGCCTTAGAACAGGGGATGTCAGATCTGGAAGAGGCTTTACTATGGCAACATTGAGAAGATGGTTTGGAGTGGGGAAAGACTTGAGGCAAGAAGGTCAATTAAGATTCTGGAGAGAGGAGATGAGGGTCTCAATAAAGTAAAATATTTGAGCTGGGAAGGATCTTAGAACATAGACTACCAGGAGTGGAAGAGTCCTCCAAAGATTGAATGTGGAGCCTTGGAACATTGCTTAGAAGAAAGAACAAAAAGTGTTGAAGCTAGGGCTGAGGTGGAGAAGGGACAGTTTCTATACTAACTAGTCCAATGCCTTCATGTTTCAGAAGGAAAAATGACCAGCCCAAGGCCACACAGTGACAGAACTGAGACTAACCCATTGGCTAGCCACTCAGTAAATTGACATTTATTAATCACCTACTATATACCAAGCACTATGTACTAAGCCCAGGGGATCCAAGAAAGACAAGAAATAATCCCTGCCTTCAAAGAGCTCACAGTCTAATCGGGGAGACAACATGTAAACACACTGTACAGATAAACTAAAGACAGGATAAGTGGGAGATGATCAACAGGGGGAAGGCATTGGTAAGAAGAGGGATTGGGAAAGGTTTCCTGTGGATGGTGGGGTGTGACTTTTGCTTTTAGATGGGATTTGAAGGAAGCCAGGGAAGCCAAGAGGCAGAGATGAGGAAGTAAAGCATTCCAAGTATAGGGAGAGTCAGAGAAAATACCTGGGGTCTTATGCCAGGAGGCTAGTGTTACCGAGTGTGTGTGTGTGTGTGTGTGTGTGTGTGTGTGTGTGTGTGTGTGTGTGTGTGTTGGGGTGGGTGCAGTAAGATGTAAGAAACCTGGAAAGGTGGGAGGGAGATGGGTGATAAAAGGCATCAAAGGCTAAAAGAGGTTGCTATATTTGATTCTGGAGGTGATACAGCCAATGGCATTTATTGAGTAGGGAGTGACATGGTCAGATCTGTACTTTGGCAACTGCATGCAAAGGATGGACTGGGGTGGGGAGAGCCTTGAGGCAGGCAGACCCCTCAGCAGCTATTGTCATAGTGCAGGTGTGAGGAGATGAAGGTCTGTCCCAGACTAGGAGCAGTGTCAGAAGAGAGAAAGGAGCATATTGGAGAGATAGTCCAAGGTTTTGACAATGGCTTGAATATGGAGAGTGAGTTTGGGGGCCTGGGGACCCTCTAGAGTAATAAGGAATGTAGGAAGGTGGAGAATAAGTTCCATTTTAGACTGACCACTAGTCTAGGTGATTTATCATTAAGTTAAGGATTTGGGGATGATGGTGGAAGGAAGAAATCTACCCAGGCACCTGAAGAACCAACCCAGCATTAGTCACAGCCCAGACCAGCCATTTGTGCTTCACTTTCTGGCCACCATGCTTCAGCAACCTTCTTCTTCCCCCAGTCCTGGGATTTCTTCCTCCTTTTTGAGGAAGGGCCCAGACCTTTCCCTGGACTGTCCCACCAAGGGTAACCTTCCCTCCCTTCTCTCCCTTTCATGGATTGTCTTCTTTGCTTTTTCTTTCTTTTTCTTTTTTTTTTAAACCCTTGTACTTCGGTGTATTGTCTCATAGGTGGAAGATTGGTAAGGGTGGGCAATGGGGGTCAAGTGACCTGCCCAGGGTCACACAGCTGGGAAGTGGCTGAGGCCGGGTTTGAACCTAGGACCTCCCGTCTCTAGGCCTGATTCTCACTCCACTGAGCTACCCAGATGCCCCTTTGCTTTTTCTTTTTAAAAAACTTTTTCCCCATGATTACATGATTTATTTTCTCTCCCTTTCCTCTTCCCTCCCCGCTCCCAGAGTTGACAAGCAATTCCACTGGGTTATACAAATGTTATCACTTGACACCTATTTCCATATGATTCATTTTTTAAATTAAACTCTTAACTTCTGTGTATTGGCTCATAGGTGGAAGAGTGGTAAAGGTGGGCAATAGGAGTCAAGTGACTTGCCCAGGGTCACACAGCTGGGAAGTGTCTGAGGCTGGCTTTGAACCTAGGACCTCCCGTCTCTAGGCCTGACTCTCAATCCACTGAGCTACCCAGCAGCCCAATTCACTTTTGCTATAGAGCAATCTTTTAGAGCCAAAACCCCAAATCATATATCCATATAAACAATTGATAAGTCACATGTGTTTCTTCTGTGTTTCTACTCCCACAGTTCTTTCTCTCAATGTAGATAACATTCTTTCTCTTAAGTCCCTTGGGATTGTCCTAGATCATTGCATTTCTACTAGTAGTAAAGTCCATATATTGGATCATTCTACAGTGTTTCACTTTCTGTGTACAATGGTTCTTGTACTTGGTTCTGCTGATTTCACTCTGCATTAGTTCCTGGAGGTTCTTCCAGTTTCATGTAGAAATCTATCATTCCTTTTGTTCAGCCACCCCCAATCAAGGGACACCCCCTCATTTACTAATTTTTTGCCACCACAAAGAGCGTGGCTATGAATATTTTTGTACAACCCTTTTTTAAAATTATCTCTTGGTATAAACCTAGTGGTGGTATTGCTGGATCAAAGGGAAGGCAAGGAATGTAAGCATCTTGAGGGCAAGCATTATACATTTTATTTGTATTTGTATCCCAAGAACCAAGCTCAGTGCCTGGCATGTAGTAAAATGTTTGTCAGCTCCCTCTCACTCATTTCTCCCTAGTGCCTTCTTCTCTCCTCAGCCAAGGACCAACCTGGCTATGGAGTCACCACCTATGGGATTTTTGTGTCCCACTATTCTGGCCTTTTAAAAAGCACAACAGCTTATGAATATATCCCTTTAAAGGCTGAAGGGGCTGCAGTCAGTAAGGGAAGACCAAGACTGATGAACACATGCCAAAGAATCATAGGCAGAGAGCTCAATGGGACATTAGAGGTAAAACTCTCAATGTACAGAGGAGAAAATGAAGCTCAGGGAGGCAAGTGACTGCCCTAAGGTCATAAAGGTGGCTAAACTGGGTCTGGTGAACTTTTCACTGTCCCATACCTAATTAAGCTCTTTTACTTATCAACTAAGCAATCAAAAATATGCCTCCCAACATTTAATGTAACATGTGGTTCTATGCTATTTGGTGGCGAATGTGTAGTTATAATAGGTGCTAAAATAGATGGATCCAGGAATTTCATCTCTAATTCCTGACCATCACATTCCACCTCCCCATTTATTTATGCATCACTATTTTGTCAGGGTTTAATAGTTCCATTATTTTGCGAGGATTTACTTTTTTCACAACACTTTCCTTCATTTTCTATTCCATTGCTCTCACTTGTTGTTACAGTATTTATTTATTCCTTCCCACAATTTTTATTTTTGTTTCCTAAAACTGTGCTATCCTGTGCATACCCTTCATAATGCACATCTCCCTTTTGCATATCCCTTTTCTGGCAGTTGCCTCCTGCTACTTGAGAGTATTTAGGACAAGCTCCACTTTTCACATATTCTTGCATTGTTTGCAAGTCTGGGGCTTGTTGGGACTCATGGCAACAACCATGATTACAAAAGTTACTATCTTGCCTTTGATATGTATTGTTAACCCTGTCGTTATTACAGTTATATGAATTCTGCCAATAACCATTGTTGTTAAAGTTATTGCTTCAATTTACCCTAAATCCTTATTCATTGAACTGTCCTCTAAAATGACACTCTTTCACCATGTGTCCAACATGGTTACATAAATAACATCTAGGGGAATTTTGCCTGTTTGTTCTGGAACTGTAGTCACTTTTAGCAGGTCTGTAAGGTCTCCCTTTTTTTCTTTTTTTAAAAAACCCTTACTTTCCATCTTGGAATCAATATTGATTCCAAGGCAAAAGAAAAGTAAGGGCTAGGCAATGGGGGTTAAGTGACTTGTCCAGAGTCACACAGCTGGGAAGTATCTGAGGCCAGATTTGAACCTAGGACCTCTGGTCTCTAGGTCTGGCTCTCAAACCACTGAGCTACCCAGCTGCCCCCAGGTGTGTAAGATTTTAAAGTTGCCACTGCTTTTATCTTTTTTATCTCACTTTCCTTAAGCTTTTGGTTTGCTTCTTTTAATTGCTTTCTTAAGTCATCAATCAAGTCATTTTTGTCCTTTGCCTGTCTGTCTTTATCTGCTTGGTAAATATAGTTAGCTGTTATTTTAAGTTTCTCCAGACCCATAGTATACCAGTTAGGGCAATCGTTTCTAAAATAGTTTCTTACAGAGGGACAAGAATTCTTTACAAATTGTCTTTAAATGTATCCTGTGTTATCATTGGATAAAATGTCCATTTCTAGTCATTTCTCCCCACAATCTATAAGTCTGTCCAAAAATGTTGCTGGTGTTTCCTCTGCTTCCTGTGTTAATCTTTCCAATTTTTATCATGTGCCAGGGTGCTTGGAATTTGCTTTCATGACTTCTAGAATAGATTCACTAGCCTTTCCAAAATATCTGTATGCTTTAATGGAATTCATCTCAAGTTCCGGATTTTCTAATAAATAGTATATATCTAAAACCATCAACAAGCATCATATGCAATTGGGATAAATCAGAAGCATTCCCAATAAGATCAGGTGTGAAACAAGGACGCCCATTATCACCTCTATTATTTAACATCGTACTAGAAACACTAGCAATAGCAATTAGAGAAGAAAAAGAAATTGAAGGTATTAAAATAGGCAATTAGATGAATTCCAGGTTAATATGGCAGCAGAGTAAAAAGCAGCTGCTTCACCTCTCCTAACCGAAACATATAGGACTCCTCAAGGGGACATAAAAACGAGTCCAGACAAACGAAGAGACCCCACAACAAGGTGGAGCATTGAAGGTACGTGGGATTGGGGCATTTCCATGCTATAAGGGGGTGAAATAGCTCTACTAAAACGCAAGCTGAGCAACCCCCACCCCCTCCCACACACCATCTACAGGGCCAAAGCCAGCGCACAAGAGCTAGAGCAAGTTTGGGGCATCCATTAAGTCCTTGACAGCTACCTGGGACCACCAGGGCCTGTTCCTGAGA
Organism: Gracilinanus agilis; assembly: GCF_016433145.1. Lineage (NCBI taxonomy): Eukaryota > Metazoa > Chordata > Mammalia > Didelphimorphia > Didelphidae > Gracilinanus > Gracilinanus agilis. The sequence goes on along the minus strand of NC_058134.1, from coordinate 299,743,428 downwards.
GCAGCAAGACTTAAGACCCCAAGAGGACAAAGAACTCGCGGACTTTGAACACAGACCTTGAGCACAGGCGCAAGTGAAGGCACAGACGCAGGCGAAGGTGAAGGCTCAGAAACCCTGAGTGGGGAACCAGTGCAGATGGGTGCACAACTGTGGAAGCAGTGCCCTGAGACTGTTAAAGGAGCTTCAGGCAGAGGATCAAGCAAGGGGGACCACCAGGAGGCTTGACCCAGAGAACAACAAGACCTGACACCTCAGGAGCCTAAAGAGCACAGACAGACCCTGAGTGTGAGGATAAAGCTGAGAAGGTGCTGGGCTAACAATGGAAAGCCAGAATCGGGAAGCAGTCTGAGTTCTTAGCCAAGAACCTTCAGCACCAAGTTCAAAGTGGGAACTGCCTCAACAGGAAGTAACCAACATACTTGAAGAGATAGTGTCTCTCGTCACTTCCTGTGGGTCCACCTCTAATTCAAGTGGACAAATGGCAGCCTCTACACTGATTTGGACTGCCCCAAGGGCAGTCCCTTGTTCTTGATTTGTTACTTATTGTCATGTGTAGGTAACTCATCTCCCCTCCCCACTAAGGGAGGTGGGGATGATATCATCTTGGGTAAGTAGAGTTTAGACTATGAATGGGCTAGAGCTAATTCCATTTACACAGTAGAGAACTCTATTCACTATTATAGTATCCACTATGATAGTAATTAGAAGAATTATTCACAGGGAGAGGTTGGAGAACTAAATGGTCTAAGATGATAAGGGGGTGTGTGGGAAAGAGGGGAGTGAATAGTAGAGGACACCAAGAGAAACTTGAATGAATAAGAAAAATAGGATAATCTATTACACACAGAGAGGGTATGGGAAGGGGAGGGGATGAATACTATTATAAGAAGGAGAGGAAGAGAGCATTAAGAGGTAATATTTAAACCTTAATCTCAGTGGAATTAACCCTGAGAGGGAAGAGTAGCTATATCCATTGAGATATAAAACTCTATCTAACCCTACTGAGAAAGTCAGAAGGGATAAACCAAGGGGAGCAGAGGAGTGGGGAGGTCAAAAAAGGGGGGGAGGAGAAGGGAGAGGGAATTCATTGGGCCTTAAAAATAAAAATAGGGGAATAACAAGGGAGTGGGTAGAAAGGGTAGTAAATCAAGGGAGGGGACAAGGGTTACTGTTTTAAAACAAATCACTGGTTTAAAAGGAAATAGCCTAAGAAGAAGGGGTAGAACTAAGAGAGGATACCAACATGTTGGGGAATACACAAATGATAATTATAACTCTGAATGTGAATGGGATGATTGATTATACTACATTAAAAAGCTTTTGTACAAACAAAAACAATGCAACCAAAATCAGAAGGGAAACAATAAATTGGGAAAAAAATCTTTATAACAAAAAACTCTGACAGGGGTCTAATTACTCAAATATACAAGGAGTTAAATCATTTGTATAAAAAAATCAAGCCATTCCCCAATTGATAAATGGGCAAAGGACATGAATAGGCAATTTTCAGATAAAGAAATCAAAACTATCAATAAGCACATGAGAAAGTGTTCTAAATTTCTAATAATTAGAGAAATGCAAATCAAAACAATGCTGAGGTATCAACCCACACCTAGAAGATTGGCTAAAATGATAGTAGGGGAGAGTAATGAATGCTGGAGGGGATGTGGCCAAATTGGGACATTAATTAATGCATTACTGGTGGAGTTGTGAACTGATCCAACCATTCTGGATGGCAATTTGGAACTATGCTCAAAGGGCTATAAAAGATTGCCTGCCCTTTGATCCAGCCATACCATTGTTGGGTCTGTACCCCCAAAGAGATCATAGATAAACAGACTTGTATGAAAATATTTATAACCGCGATTTTTGTGGTGGCAAAAAACTGGAAAACGAGGGTATGCCCTTCTATTGGGGAATGGCTGAACAAACTGTGGTATATGCTGGTGATGGAATATTGTTGCACTGAAAGGAATAATAAACTGGAGGAATTCCATGTGAACTGGAAAGACCTCCAGGAATTGATGCAGAGTGAAAGGAGCAGAGCCTAAAGAACACTGTACACAGAGACCAATACACTGTGGTAAAATAGAATGTAATGGACTTCTGTACTAGCAGCAATGCAATGACCCAAGACAATTCTGAGGGATTTATGGAAAAGAATGCTACCCACATTCAGAGGAAGAACTACAGGAGAGGAAACACAGAAGAAAAGCAACTGCTTGAACACATGGGTTGAGGTGGACATGATTGGGGATGTAGACCAGAAACTACCACACCTATGCAACTATCAACAATTTGGAAACAAGTCTTGATTGATGACCCATGTTAAAACTATGGGGGGGGGGAGGTCAGGGGGTGAAGGGGAAAGTAAGAACATGAATCATGTAACCATGATAACTTTTCTAAAAAATAAAAATTATTTTAAAAAAATAGGCAATGAGGAGTCTAAGCTATCACTCTTTGCAGATGATATGATGGTCTACTTAAAAAATCCTAGAGAATCAACTAAAAATCTAGTAGAAATAATCAACAACTTTTACAAAGATGCAGGATACAAAATAAATGCATATAAATCATCAGCATTTCTATATATTTCCAACACATCACAGCAGCAAGAGTTGGAAAGAGAAACACCATTTGAAAATCACCCTAGACAATATAAAATATTTAGGAATCTATCTACCAAAACAAACACAGGAATTATACGAATACAACTACAAAACACTTTCCAAACAATTAAAACTAGATCATCATTAATCAACCCTCTGTATTTGACACTTGCTGGATTTTCCACAGGCCATGGAGTGAGCTCATAATTATTTTGTGTTTGTTCAATAAATTGTTGTTTTTCTCTCCTAGTTAATAATTTATCCATAAGAATTTCAAAATCCAAAAAATCTGGATCAGAAATCCTAATTACTCTCTTAAACGCCCTAATCACTCCCATTGGTTCATCATCAAACTTTGGGGTTCTCTTTTTAATTGTGTCCAAATTGGCTTGCATGAAGTGTTTATGGGATTTAAGATGCACAATTCCCTATCAGGTGACATATAAGGTATGTCTTGGAGAGGAGATTGTTAGCTAATTGTAGCTTAGTAAGTACTTATTGTTTTTCAGCACCCCCTGTTCTAGTAACTCCTTGTGGTACCACACTGTACATTGCCCCTTTAACTTTGGTAAGTTCTAAGCATTGAACCTCCACTTGCTCAAGCTTTGCTTGCAGGGTTAGATCTAGTTGCTTTATTTCACTGTTCCCTAAGGTTGTCCAGCCAGTAACATTACGTTTTTTAAAAATTGCCACTACAATCTCCTCGAATTGGTAGAGGCAGCCCACTAGAAGAATCAGGAGAAGCAAATAAGACAGAGCCCTACATATGGCCATATCAGCAATTGATAATAAAGCTTGGAACCCCCCAAAATCATGTAGGTAATCTGGTACAATTACCATACAGAAAAAAGGTACCATTTTAGTATAATACCAGATAATCTCCATAGTGCTTTGTTCAGGCACACTGGAAAAATAAGCTTCCTGAGTAAAATGTATTTCCTCAGGGATACAGTAGGAATTATTACCTTCCACTGTTATAACTACAATGCAGTCTGCTGAAAACTGCTTGCAAATAGCTGTTTGATTGACAGCTGACTGGGAGATAGATTATGGAGCCCCCTAGTTGGTGAGAGAGAGGTACTGCAGCTGTCAGTCAATCACATTGCTGCATCTGTCTCCTCAATTACATTATCTGCCTGCTCCCAGAAGCCTCCCCATCTCCCCTCCCCAAGATTCTAAATGGTTTCTGACCTTCAAAAACATTTCAAATCTCTAAGTTCTCATCCTGTATCAGCTCGCCAACTAAAAAAACAGAATGTAGCTAATAAAATCAGAAGACTAATAAGAGAACTCAAGTGGATAGATGTAGTTTCCACTTAGAGAACTCCCTAAATACCCAGCTGTGATCTTCAGGTATTCTAACCTCCTGTTAGTGAGAGTGAAGCAGAATCACTTTCTCTCACTGAGCCAGTTGAGCAAAATACCTTGGAGACAATGTTATATAAAAGTAGTATCTCTATTTATTCAAAGAGAGGGAACAAACCAAGGATCAGAACAAGGTGTCCCTGACTCTAAAGGATCTAGCTGCCCAATGCACCACAATCTACTTCCCTCTCAAGAGGGAGTCTTCTGGTCTTCAAGCTAACCTACTAGCTCCCTGTTTCTACCTAGGTGTTCTCCAAAAGGAGCTGGCTAAGCTGCCTATCTATGACCCTTAGTAGTTGGTTTGGTTGAGTTCAAAAGCTGTCTCCAAAACTCATTATGATTGCTCTCAAAACAGCTAAGTCCAACTGCAGTGAGTCTGACCCCTGAGGTAAAACCAAAGCCAACCTGACAGGATTTTAGACAAAACCTTATGGAAAGTTGATAAAAACACAGTAGGTATAGTCAGATCTTTTGCTAGATGTTCTTCAGTCAAACAGAGAACCTACAAAGATGAATTTATGGCTTTTCCTTCTCCACAGACAGGCTGAGGTAGCCAAGCTCTGACAAGCCAACCTTTCATCCTCCCTTCAGGACAGGAAGAGTTCCTTCACTACCCCAGGAAGTCACTCACTCTAACAGTTGTCCCTTCCAAACTGTTCCTCCTCTGTCCCCTGCCTGCTAAAATCCTTTCTCTAGAGTTCCTAGCATGTGCCTTAAGGACAGCCTTCCACTTCTCTTAAATCTTATCCATATCCCCATCCTTTTCTCATTACATCATTAATCAACCCTCTGTATTTGACACCTGCTGGATTAGACATGAGCAGAACTGCATATATAGAATATGGAGCCCAAGGTAAATGGTACAGTGGATATTAGTCTGAACTTGGAGCCAGGAATTCATGAGTTCAAAGCCCACCTTAGTTGCTTATTATCTGTGTAACCCAGTATACCCCTATCTGGTTTAGTTTCATCAAAATGAGGAATTGTAAAAGAACCTGCCTCCTAGGGGAGTTGTGAGGATCAGATGGATACACATAACAGATGCTTAGCACTTTGCAAAGAATAACCCCCAAATCTCATTGCGCTTTTAGATTTTAATAGCTTAAAATTGCAGTGAGACTTTTGGAACATACTGAGTAAAGAAACACTAGTTAATATTATACAGTGTTAGCCTTTGATTCCTGAAGACCTGGGTCCAAACTCTGACTTACTAAAGTGGCCTGAACTTCAAAAACCATTTTCTTGAGACCCTACTCATGGGTGGGAATTGATTCCTCAATGCTCCATGTCTGAGAAAGGGGCAGAGTCAAAGTAATGTTTTGGTTTCTGGGTTACAGACTCTTGAGGTTCTTGATGGAGACAAAGTCTGGGAAGAAGCTGACAGGTAGAGGAACAAGCAGCCACTAGTATGTCCCTCTCCCCAGCTTGCTATAATGGAGACTTCAGAGAATCCCCCATGGATGAGATCTGTGAGCCTCTCTCTTGACTGGGCTGAGCTGTTCCCTTCCCAATGGGAGAATTAATGGACTCTGTGTATTGCCTGGGTATGTTCTTTTCCATATACCTTCTCTGACTTGTGTTTGCTCTCATCTTGGATAAATGGATTTATTTGCTATTTGCTACAGTTATTCACTTGATGAGAAAAGGGTCAGGTCTTGGATGTATAGCTTGGGCTCACTCTTAAAACATAGCAATCAGGAGCCCAACTTGAACCTAAAAACTATATCCCCAGACTACCAATATTTAAGTGGTAAGAGGGATAGATATAATTCTAGCCCAGCACCAGCTTTCTGAAGGAGGAGGAGGAAGAGAAGGAGGAGGAAGAGGAAGAGGAGGAGGAGGAGGAGGAGGAAGAAGAGGTCAGCCTTTTGCTTCCCCTTCTTGGCAGATGGATGAGGACAGACTATGTTTGCCTCCCTTCTGCCCCATCCAGACTCCCCATGTGGACACACATAACTTTCATGAACAAACCCCACAGCACACACTCACTCTGGGACCTTGGGGAAGCCTCTTAATACCGCTCTGTATAAGGAAAGTACATATACATATAAGGACTGACATTCCCCCCAGCTCTAAATCTGTCATCAGTCAATAGTGCCTGGACACCAGTAGAGGGCAGCAACGTACTTCCAGTGGTTGTTGCCACTCACTAGGCTGTTTAGACTGCTTCCAAGCAGCTTTCTAGGTAGGCTCTCTTCTTTGGCTTTCCTTTGCCCCCAATTTTACATAAGAGGAAATCGAAGCCCAGAGGCAGGAGAGGTCCTTAAAATACAGAATATCGGGGCTGGAGGGGGTCTTAGAGAACATCTTGTCCAATTCCTACCTTGTGCAGAGAAGCAAACTAAGCCAGAAAGGGCAGGCACTGAGTTAGGTCCCACATGAGGGAATAAAGACAGGTTGGTTCCCAGGTTCTCTGACTTCCAAGCCAGGGCTCTTTCCCCTACATTACAGCTGTTGCTGAGAAAAGGAGGGACAAGATCGGGGAGCATGTGAAAGGGGGAAGGCAGAATGGAGGAGAAATGAGAGAAAAGGAGGGAGAGGAGAATGGGTAATATTAGTAGTAGGAAGAGAGGGGAGAGGAGGGGTGAGGAAATAAGGAAAGCTGGGAAAGAATGAAAAGAGGGAAAAAGAAAGAGTTGCACGGAGAGTGGATGAGGGAAGATATGAAAAAGAGGAAGGAGGCTAATAGCTGCCCCCCACACACAGCTAAATGATTATATATTTGAGCTTAATTTTCTATGTCTATGTTCATCTAACCTTCCTGTTTCTCCTTATAAAACAATGGAATTTGAAGATGGTGGGGGGGGTCATCTTTATTATTTTTGTACTCTTGGAGCTTCCAGAACAAAATCTTTCACAGACTGGAGAAATGTTTGTTCAATTGAGTAGATTAGAAGGGAAGGCAAAGGGAGGAGAGAGGAGGACTTGAAAAGTTCTAGGGCAGGTAGAGTAGAGGTGAGAGAAGAGGAAAGAAGGGGGGAAACATAAGCTAAGGAAGCTAGGAGTTAGGAAGAATTTATGTTTATATATATATTTATATTTATATTGTGTCTGACTCTTTGTGACCCCATAACCCCATGGAGCTATCTGGGGGTGGGGTTTCTTGGTAAGGACAGTAGAGTGGTTTGCCATTTCCTTCTTCAGTGGATCTTTTTGTCAGGCAATCAGAGGCTAAGTGATTTGCCCAAGGTCACACATGTAGGACATTTCTGAGGCTGGATTTGAACTCAGATCTTCCTGAATCCAGGCCCAGTGTTCTAACCACTGAGCCATAGATGTCTCCTGCCCATAATTCTCTCTCTCTTTCACTCCCTCTCTCTCCCCATCAATCTTCCAATTGGCACTGAGAAGTAGGGACCCCAGAAAGGTGAGAATTTTCCTGGTGCTGGAAGGCAGATCATGGAAGCCTCTCCTCCTAACACTGACCCTTGACTTCCTACTAGCTTACCACCACCACCCCCAACACTACCACCAGGTAAAGTTAGATTTTTTTCCTTTAGAATATTTTTCCATGGTTACTTGATTCATGATCCACCTGTCCCCCTTCCTCTATTCCCTCCCCACTCCCAGAGGCCATTAGCAGTTCCACTGGGTTATACATGTATCATTGTTCAAAGCCTATTTCCATGTTATTCGCATTTGCAGTAGAGTGATCCTTTAACATCAAAACCCTAATCATATCCATATTGAGCTTTAGCTTTAGATCATTTATGATTGATCATGTTTTTCTTCTGTGTTTCTCCTCCCACAGTTCTTTCTCATAAGTTCCTCTGGATTGTCCTGAGTCATTGCATTGCTACTAGTAGAGAAGTCTCTTAATGTTTGATTGTACCACAGTGTATCAGTCTCTGTGTACAATGTTCTCCTGGTTCTGCTCCTTTCACTCTGCATCAATTCCTGGAGGTCTTTTCAGTTCACATAGAATTCCTCCAGTTCATTATTCCTTTCAGCACAATAGTATTCCATCACCAGCATCTACCACAATTTGTTCAGCCATTCCCCAATCAAAGGACATTCCTTCATTTTCCAATTTTTTGCCACCACAAAGAGTGTAGCTATAAGTATTTTTGTACAAGTCTTTTTCCTTATTATCTCTTTGGGGTACAAACCCAGCAATGGTATGGCTGGGCCAAAGGGCAGGCAGTCTTTTAGTGCTTTTTGGGCATAGTTCCAAACTGCTCTCCAGAAAGGTTGGACGAATTCACAATTCCGAAGTTAGCTCTTTAGTGAAGACATTTTCCAAAGTGGCAGTCAGAATCTTAGTCACAAAGCACACCCCTCCCCAATCTTTGGGCACACAGTCTCACCAATACACACAGTGTACTTGAGTGAGAGTGGGCTCAAGCTGAAAGTACAATTGCAGTGAGGCACCTTTGTAAGGAACACCCATGGCCAAGCAAGGCTGAGGAAGTTTTTTCATAAATGTTTGTGGGTCCATCTCTTGACTGGATAGATGTGATTGCAGGAGCAGTAGGAAGAGAAAGGCCAAGAAGGATGAAATCTCTGGGTCTCTGAACAGCTATTGCTCCCTCCTCTTTCTCCAACCCAGGGGACCCAACCCAAGAAAGGTCTCCAAGAGGATTCCTGAAGGAGCTGCCTGAGCCACTAGGAGCATAGAACAGGCTTAGTTCCCACCTACTTTGTAACCCTCTGAGCTGGGGCTGGGGCTGAAGGGATAAGAGAGGTTTCAGCACCAAGGAGGGAGCCAGCAGCCTCATCCTGCCTCTCTGGATGCTCTTCACCTATAGGGACCTGACCTTCCTAATGAAACAAGAGCATTGCACAGGCATTAACCAATGTCCTGGGACCGAGAGCAGCCTGATTTCCAAACTCATAGTGGGCCTCAGTTTCCTCCCTTGTAAAATGAGGGGGTGGACGTGAAGAAGCCAGCCCACTCTTAATTTTCCAGGCTTGTTTCTTCCTACGGGATCAAGCCTGCCAGGGATTCTGCCCTGCAGGGGGAGGTGTTAGCCTGCGCAGCCAGCTACTCCAGTGGAACACAGCTGGGTGAGGTGGGGCAGAGGATGGGGGTGGTGGTTCAACATCTGCTCACTGTGGAGGACACTACTCTGCCTGACTTGGTAACGTGACCTCTGCAGGCTCTGGAGCCACTCTTGGGCACTTCGACTTCATGCATGGACAGAGGAGCAATCCCTGGCGGAGGAACCCCTGGGATGCTGATCAGGGCACAGCAGAATCACCATCTCTGAGACCCAAAGTCTGTGCCTTCATCGGGCCCACCAAGGAGCCGGGCATGAGAGGGCAATGGGGTTTGGTGGGTGGCCATGGAAAGGTGAAATTGGGAGGGATACAAACTCACAAAGGTCGGCTGTGGCAAAGACAGGACATCAAATCTGGTGCTCCTACCCCAAAAGGTTTTTCCTCAAAACGGGAAAGGGATGAGACAGCACCCAAACCGTTCCATATTCTCTGTTCTAAGATCCCTCTCAGCTCTGATATTTCATTTTCTAAACCCCCACCACTACCACCTTCTCCCAGCTCGAATATATTCTTTTCTTAGGTCTTTTTCTGCTGAAATAATCTCCAATCTAAGGTCTTTCCTACTCAATCAGTCTGCTTTGTGACCTGAAGCCCCTTCCAGGTATGTCCCACTGTGATTCTTTGGGGTCTGGAGGAAAAGAGGTAGTGGGGAAGACTCAAAGGATTTAAGGGGATTAGGGAGGGATCAGGCAGCTCCAGCCATGAGCTGACTGGGGGTGGGCGTGGGCCCTGGAAGGGGGAGAGGGATTCCTTTGTTGGGTCAGAATTTCTTCTAGTTCTCAAATCTAAAGAGAGGAGTTGAGGCGGGGGAGGGGGAGTTGGGTAAGGAAAATTGTCCAGGAAAAAGGGCTCAGTCAACTGGATCCTGGGGAAGAAGACTCTTCCCCTTGTTGGGTACACACACACACTCTCTCACATAGACTCTGATACAGACAAGTCTCTTTGTCTCCCTTGTCTCTGTGTCTCTCTGTGTCTCTGTGTCTCTGTGTGTCTCTCTCTCTTTCTCAGCTGAGGATGAAACTTCTCCACGGGAGTTCTGGGCTCCGTCCCTCCCCAAAGACAAAGGGCTTTTCAAATCAATTCAGTTGTGGTGAGTTCGCTTCAATTCAGTCCCATCCAAAGCAGCCGCCTCTTTCAACCGGGTTCAGCTCAACCCCATTGCATTGCCCTCCACCCCATTTGTCTTTATTGGCCACCCTCTGTGAGCCCAGGGCTCTGTGGGGTTGGGGGTTGGGGGTTGGGGTTGGAGAGAGACAAGAAGAAGAGACCCAGTGCCTGCTTTCCTCTTCTCCAAATCTCTCAGTTTGGGGGGAGGTGTGTGCCAGGCCCGAGTCAGAAAGACCACAGGAGCCAGAGGCATCCCTTGCAGTATGGAAGGAGCCTTGAACTACAAATCTGCTCCCTGGATTCCCTGAACCTCCCTATAGCCCAGGACAACCTTTGCTGGCCTTGGAGTTAGGGAACCCGAGTCATCCAGATGAGAATGAAGGTTCCCAGGAGAAAGGGCCAACTTCCTTTTTTTGTCTGTTCCCAGTGCCCAGCTCAATGCTCAGCACACAAAGAATTAGTAAATGTTCATTAGATGGCTGGCTGGCTGGCTGGCTGACTGGCTGGCTGGATGAGTGAATGAGGCCTGCCTCACACAGGAGCAGCTGTTTGAGCATGGAAGGGCATTTCTTTCTCTGAGCCTTAGTCTTCAGAGGGGGACAGTGTCATGTTTCTGTTCATGTCAAAAGCTTCTTGTAAGGCTAAAATGAGAAAGGTGTATAAAGCAACATAGAAATGCTATTTATTATTATCATTAAAATGAAGACTCAGCTTCTTAGGATGTTAGAACAGATGAATTACAGTTACATATAGAAGTAGATATGAAGAACCCTGCATAGAGATCTAGAACACCTATTTCTGAGTCTGAGGTTGGGCTCTGGCCCTTACTAGCTCTGGGACCTTGGGTCTGTCATCCTCTTCAGTGGGCCTCAGTTTTCTTATTTGAAAAATGGGCATGACAACAACAAGAAGTACTACTACTAACTACTACTACCACCACCACCACTACCTACTACTGCTAAATTCATGATAAATACTGCTACTCTTGCTTCTTGAATGACAGTTCTCTTCCCACCTTACCCCCGAGGCAGGGGAGCTCAAAAGAAAGCTGTGTCTGAGGGTGTGGGTGCAGTTCGATGTGTGGGAGCAGAAGAGAGACCTCCACTGCTAGGTCCTTGGTAGAGGGACCAGGAAGAGCTGTGGAGTTGGCCTGCCGAGGCCATCACCCTCCTCCCTCACTGGTTGGTGTGGTTCTGAGCTGGGTCTGATAAGGAGGGAGATGGGAGGGTGGGGATGGAAGGGAGAGAGGGAGGGAGGGAGGCTGGGCACGCCGGGGAAGGGGGAGGGGGATCCTCCTTCCCCCGGGAGCCAGCGAGCAGAGAAACCTCTCCAGCTGCCAAGTCCTCCCTCAACGCCCCCCCCCCCTTCAGCCCGCCTGCCCAGCCGCCCGCCCTGGGCTCCCCTCCAGCCTCCAAGGAGGTGGGGCCCCTTCCGCAGGTGTCCTCCCCCCTCCTTCCCCCTCCTTCCCTCCCTCCTTCTCTACCTCCACTCGCCTCCTTCCTGCTCCCCCCCACACCCTATCTTCCCACCCAGATTTATCTCCTTCGCTCTCCCTGCCCCCACTCTGCGCCCCTCATCCTCAGAGACAGAGACTCGAGCAGAGAGGCTGAGACCCAGAACCGGGACACACACAGGCGCAGCGGCAGGCAGAGGTCCCACAGAGAGAATGATTTAGGGCAACGAATCTTGGAAACTAGGGAGGAAAAGAAAGAAAGGGAGAGACACTGAGAAACACGCAGAGAGAGACAGAGACAGGGAGAGATAGAGAAAGCCTGCTTCTACCTGCGGCCGCAAAGCTTGGCAGCCAGCTCCTCCCCAAAGAGAGTGCGCTCCCTCCCTCTTTCCCTCCCTCTCTTGCTCGCTCGATCGCTCTCCCCCTTGGGCAGCAGGCGGGCGGGCGGGCGGGCCGGCAGACAAGTAAAGGCACATGGTAAAGAGACTGGGGCCGGGACTCCGGGGCGCTGATGAGCCGCAGCCGCGGCCCTGAGCTGCGCACTGCCATCCGTGCGGATCTCTGTCTGGGTCCTTGTCCCTGTCCCTTCCCCATCCCGGTGCCCATCCCTGTCCCTCTCCCCACCCCCAACCCCAGGCGCTTCCTCGGGGGCCCGGGGCTGGCTCTCACTCTCCTCCCTCTTCTACCCCTCCCCGCGGACTGCTCCCCCTGCCTGGGTTGGGGTTCTGCTTTGCGGCCAGTTGGGCAAATTATCCAGGGTGCCCCCTCCCCGCCTTCCGGGGAGACGCCCTCGCCCCCGCCCCTGAGGGCCCCCTCCCCCGCCCCCGGTCCCGGGCCAGTTGACTGCTCGGTAGCCGGGGCGGGCTGGGCTCAGGATGTCGCGGGCGGGCTCACCATGGTGGTAGGGCGCGCCCAGCGCCCGCTTGTGCCGGTCCCTGTCGCTGCCGCTGTTGCTGTCCTGTTCCCCAGCGCGGGGCTCCGGGCCGCCGC